>NW_017728918.1:148335-172960 GCF_001723895.1 Crocodylus porosus
GTGTGCAGCTGCGCATGTGCGCACCTTAAAGGGAATCTTGCCCCTTGTTGTACCACAGATGCCCAGAAGTGTGGCTTCAACAATAGGTAGTAAAAATGTGTGCTGCTTTATTGTGCCAGATACTTGTTTGCCTTATGGCAGGAGAGTCTGGGTGGCTCTGGGCTGCTAGCACTCTCCAGTTGCCCAGGGCAGGCCCTCCTGGGGTTTCAGGACCCAATCCTGAATGCACTTGGGAATCTCCCTACAGGATCTGGGATCCTGAAGCCTTGGGAGCACCTGCCCAAGATTCCCTGCTTGCAGAGGCATGCCCTGGGAACCTCCCAGGCACGTGTAACGTGCTGCCATGCCCCCACTCGGGATACCGATCTGGAAATGGGGCTCCTCTGGAGTTTCCCCGCTTGCATAGGTGTGTCCTGAGTCCAGGTGCAGCAGCAGCCCGGGGCATGCATCTGCAAGCAGGCGAACCCTGGGGGAATCCTGTTAGCAGCTGTCCTGCAGGGTTGGACCCTTGAAACCCTGGGACTGTCAGGGGCCCAACCCTGCGGGACAACAGGTGATGTCTGTCAGTCACCTGCTTCAAGGATGATGCCTGTCTTATAGGCTAAGAAACCAGAACTAGAATTGAGCCAGTTAAGTTATACGTACAAGTTGGCCTGCACTTTTGTTGCATCTGTGCAAGAATCCGAGCGCCTGCAGCACAGCCGAGCGGTTAACAGCACGGTTCTGCTGTGATCCCCATGGCAAACCTCTGCTTTTCTACTTCTGTTTTTGGTCCATATGTAGAAACAGGCATGTGCAGGTAGCAAAATAGAAGGGAGCTGAGATCTCTTGCGTGAGTGCTGCTGCAGAATGGCATCCTTCTTCTGGCACCGAAGGAGAGCATCACGTGGCCGGATTCTGCTCTCAGCTGAGTGCACAAGTGCGACTTTCTGGGAACCAGTGGGCTGACACTTCTGTAACTGAGGGCAGAATCAGCCCTGTTAGAAGTAAGGAGCTGGCGAGGGTAGAGCAATGCTGCAAAGGGGAGAGAAAGCCGTAAAATAAATATGACAGCCAGGAGGCTGCAGTTTGTTGCCTGTTACAGTACCTAAAATTCATTACTCTCTTGCTTTTCCCAGCCAGCCCTCCCACAGGAGGAGATACAGGAGGAGGTGACCTCTACAATAAAGTAGCACCTGGGTAGCTAAAGAGGTTGGCATCAGATTTATTGCTGGGGATCCATCCTAAGAGTGTCTCATGATTTGACTGAAGCAAAAATCCACACGTGTGCAGCTGCTCAGGTCTAAAATAATGGTAGAAACTATTTTTACTCTGTTAAAGTAGTCTTGCCAAGCAGGAAACCTAAGACTGTTTCATACCAGGCACGAAACCAGAGGAACACGTAACTGCTAGAGAGGAGTGGAAATGTTTCTGTGCCAGGAGAGGGAGAGCGTAGGTGGCTCTTTCTGATGCCTGGGAATGGGGGGAATGAAATGTGCTGTGCCCAGCATTTGGAGATGCTCTGATCTTGTGGCTGGGATATGGAGGGATTTTGAGGAGCCTTCTGAGGATTGAGACTGAGTGTATGAAGGTAGAAATGTAAGTTTTTTGTACATCTCCCACTGGGATGAATCCATCAATACTATTACATCCTCTAAATGCAGTACAGATGTGGAAGCCTGTGGAGACTGTGCGCCAGTGGATGCTTCGGTAGACGGGTAGGAGTGGAAGATGCCTCTTCAACCCCTAAACTTCTTCCTTCTTCAGGAGTGAGCACCTAAAACTGCTGAGTATATGTTTCTGGCTTGTCAGCCTGGCCAGAAGTGAGTAATGATACTACCTGTGTTATGCGTTCTTTCTCCTTGTCCTTCATGGACAGCTTGCCCTGACTTCCCTTAATCTGTTTTATATATGAGGATCCTGAGGGAGGTGGCGCAAGATGGTGGAGGACATGGAGGTGAATTTTAGCAGTGGTTACAACTCCTGCACTGGCTCCAAATACACATAGCACAGGAAAAACTGATGTAAAATTCATCCCACATCAAGCAAAGGAGCATATTCTCTGAGCTTCACTGCCAAAGCCTCATATTTCCCAAGACACTGCACAGAAGAATGGAGAATCCACAGATAGGTTTTCAGCACCGAGATATAGGGAAGCCCGTGCTCCTAGTTGCTGTTAACCATCATAAGAGCTACACAAATAGTTCCCACATCCTTATTCAGAGAATGTGCTCCTACTGTGAGGCTGGCTAGCCAGCAAGCAGCGGCGTTCCTCCAGGAGTAGATTAAAAAATGCCATGATTTGTAAATCAAGGCTTCCTCTAGTTAGAGAAGGTTGCTCTGCAGTTCTTCAAGGCTGTGCAGTCCGCAGTCATGATGGGACAGCAGTTAATTTTGAGCGTCAGAAAAGAATTGATTTTACAAATAAACTACAGGCTGCAAACCCCAGTGGAGCCATCCAGTCCACCTGAATGTGATTCAAACCATAGTCTAAGCTTTCTTGCATGCGGCCCAGCCTCTGGCTTCTTCACTATTCATGCCATCCAGGAAGAGCACGCACACACACCAACCGCGCACATCAGGTGCTTCCCCAGCCTGACGAAGGGTGTTTGTGTCCGAAAGCTTGCAAGGAAGGTTTTTTTCCAACCATTTGAGTTGGTCTGATAAAAAATATTGGATTTACCCAAAGAACCTTGTCAATCTAAGCACATGCAACTTTGAATTTCATGGGACAGGTGATTTGTAGACAAGGAATCGGAGTGAGCAAAGAGACTCTTCGTGAGGGATTGCTGATGGCTAAGTCTGACATTTTTATTCAGGCATTCTGAGCAAGTGACTGATGAGAAAAGAAAACCGCATGTTTGTTTGTGAGATGAAAAGGTTAGTCATGGTTCCCCCCGCCCCCTCTTTCCATCCTAGGCATTTGGGCAGATTTTCTTCCAACCTCCTTAAAACAAAATGCATAGTCCTTTTGAGAAAGAACTAGGAAATTTAGGGCTACGTGCATATGGCCTTTCTTCTGACTGTAGGATCAGTGCCAAAAAAAATCTCCAATTTATTCACTCCCTCCAGGCTGGTAATTTGGCAGGGTGTACAGCTCAGGACAGGCCCTGAGGGCATGCCCCAGGGAGTGTCAGGACATGGGGCTTGGGTGTGTGCTCAAGGCTGTTCAGGGCAACTCCTGAGCAATCTGCTTTACCAACTTGTCGCTCTGTGGTGTGGCTGAGTGGAGTGAGTGGGCAGGGCTAGTTTTATTGGTATTAGTCCAGTGGTCGTGAATGGCGCCTGCCCCTGGCAGCTGGGGGGGCATGGTGGTGGCGGGAGGAGGTGGCGAGCACTGACCAAGGGTTGGTGACCACCCCCAGCCATCAGTGGCGGCCAGCAGAGATCGCGGACCACCCACAGGCGCTGCTGACAGTGTTGGCGGTGCCTTTTTGCAGGGGGTGCACCACCATGCTCAGGGTGTGCACGTGCACCCCCTACGCATTGCCCCTGCCTGTGGTTGGTAGGGAAGCCATGTATACATGTCTTTCTTGCTATATATCTGTGTGTGTGTGTGTGTGTGTGTGTGTATGCACACATATATAACATATATGTGTAGAAAATAAGGGATGATGGGTGTGAGGATGGGTGGCTTGGTGAATAGGACATTTGAGTAGGGCCAAGACAACCAGACAGCACCTAATTCCTAGTGTGCTCCTTCCCAACGTCATGGGAGTGCTATGAGGATAAAATCCATCCATGACTGCTAGCTGCTTGGATGCGGTGGGGGTGAGAAACAGGATGGTGGATGCAGGTCTGAACTTAACTCGGTCTCCTACAAAACAATAACGTATATAACATGCACATGGTAGTTTTGGCCTTATAAAGTTCAGGATGACAGAGTGTTCTGCCACTTGGGAATTATGTAGGAATTGTAAAGTTATGCCTGATAAACCTGCTTGGTAAACCATGCTGAGCATATTTTCTTTCTGTCTAATTTATGTTAAACTTTGTTAGCTCCGGAGAAGAGAAAGATGATAGGGTCAGTAGTGTCATAGGGTCTCAGTTCTCCCCCTCTTCCAAATCTTCAACCCTAGCTGCAACACAAGTGTCATGAAAGTGGCTGTGTCTGCAAAACCTGTTTGGAGCTCCCTCATTTACAGCTGAATCCCTAGGAAAATGTGCCTGGAAAACTGGAGCTTCAAGCAGAAATGGAAACTCCCTGCAAAATAGCTGGAGGTCTGCTTGGATGCCGTGGTAACTCTTAAAATCTATTAAAGGAATTTGACCTTATTTGATGCTCTTTTAATGCAGCTTCTAGTTTGTGGCCAACATGCAGTGACAAGGCAAAGAATATGGGGAGGCTTCTTTTACGGAAAATTATTAAAAAATGATGAACCTTTTCTAACCTAGAAACTTCAAAAAGTTTGTGCTGTGACTCTCTTGATACTTTATCGTGCTTTTTCATGGTCTTCTCAGTCTGAGTGTTCCTGTGACAAGTTTATTTAAAGAGAAGCCACTTGAAGGATTTAACTTTTTTTCTTTACTCATATACAAGTACAAGGTAATTAATCAGTAGACAAATGAGGGGGAATTTGAAACATGCTGTAAAGCTTTTGCCTTCTGATGTTCACTCCTTTATGGTTTACTGTCGTAATGCTATTGATCATCCACAACATATACTAAAAGGTTAGACAAATAACTGTAGTGGAGCTGCCAAATGTCCAGGGGGTATAATATACCTTCGGTGCTGTGCTGTTTATCATGCACATCACCTTGAAGTGCAGATGTTCAAGCACAAAAATTATATATGCTGAAGATGATAGTGCTACTGAACCATGTTATGAACATTAATCCTAACAAGAACACACCATTGCTGGAAGGTATCATTATTTTGAGATGGAGAAAAGGAGGGAAGGCAGCTAGAGCCTGGATCCAGCAAAATACTTCAGTGCACATTTAATTTTAAACATGCGAGCTATCCCACTGACTTTGCTGGTGCTAATTATATGCTCACAATGAGGCAATAACATTGTTTACTGGGGGACTAAATCACTAATCCGGTGCTATGGAGAATAGGTGCCAGAGACTAGAACTAGAACTTAGGAATTTCGGCTCCCAGGACCACAGGATACAACATATAGGAATATTTTACATGTGCTCTGGGAGGAACAGCTCCAAGAGCTGCTTTAATTAAAGCTCCTGGAGTGTCATGTGTATCAGCATCCCGACACTGAAAAATGGTGGTCAGGGCACTTCAGCTAAAGCTTGTTAAATGAGCTTTAGTTAAAGTGCCTTTGCTGGCATTTTTTAGCATGGAGATGCTGATACATGTGATGTTGGAGTCTGCAGGAGTGCGGTTATTACCACACTCCAGCAGACTCAATTAATTGAGTCTGCACCAACAACACATCAGAGCAGCCTCACTGCATGTGTATTGGTGCCCATATTTCTTATGTTTGAAGGCAGAAAGTCACTGTCACTGGCTACAAAAAGCTACATTTGGCAAGAAATGAAACATCATTTCTGATCAATGGTAGAAATTCGTATGTGCTGTTGTGGGAGAATTTCCAGGAGGAAAATGGATGAGTTCACATAGCTTGAAGTAATGGGATACTGTCATATGTTATGCATTCTAATTGTACAGTTAGAACATTGCCTTGTCACTGCATGTTGGCCACAAACTAGAAGCTGCATTAAAACAATATCAAATAAGGTCAAATTTCTTTAACAGATTTTAAGAGTTACCACAGCACCCAAGCAGGCCTCCAGGTATTTTGCAGGGGGTTTCCATTTCTGCTTGAGTCTCCGGTCTTCTGGACACACTTCTCTAGGGTTTGAAGTGTAAATGAGGGAGCTCCAAACAGGTTTCAGCAGGACACATCCACTTCCATGACACTTATGTTGCAGCTGTGGTTGAAGATTTGGACCTTATGGCACTACTGCTATCATCTTTCTCTTCTCAGGAGCTAACAATTACAACCGTGTGCCTTTGTTGTCAGAAGGCTAGTGGCATTCTGGGCTGCATTGGTAGTGGTGTTGCCAGCAGATCAAGGGAAGTGATTATTCCCCTCTATTCAGCACTGGTGAGGCCACATCTGGAATACTTGTATATAGTTTTGGGGCCCCTACTAGAGAAAGGATGTGGACAAATTGGAGAGAATCCAGCACAGGGCAATAAAAATATTTGGGGGGCTGGGGCACATGATTTCTGAGAAGAGGCTGGGGGAACTGGGCTTATTTAGTCTGAAGAAGATAAGACTGAGGGTGGTTTAACAGCAGCCTTCAACTACCTGAAGCGGGGTTTGAAAGAGGATGGAGCTATACTGTTCTCAGTGGTGGCAAATGACAGAAAAAGAAGAAACGGCCTCAAGTTGTAGTAAGGGAAGTTTAGGTTGGCTATTAGCAAGGATCTGGGTTTTCCATTTCCCATGGAAAAATGGGGAAAAAAAACAGATTTTCCCTTTTAATTGAGAAAAGTGCAGATTTTTTGTTTTAACAGAGAAATGTGTGGATTTTCCACTTTTGCAAAGAGCTCTCTGAAGGCTGGCAGAGTTGCAGCCTGCAAGGGGCTGGGGGGAGCAGGACAAGGTCAGTAAGGCAGGGGGTGCCATGTGCATGTGCATGCTCACACATTCACTTGGCCACCAGGCAGCCTGAAGAATAGCTCTCACAGGTAAGTCTGGTGGTTGAGGCCCCAGAGGGAGGGAGGGAGTGAGTTAGGGAGGGCTGGGGCTGGGGCCTCTGTCTAGCGGGGGCGGTGAGTGGGTCTTGGGGCCCGGGGCTGGAATGCACAGCTGCAGGGCTCCGGTACGGAGCAGGACAGAACCGTGGGCGCCCGATTCAGGAGGGCAGGGGGCTTGTTCCCTTCCACTGCATACTTTCCTGGTGGGGCTAGGTAGAGAATGTGTCCCCAGATATGTGTGTAGGTTAGGGGTAGGCTTGGGCTCCCCGCACTGCTTTCCTTCCCCTCGGGCCTCCACAGCTTGGTGGGTGGGACCTGGCATGGCAGGGCAGAGTGGGACCAAGTGGGGAAGCCCTTGCTGCTGCAAGCCCTGTGCTGCCCTAGTGAGGTGGCCTCTGCCCTCCTGGCAGCAGTGGGGGTGGCAGCATGGAATTGTGCCCCTTGCTGTGCCAGGCAGGCAGGGGGCACCTTGCCCAGGCAGCATGGGGCTCCCAGTAGCAGCACTGAGCTTCCCCACTTGGCCCCACTCTGCCCTGCTGTGCCAGGTCTCACCCACTGGGGTGCAGAAGCCCTGGGGGGAGGGCAGCCCAAATCTTCCCCCCAAGGGCTCCATTTCAGCTGTGGTGCTCATGGGGGTGGAGGAGCCAGGCTCTGCTGAAGCATCTGGTGCCTCCCATGGGTGGCAGCTGGGGCTCGGGTGCTGCTGTGGGGGCCAGGGGAGCAGGAAGCGGAGGGGTGGTTACTGGTGGCAGTGCATGGCTGCCTGCTCCTGCCCACTGTGGCTGCTGCCACATGCAAGCTCCCTTCCCCCCGCCCCCTTTCCTGGGAGGCAGTGGCATGGGGTTGAATGGCAGGGGTGTTCGGGGGTGCGCATGGGCCTGCACCTGAAGCAGTGGGTTTGAACCAGGCATGAAACAATGCGTGGAAGCGGGAGAAATCAGCCGGGGCCTGAAGTGGTGGGGGGCGGAGAACAAGCCTGGGCCCGAAGTGGCGGGCAGGGAAGGGAGGGAAGCCAGATCCCAGCCCGAGGCGGGTGTGTGTGTTGCAGGCCTCTGTCCCCGCCTGCCCGCGGCCCCCCCTCCCCCTCCCCGTCATGCTTGATGGGCAATTTCCTAGTCTATAATAATAATAGGCTTATTCTCTCTGTCTGGAGCACTCTGATTGGTTGTCCCGGCAGCCAATCACAATTCTTACTGAAACAACCAATCCGAGTACTCTGGACGGACAGAATAAGCACGTTATTATTTTAGATCCTGAGATATTTCAAACAGATATGCAGGCAAGTCAGGGCTAGAATGAAGCACTGGGGCCCCCTGTCGCGGAGCAGGCAGGCTCACCAAAGGGGGTGGAAAACGGTGAGGGACCGATTCTTTTTTTTCCTGGAACCTGCTCGCCTCTCCTGTGGCTGGAGGGCAAGCTGCTGGCAGCCCCTGGGCTGTAGGGGGCCCGGTGCTTCCCTCTATGGCGGCACCACCCTTTGATGCTGCCCGGAAGGTGCTGCTGCCACGAGGGAAGCACTGGGGTCCTCCACATCTCAGGGGTTGTGTGACGCCAAGCCTGAGCTTCCTCGAGCATGGCCGGGCTTCCAGCACCCCATGCACCGTCCCCACCGCCTTCTCCAGACAGGGCCTTTGTACATGTGAGAAGTATTGCTGTAATGTGTTATGTAGCAAACTAAAATACATGGGATATGTTTTAGTTTGCTATGTAAAAAAGCCATTTAAATAGAAATACACTGCTGAACGTCTACGCTGTTACAATACTTAATTGTAACTTGCCCCCGAATGTGCACACTGTTATGCAATTAATCCATTAAAAAGGACAATTAAACCACTAAAAGGGGCAATTTCCTCATGTGTACAAGGACCCTTAGTCACAAGTACAAGGGCCCTCTAATTGTATGACTATAAACAAGTCACAAGGTCAGACTTTTGTCAAAATATGTATTGATATTCCTAAGCCCATGTTTACACATGGACACCTTTATGTAGCTGTTTTGATTCCACTAAAGTATTTGGTCAAAGGCTAACTAAAAATCCTGTGTTTGAAGAAATACTTTTTCAATAAAAATTTAATCACCAATGTTTTACAGGTTTCAGCTATCTGTAAATATATCAATAAAACACTGTGTTCACTTGATACCTATATGTATAGTAGTGTTTCATTTTAATCATGGATTTGGGGGGTTTAAATCAGAGATTTGCAATTTTTAAACAGAGAAAACCAGGATCCTTGGATATTAGGAAGCACTTTCTCACTAGGAGGGTAATAAAACAGTGGAGCAGGTTACCCAGAGAGTTTGTGGAATCTCCTTCCTCGGAGGTTTTTAAGACTCAGCTCGACAAAGCCTTGGCTGGGATGATCTAGTTGGTTTGAGCAGGGGTTGGACTAGATGTGACCTCCTGAGGTCCCTTCAACCCTCATTTTCTATGATTCTATGATTGTAATGGCTCTGAGAAAGGAGTCTTTGCTCTAATAGCATTTTCCCTGGTTTGTGTCATTTTAAGATAGGGCCCAGATGGTAATTCAGCATTATTTGCACTTAATTTCCTTTCCTTAATTCAGATGTGAAGGATTCAAAGCACAGACATTTTAATACATCAGGGAACTACCTATCATATATACACTTGACAGACCTTACAGCTCCTTTACCAATGATTAGGGGTGTGCATAGCGGGCCCTATTCAATTCAGATTCAGCCTGAATCAGGGACAGTGATTCGGTTCATTGATTTGGATCGCTGTCCCTGATTCAATCTGGCCGAATCCGAATCTGAAGATTCGATGCTGATTCGGAGAACCAGCGATTCACACAGATTTAAATGTTCTTTCTACGTACTCGAGGCTCATGAATGCTGCAATGGTGGGGCAGATGGAGCATCCCACAGGAGTGCAGGGGCCCCCCCATGAGCTCAGCAGTGAACCCAGAAGTGGACTGGAAATACTTCCAGTCCACTTCTGGGTCCACCGGGGGGGCATAGGGAGCTTCCTCTGTGGCCCCTCAGCCCAGCAATTGGCCACAGGGGGATCCTGGGAGGTGTGGGGGTTGGGGGGGCTGTGTGCTCTCCAGTGGACCTGCAAGTGGACTGGAAGAGTTTCTGGTCCACTTCTGGGTCTGCTGCTGAGTGCACTGGGGAGCCCCCCGTGCTCCTGTGGGACACTCCGTCTGCCCCACCACCACAGCATTCATGAGGCGCCTGCTACCTTGAGGTATGTAGAAAAAACATTTAACGCTGTCTCCATGTCCAAATCGATGAATCTTCTTGAATCTCTCCGAATTGATTTGGAGAGATTACATGGTCCTCTGATTCCATTCAGATTCAGAGGTGCAGCCACCAAATCAGGCTGAATCTCTGCCAAATCAAATCAGGGACCAAAGGTTTGCACAGAGCTACCAATGATTGCTTTAATATATGAATATGCATTAAAAAGTGTGTAGTACGAGCCCTTTAACTTAGGAATGTATTGATTCAGGGTTCTAAATACCTGTGACAATGAGCCATATTCCCACTAAGGTCACTTTATAATACTCTGGTAATACGATGGCCCTTTACAATGGGCGCATTTTTTAGTTTGTGCCTGAGCAATTTCTGCTGATTGCAGGAGGATGCAGTATCATATCTTTTAGTTTCTGTCCAAGAGCCCTTCTGCACTTCCAGAACAGTGTGAAGTGGCATTAATGTGAATGGGGAGCTGACCCTATCGGAGTAACTATTGTATATGACTATAACTATATGAATAGAGCTGATGGTTAAGAAGAATTTCCTCTTCTCTTCAGCCAAAGTGACTTATTTCCAGTTGCGCTTTTTCAGTGTGTAGGTGTAGCTCTCTCTTTATCATGCTTCTCTTCCCACTGCTTTCAGTGACTTCTGCAAAGCAAACACATTCAGTCCCTTTGCATCAACACAGATTCCTTTGCTGCTCTGATATGATTTATTTATTATGTCTTATTACAGCGATGCCTGGGAACCTGAACCACAGAGTAAGACCCTCCCATACTAGGTTCTGTATAACCAGAACAAAAAGGAGGTCTTTGCTCCGAAGACCTTTCAAGACAGCAGGCGACCAGTGGCTTTTATGCATATCGTATCAGTGGGTTTTTTTGTTAACGCAGGCAGATCCACACAGTCAAGGACAAGGCCTTACCATTTACTGCTCAGGAATGGTTTTCATTAACCATGTCTCTCATCCTCTCTGACTCACTGCTTAAAGGGATTCTCTTGTGCAAGAGGAGTGAAATATCTTGTGCAATTGTTCCCAGGTCACAGGAGGGGGTTCTGTTGTTCTGGTTTCTGAAACAATTTCTTTCTGGTAATTGGTTTCTGTCTCTGGGATTTTTTTTCAATCTCCTCATCTTCCCTTCATTGCCCTCTTTCCTTCCTGATCTCTTCTTATTTTTACACAGTCATTTGTTAATTTATTTGTTTTTAAGGAAGGCCTGACTATTTGTGACTCTGCTTTCTCCTCCATTCTCCTACTTGCTTCTAAAAGTACGTTTGAGCTTCTAAAACTAATACACTCCGAGCTGCTTTCTGGAGGGTTTACATGCTCGTGAAAGGAAGAAAAATCC
This sequence comes from Crocodylus porosus, assembly GCF_001723895.1. Classification (NCBI taxonomy): domain Eukaryota; kingdom Metazoa; phylum Chordata; order Crocodylia; family Crocodylidae; genus Crocodylus; species Crocodylus porosus. The sequence continues at coordinate 159,551 of NW_017728918.1, forward strand.
AGATTATGGCCTCTGGCGTGTATTTCTGCTGTCCCCATTGCTGTGGCATTTGGGTACCACAGCATAATCTGAGCTCCAGTCTATATTTAAATCACCTTTCCAGTCTGCTCATCACTTTCCCAGTGTGCTTGCAGAAAATGTAAAGGATGCATATCCGTCATTGCTAACTGCTTCTTACAGGGTCTTTAAAGATAACTTGAAACACTGCCTATATCCTCACACAGTGTGGAGGCAAAAAAGGTCAGACATTGAACGCGCTGCGGATTGGCTGTAAAATCTTTGACCAATGCTTCCTTCACACTCTGTCGTGCCTGTGAAGTCTGCAGCCATAGAAGGAGTATTATAACCAGATGTGGGCAACCAAGGCATGAGCCCCTGTGCTGAATCTGAGGGTGCATAGGAATGGGGATAGCCACCATTGCTAGCCTGGCCGCTGCGGCTTGGCCCCCGCCCCAGCTCTTTCTGTGACCCAGGGCACAGGGCCTGGTTGGTACACCTCTGTGTAGCAGAGACCACAAGTGATGCTGTTTTATGCAGCTGTTGTACTTTGTGATGGCTATGGCTAAGAAAGAGAAAGAGGAGCTATTGCAGAGTGGGAGATGAACTCTGTCTGCTCACATTACATCCTTTCACAGACTGAGGCAGGTTGGGGGTACCGGTGGGGAAACTGTGATGACGTTCAACCCACTGAACCTGAAGCAAGGTTCAAATCACTTCCATCACATCCGTCTCTCTCTGTCTCTCTCTCACGTGCACGTACGCGCACACAAATATGTGCGTGTGCGCGCGCACAGGCACAACACACACGCGCGCACGTTTGTTCTGCTCCTTTGGCAGACGTAAAGCAGAAAACCACAATGCTGATTCAGATGTCTGCCGACCTCCCCTGCAGGAATTGGGTTTCTCTCCTTGCATTCAGCTGATTCCCCCCCACAGGACAACAACTATCCTTCATTTTCTACTACCCTCATGTTTCAGAGTATAGAGTTTTCCTTATTTTTTTGTTTAAAGATACTCGGGCTTTTTAGCAGACAACCCTCTATCCTGATGTATGCTCTGTGCTGGAGAGAGATCCTTTCCTCAGCCCTATAGGACATTTTCTAAAGATGCAAATCACATTTTTAAACTGGATTTATCTGATGGGAAGATGCTTCCCACATACATTACAGCCTCGTTATAACACTCCCATGGGACTGCAGGAAGAGTTAATTAACAGGGGGTGCTTGCTATTCGTTGTTGTAGAATAATCATGAAAAAAATGTTGTTGGGAGTATTAAAAGTGGGCAGTTATTGGAAGCAAGGTTTGTTATGATGAGGTGGTATCATGCTTCCTTCTGTGTCCAGCTCAGAGATAGCAAGTAGAGCTAAGGATCTACTGTAGGTTATACGTTTTGATAGAGACACTTTTGTGACGTATGTATAAGAATAAGCCAGAACTCCTCAGAAAATCAAGCTTTTAACTAGAAGTCTCCAATTATCTGCCAATTCCTTCTCCTCCTTCTAACGTATCCTAATGAAAAATTGAGACTTCAGCCATATGGTTTCTTTTGAGTGTTCATGGTGCTGAATACACAGTCTGAGAGGACATCCCTGTACACATGAGGGGGCATTTTTGGTTAACAGTTCCAAAAAAAGATTTTGTATGAATCATGTCAGACACGGGCATGTTGGAATAATTTATAACAGAGACTGTAAAGGTTCACAATGAAAACTGGTGTAATTTGATGCATGAATGAAAGAGGAATTGTTGCACTGGATGATGAATGACTCAAATTTTCCTACCCAGAATCTACAAAAATCCCATACTTGTGTATTGTGGCAATTATGGAGGGAAACTGTCAGAATTAAATAGGACAGGAAAAAGGACCTAAATATTATGATTTGAGAGAAACTCTGGGAAGGGAGACCCAAAATACTTTTCACCATTAATGTAGTTTCTTTGCTTGTTGCATGTAACACAACTTAATGACACTAAGTCAACAAGTTTAAATTATTTGGGCTAGATTTGCAGTTGTTTCAAATTGATAGAGGTGCAGTGACATCGATGGCACTCTGCTTATTTGCAAAGGCTGAGGATCTGGTTGTGCTTTTTATAGATTTAATTTGTTTTCCAATTCCCTTGTGCGCACACCAGACAATTGTCTTTGGGCTTCTAATAAAAAGGGAGATGTTTGAGGACAGATGCAAGTTTTAATGAAAAACAAAACGCATCATTTTGCTTTCTCTGAATTTAAAGCAAATGGTGAAAACATTTCTATTTGTATTAGATTTTCAAATAAGGGAAGAACAAAGCATCATCTTGTAGTTAAGTTTTGGGCCTGGGATTAAGCAGGTCTGGGTTCAATTCCCAACTCTGCCTGTGGTGGGACCGATTTGCTTGCCAGTCAAGAAGGGATTAAATAATACCTCTGGCATGTTTTGTTTGTGCTTTTCAACAAATTAGAAACATTTAGGCTTAAACTGAAGTTATACAGGCATTTTTTTTGGTTGAAATAAGGAATGGAGGTGTAACTGCTCAGATCTGTGCCCTGGGCCGTGGTAGAGCATGGCAAACCAGAAGTTTGCTGCTGTGGAGGGAAGAGGTCACCTCCTTTTTTTTGTGGCTGACATGGGTCAAGCAGCCATTTGAACACTGATGTTTGGGGTGACCTCTGCCCTCACAGCAGCAAACCTTTGGCTGCTACTACTGAACTGTGCACTGCCATTGCCCAGGGTACCATGTGTTACCATAGCTGCTGCCACTGCTACTGTGCCTTCTTTGTTGCTGAAGCTGGAGCTGGAGCTGCTGCAGGGAAGGTGCATGTGCATGTGCGTGCGTGTGCATGTGTGTGTGTGCGTGCATGTGCTCGCAAAAGTGTGGGAAATGTGGGGGTGAGGGTGAGATCTCCTCCCATCCCCCCCTTAGGCAGTGCCTGGGGCTCATGTCTCACTCACCCTGAAGCAGGCTGACACCTTTATGAAAACATAGTCCTCTGAACGAGTTAGTCTCTAAGGTGCCACCCTGCCCTGCCTTCTGCCTGAATTCAGATCAACACAGCTAGGTACCTCTCTCTGCTGATACGTAATGTCGTCTAAGAGAAGCTGCTTAATCTCACTGAGAGCGGTTGGAAAATAAGGCAAATTTTTCTAATTTTCCCCATATTGTTTGTAAATTCTTCATGTGTCTTGCCATGCAGTGCCAGACTAGCTGGCACGGGGGGCACTGGGCATCCACAGGAGCCCTGAGGAGCAAATGGAAGCCCAAGCCCGAGAATTAAAGTAAGGCCAGGCCTTTAGACGTGGATGCAGTTTAAGTATCCCCAGTGAAAGAGTAAAACGTGTAACTATGAAGTAACAGATGTGATTAATAAATGCAGCCTTCAGTTTGGCCCTTTTTTTTTTTACAAGAAAGTGTGAGAGAGGAGTACTCATGCTGGAAGGTGCTCGAGCCAGGCTGCACTTCACATGCTGCAGTGCACTTAATGCTCTTGGCGATGCATCACTCACACCAATTCCAGGCCTGGCCATTTAAATACCACTGCAGCGCTGTCTGTGACATGCTCACACGTGGTGAGCCTCTCCCCCCTCGCCTTGTCAAAGCTGACATCTGATTTGGGTTTTAACAGGTCAGAGGTTAGCCTGATAAAGATTGCAGATCGGGCTGGGGGGCGGGGGGTATCAGCTTAACAACCCTTTAACACTGAACGTGACCAGCGGGATGAATTATCTAGTAAGAGCTCAGATTAAGAACTGTGAAATAAAACTCTCCAGCAGGGAGGGTTTGTGGGGAGGTTTTCATGGTCATTAATGCAAAAGGTAATTCACACAAAGCTCTTAGGGGCAGTGAGACTCCACCAGTTCTTCAGCCTTAAAATGATGACAACAACAAGGAAAAAGCCCCTCACAACCTGCCCAAATTCAGGCTTAAAACCCTGATTCTAAGAGCACAGTGGAACGGATAGCAAACGCCTTTGACGTGGTTTCACTTTCGGTGAAAGTGGTCTGCTCCCGTAGTGTCCGATAGCTATGAATAGACATAGTATTTGACTTGGGAGAAAGCCTTTTTTTCTCAGGACTGCACAGAGGTATATGTCCACAGTCCTGCTTCAAGTCCCTCTGAAGTATGCTGCAGACGTTTCCTCAGCCGATGAAGGGTTTTGTACCCAGAAGCTTGCAAAGAAGAATTTTTTCAACAATTTTAGTTGGTCTAATAAAAGATATCAAATTTACCCAAAGAACCTTGTCTGCCTATGTCCTTAGACCAACATGACTACAACCCATATCCCTGGATAAAATAACATGCTAACACTTTTTCTCAAGACATCACATATGTCTGTACAGGGTCTGTGGCTCGTTCAGGAGACAAGACTGAGGGGCTGTGTGCTCTCACTTGCCACCGACTGGCAAAGGAGTAACGATGCAACTTGGAAGGGCAACGTGTGTCAGGCTAGGGACAGAAGTTACACATAAACCCGTTTAAGTGATCAGAAACTGGTTTAAGCCTATAACAGATGCCCAGTACACATAAACTTGTTTCAAATGGCTGAAACTGGTTTAAGATAAACCTGGTTGAATGTAGTATCAGACTTAACTGATTTGGGTCAAACCAGTTTATGAAACTTGTCTCAGACCCCTTCCCAGTTTAAGTTAAATCATAGTCCCCCAGCATCCCAACATGCTTTCCAGCCCTGGGCTGGGCTGTGCTGTCAGCAGAGTATGGTTGGGGGGCAGAGGGTGAAAGCAGAGACTGTCCCCCCAGGTGGGCTCTGGGGCCAGGGAGGGGGCTTAAACCCACCTTCCCCCAAGTACAGAGCTGCTCTGCCCTGCTAAATTTAGTGAAACTTATTGCTGTCTGTGACTGTGGACTACAAATCCCAGAGTCCCTGGAAACAGGAAGAGGAAGTAATGAGCAACCTTGCAGAGTCCTGCTGCTGTAAGTCCGGACTGCAAATCCCAGAGACCTTGGGGGCAGCAGAAAGAAGAAGTGAACACACAGCCAGAAAGGTGTACTGTAGTGCCCGCCCAGCTTCTGGCCTGAGCCACTGCAGGCATGTGCCTGCATTTCCTGAATCAAAGGTAACTGTTCACTTATGTTTCAATTTAATCTGTGCAGTTTAGATTAACCTGAAAAGACTGAATTGATTTAGCCTTGAGATTTTTGGCTGTCTGTACCTAGCCTCCATGTTGCTTCTATTTTAATCTGGGTCAAACCCCAGAACAATCAGTTCTGGTTCAAATGAGACGCCCTATTTACAGCCATGGGCACTTCAATGTAGACAGAGGTTTGCTCAGCCAATTCAATGTAAGAGAGTTCTGCCTGATTATCCCTTGTGCCTGGTTCTAACCTTTGCTGTAATATTTGCTCTTTGCCATGTACAGGAACTTGAAAAAGCTCGCAGCATTGGCTTAACTCGGCTTGTTGGTAGTTGACTTCAGTGGCAGCAGAATTAGGCCAATACTTTTTGCACTGAGCAGTCCTGTCCTGTACTTCAAGTGCCCAATGCCACATTACTGGACAAATGTTTAACAAAATGCACTGATTGCACAGAACCAAAGCAAAAAAAGGCATTCCCCTGTGTTTGCGTGCTCCATCTAAAATACCACACCTGTTCTTGTCCTCCCAAAGGCAGAATCCCAGGAAATGTCACTTTGACCTAATTCTGTGGAAACACATTGGCTTTTCTCCTCCTGTTACAGAAGTGAAGAAAGCAATTTGCACATCTAGCCTGCTATTAGCACATTGAGATGAGGGATTCAGAAGCCTTGAAGGAGCTGGGGTTTGGGTTCTGCTGGCAAAGCTCAGTGACCTGGATTCTGAATTTTGAATGCGTTTGCACAGCAATGATGACTTTATGCTATAAGAACAGCCCAGCATTGTATAATAATGGTCAGCTTGCTGCGAAGCCAATACAGTGCTTCCACATCTCTCTCACTGTGAAACTAATATTATATTTTCTGGATGGGACAGCCCCCATTTTATGTGTTTTTGAACACAGAGGCTGAGCACTCATACGATGGGAGTGAGGCTTCTGAATTTGTATCACTTCACAAAGAGTAAGCATATGCCACTTTGCAGAGGACCTGAATATTTGACAGTTGCACTTTCAGCTTGTCGATACTTGAAAGTTAGCGTAGATCAAGATACCATGGTAATTTGTAAGAAAACAGCTATTAAAAACCAAGTGGATTATGCTGAAGGGGAGCAAAGCACCCTTATTTTGGAATAAGCGTGTCTACACAGAGAGCTATTCAGGAATGGCTAGACCTAGTTTATTAAAGCACTTAGTGTAGGAGGCTCCCAGTTTGCATCTCCAGTGTTTTGGCCAACATGGTAACTTTCACTTTTGCGTTCTGGTCAGGGCTGGTGATCCATTTGGTTGGTTTGTTTGAGTCAGAATGATTTGAAATGACCTACTCAACACTCGCCTTTCTGGCCTTTATTTATGTAAATCTGTGCTTATTGGAACAGCTTCCCACATCTCCTTAACATGGATGCCCAATAATCTTTCTGTTAAGACAAACTAAAAATATTATATTGAGGGTGCATAAAACCAATTACATTAGCAGTAATGGCCGCACATTCTGTCGCACGGACGAGTCCAGAACAGTCCTGCCTGGTAAGTATGGGATTCTTAGGTAGTTTGGGATCTCCTGGAGCTGCTGGTGTTTGGTAAAAATTATTGCATTGAATCAGGGTCAGAAATAGTGGTTCTAATATTTCTACTCTAGAGTTGAATGTCATTGGGGAAATTAACTGAAAGTGTCAGCCCTAGGACTTCCCAATTATTCTGTATGCATCAGGGCACACAAGCTAGCACGTGCCTTTTTAGTCTTGGGCCCAAGTGTAAAAGTCTAAAGACACCAGGATGTGATTTCTAATGTCAAATGTCACGAAGTAGACACTGATTTATGAGAGCTGCAACCTCATCTGTCACTCAGCTGTCTCAGAGATGTGCTACTGACATCTTCCATGTTAGTTTAACACGGGAATAAGATGCTTAGATTATGACACTTTGCCAGTTAGCTGAATGGCTGTCTTATCACAAATCTTTTGAAGTATGCAAAAGATCTGGTTCTTTTTGGAGGGCTTGGTGCCTCTCTCTTACATTTTGGGGTTCAGGTATAAAGCAGATAATTGGCATGGTGACAGATTAAGAATTCAGGCGACTTTAATTTCAGTATTGGTCTCTCCAGACAAGAGCTGATAACTTCTTCTGTTGTTTCTGTGGGCCTCTGAGTCATTTCTGTTTAAATTAGTAACAAGAGAAAACAATTCTACCCATTCTGTAATCATAGAAAACTCTTTCAAGGAAATAGTTTGCCAACTTTATGCAGTCAGTTAGCCATTTACTCTTCTTGTTTGCACTGGTGTAGATCTGCAGTGATTCCACTGAATCCATGAGAATGGCTGTAGACTCATAGGGCTAGAGCCTATTCCATTTATTAGGCACGTAAGTGGAGTTAGGTGCCAAAATACAGTTCTGTTCCACCTTACTCAACTCTCTGAGAAACTCTAAATGCAAAAGATGGGTGGGTCCTCCTCTTCCTTGCTGCATTTTTTATGATTCAGTCTTAAAACAATGACCTTATAAAAGTAGATGCATTCATGGGTCTTATCACTGCTGGTGGTGGTTTGGTAAAAATGATTTTTAACATAATTGAATAGAATCACATTTAGGTGTCTAAGTCTACTTAGATGCCTAATAGGTGGACTAGAATGTGGCCCATGGAGGTACAAATGAGAATGAAATTGGACTTGCTGTCCAAAATCCTGGCACCTTTGATGACAATGGGTATGTTTTTCAGAACTGGATGAGGGCTCAGATGACTTTAAATCAGGGGAGTCAAAGATACAATCCACGGGCTGGATCCAGCTCAGAGCCCTGTCAACTGGCCTGCATTGCTGCCTGTGGGACTTAGAGTAGACCCATATGCTGCATGTGGTATGCACTGGATTGGCGCCATGTGCTGAATGCGATGCACAGGGCTAAGGGTGGATGTGCTTTGCATGTGGGGTGTGGGGCTGGTCTGAGGAGGCTGCACAAAGCTGGTCCAGTATGCCCTCTCCGTGTTGGCCTTAGGGTTGTTGGGGCCCTGGGCAAGAGAGTCATTTGGGGCCCCTTAGAGGCTTAATTTTGATGACCTGTGTTGTGTGCAAGTCAGACATTTTTGATTTCAATTTCACTTAGCCCTATCCATGAAACTGCAATGAAAGTATCTTGATACAATATTGATAATACAAATATTCAGTGTCGTTGCAAAATTTTGGGGGCCCCTAAAGTGTGGGGCTCCAGGCGGTTGCCCAGTTTGGGCTCCCCTAAGGCCACTACTGGCTCACCGCATGGAGGACCCATGTAGAGCTGGTTTGAGATGCCCTCTGCCTGAGGCACTTGTGCTGGGCTGGTGCCGTGCACTGGATCTGGCATGCAGGGCCAATCTTTGAGCCCAGTCCAGTCTGTGAACTGGTCTGGAGCCACTCACTTGTCCCCATGGGCCAAATGAGTTTGACTCCCCTGCTTTAAACTTTTCTTGTAGTCTCTTGTTCTTGGGCTGCTCTGGGCCATGACTGGGAGCCTCAGTGATGGCCACCTGCCAGGACTACCCTGTGTACCACTGCACCGAACAGACTCCCTGCACTGCTGTGCTGAGCAGCCCTGGTGCATCCTTCGTCCCTGCCCAGTCCAATCCCTGTCATCTTCCTTGTGTCTTAGCTTGCAAGCAGTCCTTGGAGGACAGTTGCGCAGCTGTCTTCCCCATTTCTTGTCCTGGGGGAATCATCCCCTAGCTGGGACGGGGGTGTTCAGAGCCCCTCAATTGTGCTCTGGCTCCTTTTACTAGTGTGCATTGGGCAGAGTTAGGGAAAGACTGAGTTGTGGATTTCACTATATGTTCCTAATAAACAAAAATGGAGGAAAGGTCTGTGCCCTCGGGAATATGCAAGCAAAGCGGCTGGACTGGAGCATTCAAAATAGGAGATGCCTAGTTTAAGGATCTGATCGTGCAAATGGAGCTTCCAGGGTGAATCTTCAGATCTCCTGGGATCCCACTGAAGTCAGCGGGGTGGTAGATCCAAGAACCGGGTTAGAACTAGTCTTCAGGAGGGGGGCGATAATTAGCAGAGGTGAGGGGTGTAACTGGGCATGCTGGTGCTCTGTGCGTGCGAGATGGAAGCCGGAGCATGCTCCACGCGCTAGATCTGAAAGGCGCAGGAAGCAGCACAGGACACAAAGGCGGAGCCGAGAGATCGTAGCTTGTTACATCTCATTCCTACAAGTATGCATTACAAAGGGAGACCTCTTCAGTACCGCGTGGAAGAGATTGGTCACGTATCTCGCAGTAACAGTAATGGGAACTGCCTGGCTAATTCTTCATACTCCCGCTGAGGTGGTGGTGCCAAGCCAGCGTCGGGGGGCAAGGGAAGGTTGTCCATCCTGCCTGGGAACAATACTATGTAGAAAGACTAGACAGTCTCCGTGAACTCCTGCGTAGGGCTTATGTTAGACTGACTGGTTTTATGGGATGCATGACAAAGGGAGAGCAAAGCAGAATTGCTGCCTTCCAGATGTTTCACTTGGAACCTCTGGCCCTGGTTGGATCAATCCCCCCCGAGGAAACTTGTGGGATTCAGTATGAAAATGCTGACATGCAGCCCTGTTCTTTTGTCGTACACAGCATGCGAATAAAATGTCGTCTTTGATTTCAGAAAAAAGAAATGTTGCCCTCTGGCTTTTGTTTTCTGTGGCTCTCCCCCATCAGTCATGACTCTGTTATTGCTTTAGTGCTAACATTCAATCCCTCTTAGGGTTCATATTCCCTTTTGCTGCCTCTTGGTTAGCAACTAAGAGTGTATTGTGCAATGACTACAGTATAGCTATGCTCCTTTCTCCTCCATTGCTCTGTTCTTGCTTTTAAAAATTGCTTAAAATTTTCAGAAGTGTCTTGTATTTTCTGACGCTTGGTCCTACTTGTGTGCTTAATACAAAATATCACACTCGAGCTCTTTGGTTTTAAAAGGCATCTGTAAAAAAAATCCCAAATGACAAATAACCCATTTTCGCCTTAGTTCTTGAGAGCAGTTGCAGACCTACTTTGGTAAAATAGTACTTGGTATAGGCCATTTACCTCTAACGTTTTTGCTGATTCAAAACGTATCTGGATGAGGAGGATGGTTTAACAGGCCAAATGTTTTCAGCCACATCAAATAAGCATGCTTAAGGGATCTTTTTGTTTAAAGGATCAGCAATAAATTTATTTTGGCCTTTAAAAATCACAGTTTGATGGAAAAAATCTGAAAACTTGCTAAGACAAACAGGGGAATTTATACTTCCCTTAGTGATATTGGTCTGGTTTTGATTAATATAGACCATGATATTAGGCTGAAGACAGTAGAGTATGCAACAAAGGTTTTTAATGACTGGGAAATTACCTAATCCCTCTCCAGCAGCATGTCTCCTGAAAACACCCAACCAAATACTGTAACAACAAAATAACAGAAATCAACCCACTAATCAAAAAGCAAATAAAAGAAATCCCCCAAGCAGTGTTCTCCCTCCTCCTCAAAAAAAAAGAGATGCAAAGACTCTGTGATGTCTGCTGGGGATGTTGCTGTTTGTTTTCCCTGAAAGGCACTCACTGACGAGTAGGAAAATCCTAAAGCTTTATTTTTCACCTCCATGCTGGCCACGTGCCATTTTCCCAGTTGATAGGGTAGATTTAGTGGCTCATCCACTGGCCTAGGTTGCAAGTCACTTGGGTATTCCCGGCTCTGCCAACAGCTTGCTTTTGCGAGCCACTTGTGTTTTCTATGCCTCTGTTTCCTTGCCTGTAAAATGGGGTAATGGTTCCTTCCTTGTTAATGCTTTCAGAGGTCTGTAGCGGAAAAGTACTATGTAGGAAGTGTGAATTGTTATCACAAATCCCTTTTTACCCTTTGAAAACAAACCCACTTTATTTGTGACTTCATTTATTTTGATGAGGAAGGGGAGTTCCTGATTTTTAGCTGATCTCTTCCCTACAACCTCATAATCCAGTTGCCTCTTCCTTGTACTGTGATTTATTATTGATCCGCAGTGTCTCCAGTTGTCGCCTCTTTCTGATGGAGGCTTAGTGGTCTTCATGTCAGTGTCCAAGTGCTAAGATGTGTTGATTGTAGCCTGCCTTAGAGGGGCATTCTTGTGCAAATACAGATGTGTATAGGGGGGTACTCAGTAATGTATATCCTTTTCCCTTTCAGAGTGTCAGGCGGCTACAGCTCTCCAGCTCATGACCAAACGCTGCCATGGGAAAAGGAGTTGCAGCGTGTATGCCAGCACCTATGAATTCGGCAACCCTTGTTACCCAGGTGTGCGCAAGCATCTCAATGTCATCTACACCTGCGGTAAGCTACAGTAAAAGCTACCGATATAACGTTCCTTTGGGAGTATGTAAATGCTACATTCCCAGTGGGATGGACTACACCTCCATGCAGTGTATGCAACTCCCCTGTCTAGTGGGCATGGGAAAGGTAGATTAATCTGAGGTTTGCCAGCTTCTGTGCATTGGTGAGTGGTTTACTACTAAGTCTCCTTACTCAGCAGAATGAGATGTAAAGAAGAATTTATAGAGAGCATTTTTCTTTAATTCATCCCACACGTTCTCACCCCTTCAAGATTTGGTAACGCAGTGACTGGGGGGTAGAGACGCTGGAGTATATATTTGTTCGCCACAAGGTTTTGATCTTGAACAGTGTCTCTGCTCTTTTGTTCTCAGTTTCTGTTAGTGTAAACAGAGAATTAGAAATGAACTAATCTGTTGTCATGGGGTTAATATAAGATACCCATGCATCATCTGGCAGACTGTGGGGCATTTGGTGTCTGTTTAATGTCATTTAGAAGAAATGTGTCCCAAGTCAGTACCGTGTGTCATGGCCTCCGTTCATGCTTCTACTTAACCAGGCGTCATGGATGTAGACTGGAGCAGCGAGCGTTCCTCTCCAGGGCTCTGTGATCTCAGGAGAGCTGCAATTTGTCTTTTCCAGTGACAGCATTTCATTGATTCTTAACATTTGAGCATGATTTGGTTTGGGGAGGATTTGCCTCAGAAGTTTGTTGATCCGTCAGTTGCTTCATTTGTCTGTAGGGGACTTTTTTTTTTAAACGAGAGCAGAAGCAGCATGGATATTAAGGCAAAGCTCAGTGAATTTTCTAGTTGGAAAGTGTTGGGTGACTGTAGCTGTCTATGCTGCATCTTTGGTGGGTCTTATGGAGCGTCGGCAGCGGCAGTCCCCTGGAGTCGAGGATGATGTCCGTCAGCTTTGATGGGTCCTCAGGTGACTGAGGAGCCCAATTCTGGATACACATATTCTTTAGCAATGGAGGCATGTTGTTGCACGGGGGAGTGGGATTTTCAGCCCTGGGTTGGTCTTCTTCTCCTTGCTCTGCTGCCGCCGTTCCGCCTTGGTATTGAGTCATTGGGCCTCAAAGCGGTGCGTGCCTTGGTGGACCGGGTGGTGCCGCACTGAACGGTCAGCAGCTTGCTCCTCCCAGCCATTGGTGTCGATGCTTCTGTGCTTGAGGGCAACCTTGAGTGTATCTTTGTACTGTTTCCTTTGGCCGCCATTTGAGCGTTGGCCACCAGAGGGCTGGGAAAAGAGAATCTGGCGAGGGAGGCAGTTCATGGACATCTGGACACAGTGGCCCATCCATCGGAGCTGATTTCTCAAGAGCAAGGTTTCGATGCTGGTGGATGCAGCTTCATGGAGGGTGCTCGTGCTGGTATGCTGGTCCTCCCATTTTATCCCTTGGGGGCACAGGCAGGGGCAGGGGTGAATGGGGCCCCGGCTGGGCCAGATGGTGGGACAATCAGAGCATGGGAGGCTCATCCAGGGGTGCAGGGGTAGGGACGGACTCCTGCCGCTGTGTGCACCCCAGCAGAGGCCCTGGGGCATGTGCCCCCTTGGTCTGTGCGCGGTGTGATGGCAGCTGCTGCTGCATACTGCACTTTGTGTGCCTCTGCAGCTGCCCCGGGAGCAGCGCAACACCATGTGTGTCCTACCGCTGGGCTCCGCCGTGCCTCTGCCTGCCCTGCGGTGCGATGCACATGTCATCAAACTGCTCCAGAGGGCAGCGGCAGCTGCAGAGGCACTCAGAGCCAGGGCCCTACTTACCACAGACCCTGCCCCGCCTATGCCATGGTCCTTCCCTCACTGCGGGGGTCTTGAACTGCCCCCCATGGCCCTTTCCCCTCCCCCCACCCCTTCCCCAACAAACTTACCTGCTGGGCTGGGGGAAGGGTGGAGGCAGAATGCGTGCATGCACTGAGCCCCCCCAAATAATTTTTTTTCCTCTGCCTATAAACTAGTCAGGGGGGATCAGCAGGCATTGGGGGAGTCAGTGTTCCCCCGAGCACTGCCAGGAGTGACCAGGAATAATGGTCACAAGCTGGCAGGAGGTA
>NW_017728918.1:173060-269496 GCF_001723895.1 Crocodylus porosus
AAGTGGTGCTGGCTCCTACCCTGGGGGTCTTTAAGAGGAGGTTAGATGAACACCCTGCTGGGGTCGTTTGACCCCAGTAATCTTTCCTGCCATGGCAGGGGTTGGACTAGATGATCTGCTCAGGTCCCTTCCAACACTAAAAACTATGAAACTATGCTTTGGGTAAGTTACAGGTAAATCCATGCCCTTTGTTTGGTTAACCAATGAACTCCGTTTCATCCACGTTGAGTACTCTTCAGACACTGAAAGTGTGATCTCAGACCTCCCTCCCAGCTATGTGGCTGGACATGTGATCCTCCACAAACTCATTTCAACAAAGCTGAACTCTTTAAAAGAGAAAAAAATCTAAAATTAAATCCTAAACCTGCCTACCTGGAATTGAGAGAAGTAAGCTTTGATGTTCCTTTTTTTAAGAGATGAATATAACGTCCAAACTCTTGTTACCCTGGCAGCTTAAGGAACAATTCCAATTTAGAGGAAGTTCAGTGGGGCTGCTTTTTAACTCAGCCTTCTATGCTTAACGTCTTGCAGTTGAGCCTAGGGAGTATAAAAGACTGACCTGTTGGATTGGATGGGGACCCCCTTTGAAGTGAAGTAACTCATAAAGCTGTTGGTTTGGTTCAGTTTCTTCTCCACAGATTCAGTTGTTGGGGTCTCTTCTAGGATCCATCCATATATACCCTTCAGACTTGGTTGTCTAAGCCATGGGGTGGCTTGAGAAAAAATGAAATTTTGGGTGACTAGGCAGGAGACCAAGAGCCGATGAGGGGAACATGATGCAACAGAACTTCGGGTGCGGGCAGAAGTGCAGCTCCCAGCTGTCACTCTGATTGATTTTTACAAAGCACTCTGAGTTGCACCATTACCCCAGACCAAACAGAAGTTCACTGTTGATTCCAGGGGACTCTAACTGCAGCTCAGGCTACAGCCAGGTTTCCAAAGCAATGGCTGTGGCTCTTTGCCAGCGCCCCATTTTCAGAATGGGAGTCGGAAGGAAAGGCAGTGGAGGGAGCTCATTCTTGGGGCTCCCCAGCTGGTGCTGAAGGGTGGGGAGAGTGAATTGGAGCCCCCCTAATCTCGGGGATGGGGGGACTGTCCAGGGAGAAAGAAAAGCTCCCATACTCAACTCCCTCCTCTCCCTTTTTCTCTCCCATTCTGAAAACAGTGACGGTCTGGGAGCTCTGCAGACACCAGTTACAAAAGATGCTACATTTTGAAATGTCCTTATTGGACACCTGATGCATCGAGAGGTCAGATTTTCACCAGATCGGCCATTTTTGAAGCTGTCTGCACTTGTGTTTGGTTATGGCTATGGACTGTTTTCTGTGGCCAGATGGGGTGAAAATTGTCACTTCTGTCTACACTCTTAAATAGTTGAAGCATATTAGTTGAGGCTAGTTTCTCACAATACAGGACAGTGAAATCACTTTCACAATTGTCCTATTCACTATTGAGTGGCAAGAGGCTTAGTTATTAAACATAAAAGCTGGATCCATAGACACGCAGGTTTGATTTCGGAGGGGGCATTTCCACTTTTCATGTATCTAGGGGATAGATGAATTGAATGTTCTGCAATTTACTGTACCTGGGTCTTTCAACTGTACTGTACACTTAAAATCTAAGAGCCTGTTCTCCCTGTTAAATGTCTCATATATTTTTCATAACAGCAAATATTTGCCTGGGAATCCTTGACCCACTGTTAGTTTTTAGCCGGTTCGCTATTGCCTTTCAACCTGGAGTGGGGCTGCATTTCACTGGTAAGGTATGTGTATATAACTCTGACATCCTTCCGGATAAAAAATGTACAAATGGAAATTGCTTGGTACTTCAAACCAGGGAGAGATTTAGAATAATTTTGTCTAGAAGTTTGATGGAAATCTGTATTAAGTCAAAATAAACGTGGGTAGAAATGTCCGTAGCATGACTTTGGTCTTGCCTTCCTTATCTTCAATAGCACTTTGTCTCTTGCTCTTTTACCCTCCTCTTCTACAATGAGCTTCCTTCCAATTACCCTCAGTGTGTGTACTCATCGCTATTTGGCTTTCTGGGATGTAGGAGACCAGGAGCAGAGACGGTGTTTCAACAGGGTTCTCACCAGTACCTGGTGCGGTGGCACTAATACTTCCTTATCTTTTCTGGAAGTGCCTCACCTAATACATCCTTTGATCATGTTTGCTTCTTTTGTGGTCTCATTTCACTGAAAATTAATAATCATCCTGTGATCAAATAATACATCCTAGAGCCTACATGTTGAGTACTAGTCATTCTGTGATTCTTTTTAGGTGTTTCCAATTGGACACTCAGACCCATCATTCCCTAAAAGGTCCTGCAGCCTGAGTTGTGTCCCTCTTCTGCCTTGTCCAGTGAATGAAATAGGAAGATCTAAAAGTTGTCTGGTACCAGTGCTATGAAACCACTGACTTACTTTGCAAAAGGCTTTGTAATGAAACTATTGGTGGAACCTTTGGGTGTGAGTCGAGGGGAGGACGGGGTTGTATAGCAAAGGCGTTTCCCACATTGGAAACTTCAGTAGCACTGATGACAGGTCAGCTGGGTGCTCCATCAGGGCTAAAGCTTGGGGCAAGCTGAAATGTGAAATATGTGTCTCCTGCTGGTAGCAATTTGTGACAAATCTGCCAAGGGATTAGCTGATGTAGCAACACCCAAGTGGTGGTGATTGAGAACCTAGAATACACCATGGTTATTGGCAGAAACCCGAAATGTAGTAAATTGAGTGACTCGCATCAGTAGATGAGGCCGAGTGGCGTGACCTAATAAGACCTTTCCTACCATTGACTCCTCTCATGTCTGATGCTGTAGTGGGCCTTATGCCTTCCTGCAAAAGTCTTCTGACCTGGCATCTCTGCTGCCCTTCTCCAGCTCTTCGGTTGGCGCTTTCCTACTGAATACATAGGGAGCAGAATTCTGTCTGTATTCTGAAAACGGCAAATGAACAAAACAAGGAGAATTTTAGTTTCTTAAATCAATAGCTTCTAAAAGTTCAATGCTGCTGCCATGCTGGTTTCAAACCGTTCCCCTCTCCCAGCCTCCATATTTGATTGGACTTGAAAATTCCTCCTCGAATTCCTCCAGCATCTAGAGTTATGTGATTGAATCTGGTTTCAAATGGTAAGTTAGTAATTACCAGTTTCATCTAACTTGCTGTCCAACGCCAGCTTTTTCCCTTGCTTAAGTAGTTTATTGTAGTTATTTCAGCCATCAGGGGGCCCTGTGTTATGTCGAGTCAGTGTAATGGGATCGGTTCTCAGTCTTCAGAGTATCATGTTAGACCCTTTTACATTTTCTATGACATTCTATAGACATCGCTTAGCTGCGGCGGAAATACTACAACTTAGCTTGTATGTACAGGATGACTGAAATAAGCAACAAACTGGCAGGCAGATTAGATAGCAATCTCTCTTATACATTAGGATTCCATTAGCCCAGCCAAAACCAGATGAAAATCTTCCAATATGAAAACATTCAAAACCTGAACATTGGCAAGCCCAAAATATTAAAGTTTGATTCTGTGCCAGGTTTAGTTTAACGGCGTGGTACAGAAGGCTGGATTTTCCAGTGCGTGGCTTCCCATTACTGGATTACTTTAATAAAAAAAACATTAAAAAAGCAAGTGAATCAAGGTGAAGCAGAAAATTCATGTGTTGGGACTGCTGCTGAGTACAGTGGCTCGAAGTGGAGGGAGCTTCAAAATTTAGTTCAGTTCTTGCTTTAAAATACTTCTGAGCTATTAGCCCATGGAAACAAGCAAGGAGGTGCACAATTGAATCATCTAAGCACAGCAGATCACACAGAACAGGGGGTAAAATTGTCTTTCTTTCTCTCTTTGCTATACAACATGGCAGATTACAGTCTGTGCTGCTCGACTGTGGTTATTATGGTTGTACTCTTACATTTATATATAAAGGTTTCTTTGCTCATGGCCACCTCCTTTCTTTCAGTCTCCTATTCTTTCCTTAAAAGCTTTTCTCCCCTTCTCTTGAGGGGGTCTCTTGCCCTATTTTAGGTCTTCATTTTCTACCATTGTTCAGTATTTGATTCCCCTTTCCAGTCCCTGATACTTTCCAGTCCTAAATCAACAATGCACTCATTCATAATTTTAAGATCACGAGTAATCCCATCCCTCTTCTGCAAAACATGCGAGCACATGCTTAATTTTATGCCCGTATTTAAATCTTGTTGAAGTTCAACACATGATTTCAAGATTTCTTGAGCAGGGGTGTGGGATTCCTTACATGCTTAAAGTGAAATACTTGGGTGCTTTAAACTAGGCTTGTCATAGTGACTGGAAGGTTTGGATTCTTACATGGGCATCATTATTTTCTCTTGATCTTGAAACTTCTTGCAGTGACATGCTATGGGCCAAATCCTATTTCACTTTATGAGCCTGAGGAATACATGCACAGCTGCATAACTGCAGTTTGGCACTTCTCTGCAATTTGTGATTCAGCTTTATGCACTGAGCATGCTCAGGAGGGCTATATTCCAGCCAGACCACTGCTTGAGGGAAACAGAGTCACCCAAGTAGGTGTGTGATGCTAGGTAAGTCATGAGATTTTAGGTAGGCATAAAACCACTCCTAGCAGGTGTTAGCTGAAGGGGCTTTTTGCTTTTTAGCTTAGTGGTCAGAGTATTTGCCCAGGCACAAGGAGGTCCAGGGTATCCCACAGAGTCACCCTTCCTCTGGCTGGATGCAAGAATCCCATGGTCTGTTTTAGACAAAAGATTTGGAGAGATGAACATCATGTTCTCTTCTGTTCTTAAAATTCTGACTTTGATGGTGGAAAATGTACATTTACAAACACAGCAACACTTTTTTGTTAAACACAAGCTAAAATATCAGCCCCGCTGTCTTTATGCAAAAGAAATTCTTCCAATAGGTGAAAATCATTTTAGTCTGAATTTCAAACTTGGAGACTTAAATTGAAGGGATCTCCCTTACCAAATCCTGTTTCACCAAGCATCAGTTAAATAGTACTTCTGGCCACGTCCCCAGGAGCAGGGGTGTAGGGTTGCTGCGGGAAGAAAAACAGCGGCACGAATTTGTGCCACTGCTTTTTGCCCGGGTGCATGCAATGGGGGTTCCTCCAGCTCTCATGGGGGGATCCTAGCTGCTGCTGGCTGGGTTTACCTAGCCTTATGCCTAGGCCTCCACTTTCCCGGGCCCTGCTCTAGGCTCTGGGGCTCTTTTAGTTCTTTGGCCAGGCCACACTGTGGGGCTCCAGTTATCCAGCTTACGCCGGGGCTAATCTGAACAGCCTCAAGCTGCTCCCAGGGCAGGTTCTCCGTGTGCTGGACTGCACGCCGCGTGGAGCCCGAGCAGCCTCAAGCTGCTCCCAGGGCCAGCTCTCCACGTGCCGGTCTGCACACCGCTCTGCCCAGCCCTCTGCTGAGGATGCAGGCTCGAGCTGGCTCGATGCGGCTCCCAGAGCCTGAGCCCCACGCACCGGGCTGCACACCGCTGGGGCGAAGAAGGGATCCTGTGGAGGCGCTTCCCTCTCCAATGCCCCTTGCCATCTCTGCCCGGCGTGCTGAGCATGCTGGGCTTTTATCTACACTGCAGGCCCCACCCCCGAAGTCTATCAGACCTGCAAAGTGCAGTCTTCAGTCAGGTCCAGGGGCTTCTCACCCCCTCCCCGCCCAAGCAGGGGCAGGAGAAGCCCCTCCCAGCTGTTACCTGATTGGTAGAAATGTTCCACCAATCCAAAGTGTCCTTCTCCAAGCTGGGCTTGCTGGGCAAAAGCAGCGAGCCCACCACACGCTGACCGGAAGTGACCGTGGACCGGCAAACTGTGGACCGGCAGGCAGCCCTTCATGGCCTGGTACTGGGGTAGGGGAGGCTGGGGCCTCCCGGGGCAGCAGTGGTGGCAATCTGGCAGCCGGGAGCCCGCCTGGCAGCCAGGCTGTGGCTCTGGCCGGCCGGGCTTCCGGTCCGGTGGCGCACGCTCCTGCCACGCGCACCCTACTGCTTTTTTTTTTGACACCGGGATTTCCCGGTTTGCAGTGTCACAAACCACATGTGTGCGCTTATCTGGACATATCCTATGTATATAATGTAGTCACATGCGAGGCATTTTTTAGCACTCCCACCGATTTTGGATCCTACTCTGCGCAGATAGACTTGTCTTCCTAGGCAGGCTCAGAAGGGATAAACTATGGCAATGTATGCTTGTTGTCCCTGAAAGTGTAGTTGGCTAAAAGCCATTATGAACTGGTGGTTTAGAGAGGGAGGAGGAGAGTGCTCCCATCTTTTGACTCCGTATCTTAGTTACTAGGGCACTTGCTGGGGGAGTGGACCCCCCAACTCCTAGGTCCCGGATCCTCTGAGGGTTTGAACTTGTTGTCCACTTTCTAAAGAGCACTGATCATTTGGCTACGGGATAGGCAGGGCCAAGGGCATTCTCCATGCATCCTGTTGAAGCTGGCTGATTGGTTGTACACCGGGACCCTGGTTTTCTCTGATTTTAAAAATTTCCAAATTTCTCTGATTTAAAAAAAGCCCCTAAAATCCACATTTTCCCATGATTAAAATGCTATATATTATTTGGATTGATATGGCATTTTTCAACAGTGAAAAAGCCAGGAGGCCAGGAGGAAAGCAAGCCAGAGGCAGCTTGGCTCATGGTGCTGGGAGGGAGGAGGTAGGGTTTGGGACTCTGCCACTGTCGTGTTCATCCCTTTTGCATGCAGTAGTCATAAGCAGGCCACCGTGCACAGCCAGGGTCATCCTCTGTAAGTGGGGGCCAACCTTTTTTGCATGTATGCTGCAAGCTAAGGCCTGCACTTTCCCTGACTGCCACTCTGATCCCAGAAGCTGTGAGAAGTTCAAGCATGTTTCTGAAGACAGTCTTCTGAGATTTTAGGTCCTAAAGTGGAAGAAATTGCTGGCCTAGACAAAATCGCACACTATTTTCAGGGCAGAATGAGTTAGTATCTGATGTAGATTAGGACAAATGAGTACTCTGAGGTAGCAGAGGTGGAACAGGTGATATCACCTTAGAGGGAAAGGTTTGGAAGCCCTTTGATTTTAATGAGAAGAAACAGAGACCCTGAGATAAGCATCACTGCCTTGGGGGCGGGGAGGAAAGAAGATGGGCTGAAGAAGGAGGAGGAAGTTCAAAGGACAGATTTTACAATGATCCAAAGCAGAATGAGCTGTGTGATAAATGCCTCTTTGCAATCAGTCAGGCTAGAGGCTTGACTCTATCACTTTGTAAACCAGTCAATTGGCTGCATTTTGCAAACTTTACACATTTTAACTTCTTATCTCTTCTTTATATGTAATTGCTTATCCATGGAGCCATCCCCTTTTGCCTTTCATGCTGAGTCATTTGCAACTCATCCCTGTTGTGATTAAAAAATCATATCAACCTACGTACTGTATTTCACCTGAATCCAAGATTACTTCAAATTTAACATGACCCCCATAATTAGGTAATTAGAATAATTAGGTTCTGTAAATGGAAAATGTATGAACATGTTATCATTTTCCATGTATAGAATTGAATTATTGGAGGGTCATTTAAAATCCCTCTCTCCCCCCGTCCCACTGCAGTGATGCAAGCAGCAGGGGTGGCGGGGGGCAGGCAGCCTCCACCACTTGCCCCCTCTGGAGCCTATATCTTCTGTCTGCCCCTGCTCCCCACAGCCTCTGCCCTTTCCTGCAGCCTGTGCCCCCTGGCCTGCACCTTCTGCCGGCTGCCTGCTGCAGCCTCTGCCCCACTGTCGTCTCTGCCCCCCACTTCCTTTGCACAGCATCTTCTCCCTCCCCCGCTGCAGCAACTGCCCCCTGCCTGCCCCCTCACAGCCTTTGGCCCCTGAAAAAGTTCAGAGAGATGATGGTAGGAACCCCCTTCATGGCCTCCTGTCTCCTGCCCATCTGAACTCTTTTACCCTTGCATAATTACTTTCCATGCTCTGTGCTTTGCTCAAGCTATTTTACAGATTATTCAAGGAGGAAGAAATGTTTTTTTCCTGGGGTTTGCAGGTAACCAGGAGAAACCCTTGAAGCAAGGGAATAATACAGTAAAATATGGTGTATCAAGTACTATACGCTCATTAAGAGTTCAAGAGGCGGAGGAATGAACAAGGGAAAGAAATCCTTGTCCAGAAAGGGCTAGCACTGCTACCCTGTATGACTTTCTTTACCTGCACACACACAACTGTAGAATTCCCTTTGATCTAAACTTAAAACACATCCTCAAAACATGAACTCACCTCAGGCACTCTGGGATATTGCAAGGTTGCCATCCTAGTGCAAAACCACTTCAATGCTTGGCCACACCATGGCACCCAGAAGCTGCGTGTTGCTTTCAAACCACTTTCTGGAGCTGTATCATTGAAAGCATTGCGCTGCCCTTCCTGTGCAAACTGTGCATCTGAGACCTTTATTCCTTATACCTTGACTTTTAAAATCTCCTTCTCAATAAGGACCACCAACTAAACGCAGCACAGGAGTTGGTTGTAGGCTCACCATAGCTCGACCATACCCACTGTTTCTTGGCATCTGTACGAGAGCACTTGGGGCTGGTCCTACAAGCATGGTTTGTAATTTGCCAACATTCATGCTTCTGCCAGTTCAGGCCTGACACTGTTGACGGTCATTAATGGTACGAGTGAAATGCCAAATGGCCACGCTGGGCGTGGGGTGGGTGAGGCAGGTGGAACTGTCATTCTACTGGAACGGGAATATTGCTGCACATAGGCTTACCTCTGCTTTTAATGGTACTTTGTTCATTTTTTATCCTGGCTTTCTGTTAACCTCATATATAATTTGTGTTGAAGACCTGGCAGTGCATGAGAGCTGTAGTGTGGTTATGTGAAGCCCGTTTCACTCCTATTTAGTCCTAAGAACAAAGACCTGGTATGGTAAAACTAAGTAGAATTAGGCCATGTGTAGTCCCTCTGTTTGCTCAAAAGCCAGAGACAGCAACTATTTCTAATTAATATTGTAGACCTGGGCCTAATATCAGATCCGGATCCAAACTTTTGGTAGGTTCAAGGAGTCTTGATTCCTCCTCAGGGATGTCAAAGCTCGTTCTTGATTCCTTCTCAGGGATCCAAAAGCTAAAGATTGGAAGAGAGCCAATGTTGTGCCCATCTTCAAGAGGGGGAGGAGAGAGGACCTGGGCAAGTACAGGCCAAGTAGCCTAACTTCTATCCCAGGGAAAATCCTGGAAAAATTAATCAAGGAGTGCGATATGCTTGCAGAAGGTAGGATTCTGAATGACAGCCAGCATGGCTCCATCATGGGCAGGCCTTGTCTTACCAGTCCAATCTCCTTCTATGACCAGGTAACTCACCACCTAGATAAGAGAAAGAGGGTTGACATTGTATATCTAGACTTCCAAAAGGCCTTTGATCTGGTATCCCATGATGTTCTCATAGGAAAATTGGAGGATTGCAAGCTTAACTGCTTGACAGTTAGATGGGTAGGAAGGTGGATGTGGGGTAGGACTCAGAGAGTTCTCATGAATGGATCTGTGTTGTCCTGGCGAGAAGTGGCCAGTGGTGGCCCTTAGGAGTCTGTGCTTAAACCGGTGCTTTTCAACATCTTTATCAATGATTTGGATGTGGGGGGGAAGAGCTCACTGGCCAAGTTCATGGGTGACACCAAGTTATGGGGGATGGGGTCACACTTGAATATAGGCTGCAGATACAGGTGGACCTAGACAGCCTGGCAAGTTGTGCAGATCAGAACCAGATGAAGCGTAAAGGGTTCCACCTGGGGGTGAACAATCCTCAACATACTTACAGGCTTGGTGGTGCCAAACTGACCAGCACCATGGCTGAAAGAGACCTAGGGGTAATAATAAGCCATAGTATGAACATGAGCCAGCAGTGTGACGCTGTTGTGGGCAGGGCAAACAATACTCTGGCATGCATCAACCAATGCATCTCAAGCAAGTAAGTGGTTCTTCCACTTTACTCACCAACTGGAGTACTGTGTCCAGTTCTGGGCACCACACTTCAACAAGGACTTGGAAAAGCTTGAGAGGGTCCAGAGAAGAGTCACCTGTATGAGCAGAAACTTGCACTGCAAGCCATACGAGGAGAGGCTGAGGGACTTAGGCCTCTTCAGCCTAAAAAAGAGAAGGCTGAAAGGGGACTTGGTAGCAGCTTAGTGCTATATCAGGGGAATACATTGAGGGCTTGGCGAACAACTATTCACCAGGGCACCCATGGGGAAAACCAGGAGTAAAGGCCACAAACTCCTGGAAGATTGTTTCAGGCTTGATACTAGGAAAAACTTCTTCACAGTCAGGGTGTCCAGACTGTGGAATAAGCTCCCTCCAGAGGTGGTGCAATCACCTACCCTGCAAATCTTCAATAGGAGACTGGACGGTCACCTTGCTGGGGTCACCTGACCCCCATTGTCTTTCCTGGCTAAAGCAGGGGGGTGGACCTGATGATCTTGCGAGGTCCCTTCCAGCCCTTTACAATTGATGAATCTATGAATTCTGTCTAGAAATGACTTTTCTCACCACAGGAGCCCTAAAAACTTTTGGGGTGGAACACCAATATATACAACAAGGCAGGTTCAGCTAAGGGTTGGAATGAAAGCAGGGGTGATTTTCTTCCTCTTTGAGAAGAATAATTGCTAGAAAGTGTAAAGTCAATGCCAGAATGTAAACTGTACAGATTAGAACCTGGTCAGAAAATGAGGCTCAACAGGGGGCATTTTTGGTCTGGAGAACCTAGGTACAGAGTTTAAGACCTAGATGTCCAGGAGTGTGTAGGTGTCCAGAACACATTGATTTACATGAGAATTAGGTGCCTAAAACTCTTTGAGGGCTGGGGCCTGAGTGATTTGGCCAGTGTTGTACAGGATAACTGCTATTACTGTCTGGTAGTTCTTCACCTAGTGTAGAGAGGGGCGACGGTCTTTTTATTGATGCGTTTCTTCTCAGCTTCTCAAAGGGATATGTTGTGTTTCAGCCGTTTTATTCCTTTTGATTCTGAGAGGGACCATTTTCCTAGTCATCCCTTTTCTCCCCACTAGCCGTCTTGTTGCATCTCATTGCAGACTTTCCTTTTTCTGTCCCCTCAAACATCAGCTGTGTTTTCAAAGCCCTTTTTTCCTATCACCTCTCCCCTGTCCTCCTGTGTTCCATACTGAGCTTGATTCCCACAGCAAGTTGGCCCACGGTGCCAGTCTCTGTTGAGCACTTCTGAAATAGTCAAGCAAGAACATGGTCTCTCTCCGTCAGCTTTTTTGAAAAGAGCCCATCAAAATCATGGAGCCTGCCATTTTTCACAGGGCCTGCCCAGTTTTGCATTTCCCACGAAAAACCTGCAATTGCGATTTTGGTAGTTTCCTAGTTATAAGGAATGACCCACCATTTTATACCCAGGTTTATATACAAATCTGTCACCCTTCCCTGTTAACAATTCATATTTGAAATGCAGAATCATAGAACATTGTGCACTTTTTCTTATATCTTTTATTCTCCTTTCTCCCCTCCACGTCGTATCCCATGTTCTACACCAGTTGAGCTGAAAAAGGTGCATGTCCATGGAAAGTGCGCACACTTCTTTGGAGAGGAGAGAGATAATTTTGTAGGTGAATTTACATGGTAGTCAAGCTACATTATCTGCTCCCTGTAGAATGACTCGGACCTAACTCGTGTATAAGTGCCTGTCCACAATTATTACTTTATTCCATGCCCTACTTAACTGAATAATTCTCCATCCCCGAGGCTGCTCAGTTTCCTCCTTCACTTTCTTCAATAAAGCCAAGCTAAGACTTTTGAATGCCAGCACTGTATAAATTAAGATCGGCAGAATATTTGCACTGTGGAGACGTGACAGCAACTGTACCAAAAACTGAACCTCTTGTTGCATTATAAGGACAAATTTGACTTACCCCTAATTTTACCAGTCTGCCTAAACATTATCATACCAGGTTGTCTGCTAAAGTAGAAATGTGGAGGGTGAATTTTGAGGCAGATGAGAGAGAGAGATGGAAGAAAGTTAAGGGTCCTTGAAACACCTTATATCTGTGTTTCCATATATTCCAATTTAGTTTTCTGTTTAGCTTTGAACATACAGATTTATTGCTCTTTGTGAATCTAGATGTTGATGATCTCTGAAGAGTTCTGACATCAGCAGCTGGTAGATATATACTGCTTCAACTCCACGTTATTGGTTTTATCTTGAGAAAATAATGTATTGGGACCCTGTTTGTTAAATGGGGTTGGTGTTCATTTTGGTATCTGCCAAGACCAGCAGACTAAGGTAATGAACAGAAATGGTTGTGTACTTGAAGATTAGTCTGTACAGAGTAGCAGAGCTTATTTTCATACAAGTCTGCAGGCTGGACTTGGAGGAATGTCTCAGTAGTGCATGGCTGACACTTCATTCATTAGTTACTCTAACTCCTCATAATTGAGGTTAACACCAAAAACATTGACACCTTAATAGTAACTAATTAGTGCCTTTAGGCTACTGAAAATTGCTGGCAACTTTTTAAAGTGCTCATTAGATTGACTTTAAGGGAGACATTTAAGACCATGATCAATTAAGGTAAATTTGCACGGGCTATGTCTTTATTGCCATGGTTTTGTTTTTTTTTCTTTGTTGTACATGGTGACCCTGTTTTCTTTAACAGCTCAGTATTTCCTCTACTGCTTTATTTCAAACAATAACCAAACTTGTCATTGCTGTGCGAGTACCATCACCCCAATGTTTACCAGCTGCCCTTGATTCTTTCTCTCCAAGTTTATGAGAAGTGAACAGGAAATTCTCTGGGATTTGATTAATCCCCATGCCTGTGATTTCTCTGAACATGAAAGGGACATAAGGAATGTGGGGAAAATTAGCTGGTCATTTTGGGAAAGCCATCAGAAGGTAGAAGCCTTCTGCCGTGGAGTCTTTTGCATTTATTTGCCACCAGTGCTTGGGCCTTTGGCAGGACTGGGGTTCATGAGATGGTATTGAAATGGAATAATACAGCACCGAGTCTGTCCAACGTGTACATTAGTAGCAGGATGCATACCCCTGGTGGGCTGGAAGTATCTTTAGCCACCCAGAAAGTATATCATTATTACAGTGATATTACGGTAGTGCCTAGAGGCTCATGGAAGTTTGGGATAGTTTGTGCCATGTGTGCACACAGAAAGAGAGTCCTCCCTAGAAAGAGCTTATAGTCTAAATTAGGCCTACCCAACTGGTGGCCCACAGGCTGCATGAGTCCCCTGAGAGGTTAATTTATGCTCCCCTGGGGTCACGCAGCCACTGCTCCTCCCATAGCTCCTGCTGCAGCAGCAACTGGGATCCCCAGGTTTCCTTGTCTTCTTCTGGCTTCTGCTCCCTGTGCTTGCCCCAGGGGATGGTGCAGCATGGCAGGGCAAAGCACATCCCCACAGGACCAGGGGAGCCTGTAACCTGGGACACCTGTTTGGTGCAACAGGGGAACAGCAGTCAGGGAGCTGAGGGTGAGGGCTGGGGCACCTGTGTGGTCTGGTGCAGTGGGCGGTGGGGAGGGGGAAGCCTGTGTGCCGCTGCTCTGGGGGACCTATGGGTCACACTGGTGTGACCTATGCAGTGTGTGGTCTGGGGGGGCTGTGGCCTTCTCCGTACACCCTGCACCATGTGTTAACTTTGCTGGTGTGGCCCTCGGCCACTTAGAAGTTGCATAGCTGTGACCTAAATAGCAACCAGAGAGTGAGCGAGCAGGGGCAGCAAACAAGGTAGTTTGCAAGCAGTTTGCTGGGAGCAAGAGGAGGAAGGGGAAGAGGAAGAGGAGCCAGAGACTGGGCACCACATCCTGCTCTGGGAAGGTAAGTGAGCCAGGGCTGTCTGCATGTTTGCCTTGCTGAGTGTTTGCTGTGTGTTTGGGTGTCTGCCCTGAGTGCCTGGGGGTGACGCTTGCTGGGCGACCGCTGCCTGCATTGGACAAAAGCCCTAATAAGGGGGCAGAGGCAGGCCAGGTCCAGGCGGGTTATAAAAGGGACTGCCTGAGCAACCAGGGAGTGAAGACCCAGGGGCAAGGAACAGGACAGTTTGCAACTCAGTTCACAGGGCAGCCCGCTGCTCCTCTCTTTGAAAGGTAGCCTTTAAGGTAAGCTCTTTCTTTAGTTGCTAACCTACATCCTTTTAGCGTAAGTAAATAAAACACAGCAGTTAGACCAATAATTAAGCCCCTTGTTTAACTGAAGTCCAGAATGAGGGGGAGTTTGCTAGGGAGTTTGCCTGGAAACTCTCTCCCTCCCCTTCCTTCACTGTAAGTGTGGTGGGAGGAAGCAGGTTAGCAGGGAAAAGGGAACCTTTCAGGACTAAGGAGCAGTGTATAGGGGAGTTTGCTAAGGAAGGCCTGCTTGGAGAGTGGCAGGAAGAGAGAGGCGGTGGATTTAAGAGACCCAGAGAGATGAATGGATGACATTGCAATACTATAGCCACTGCCACTGCCTCTCTGCCTTTCCTTGCACCTGTGAGGTGTCTGTCCAGCAGGACCACTCACCATCAAGGTTTCCATCCAGGTTTGGCGTTGTGGAGACTGGTTTGCAGATTCCCTCCAGTGTCAGCGAGGTGGTGGGAGTAGCTATGAAGTGAGCGGTGCCTCCTGGTGCTGTCCCTTAGGGAGGAGGCAAGAGAGCTGCAGGAGGAGATGGTGAGGCTCCGAAGCATCCTCCACCATGAGGACTTCATCAGCTCCATGCTGGAGGAAACCTCTGGGACCATGGAGGAAGGGCTGCCAGAGGCAGCACTAGAGAAGGGAGAGAACATGGGCTCCCAAGAAGGTGGAAGCTGATATCTTGTGACTTCTGGCCGCAAAGAGAGATCTTCATCTCTACCGGCAGCAGTTTGCCTGAAGAACAGATATGGATCCCTAGCAAGAGAGGAGGAGGAGCATGTTTTGTGGGAGGCCAGGCCAGACTTTCCCCACACTGGGAGGATCGAGACCACTGCCACTAAGAGGAAGCAATGGGTGGTGGTGGTTGGAGACTCCCTTCTGTGGGGGATGGAGACCTGTTGTCTCAGGAGATCTGTTGCTTACCTGGAGCCCAGATCTGAGATGTCAGGGAGGGATTACCAAGACTTATCCGGCCCTCTGACTACTACCCCGTGTTGCTTATCAGGGTGACCCTGAGCAGATCAAAAGTGATTGCAGAGCTTTGGGTGCAAGGATGAAGGGGACGGGGCCTCAGGCTGTGCTCTCAGTCCTTCAGGTCAAGGGGAAGGGCCTGGGAGGGAGCAGACACACCCTGCAGATCAATGCATGGATGCACAGTCCATGGGCTTTGGCCTCTTTGACCACAGACTGTTGTTCCAAGCAGGATTGCTAGGAAGAGATGGAATCCACCTGACGAAGAGCATCTTTGCAGACAGGCTCACTAACCTTGTGAGGAGGGCTTTAAATTAGGTTCAATGGGGGATGGAGACTAAAGCCCTGAAGTAGGTGGGGAAGTGGGTGACCTGGAGGAAGAGCAAGCAGGGGAGGGCTTCTCATTCTTTCTGAGAAATCAGGGTAATGGGCTAGTTACTTCAGGTGTCTGTACACACATGCACAGAGCCTGGGAGACAAGCAGGAAGAGTTGGAAGTCCTCACAGAGTCAAGGGACGACGATGCGCCTGGAATAACAGACCTTGGTGGGAGCTCGCATGAGTGGAGCACTGTCATGGAAAGGCATAACCTGTTCAGGAAGAACAGGTAGGGGGAAGAGGAGGAGGAGTTACTCTTTATATAAAAGAGCTGTATGATTGCTCAGAGCTGATGGGCACGATCCCCTGGGAGGCCAGTCTGAAGGGGGAAGGAGTCCAGGAGAGCTGGTTGTACTTTAAAGAAACCTTACTGAGGGCGCAGGCATGAACCATCCTGATGCACAGGAAGACTAGCAAGAGCAGGAGAAGCAGGGAACTCTTCAGTAAGCTAAAACACAAAAGGGAAGCTTACAAGAAGTGGACGTGGACAAACAACTAGGGAGGAATATAACAATATTGCTTGCGTGCAGGGATGAACGCAGGATGGCAGAAGTGCAATTAGAGTAGCAGCTAGCAAGGGGTGTGAAGGGTAACGAAGGGTTTCTGCAAGTGTGTTAGTGACAAAAGAAAGACCAGGGAATGTGTGGGTCTCTTACTGAATGGGGCACACAACTTGGTAACAAATGATGCAGAAAGGCTGAAGTGCCTTTTTTGCCTCAGTCTGTACAGGCAAGGTCAGCTCCCAGACTACTGCACCTGGCGGCAGAGTTTTAGGATGAGGTGAGCAGCCCTCAATGGTGTAAGAACAGGTTCGGGACTGTTTAGAAAAGCTGGATGTGTATAAGTCCATGGGGCCAGATGCAGTGCAATGCCCCTGAGGCTGTTGAGGGAGTTGGTTGATGTGATTGCAGAGTTGCTGGTTATTACCTTTGAAAACTTGTGATTGGGAGAGGTCCCAGATGACTGGAAAAGGGCAAATAAGTGCCAGTCTTTAAGAAAGAGAAGGAGGAGGATCTGGGGAACTATAGAGTGGTCAGCCTCATCTCAGTCCCTGGAAAAATCATGGAATAGGTATCCATTTCCAAGCACTTGGAGGCGAAGAAGGTGACTAGGAGCAGTCAGCAAGGATTCATCAAGGGCAAGTCATGCCTGACCAACCCGGTTGCCTTTTTGATGAGATGACTGGCTCTGTGAATGTGGGGAGAGTAGTGGACATGATATATCTTGACTTTAGCAAGCTTTTGACTCGCAGCATGCTTGCAAGCAAATTAATTCAATTTGGGTTGGATGAATGGACTGTATAGTGGATAGAAAATTGGCTAGATTGATGGCTCAAACAGTAATGATCAATGGCTCAATGTTTAGTTACAACCAGTACGAAGTGGAGTGCCCCAGGGGTTGGTCCTGGGGCCAGCTTTTTTTCCAGTATCTTTATCAACAACCTGGAAGGTAGCACAGTGCGCACCCTCAGCAAATTTGCAGATGACACCAAACTGGGGAGAGTAGTAGACATGCTGGCAGATAGGGCTGGGATTCAGAGTGACCTAGACAAATTGGAGGTCTGGACCAAAAAGAAATGTCATGAGATTCAATAAAGACAAGTGCTGAGTCCTGAACTTCAGATGGAGTAATCCCATCCACCAGTACAGGCTGGGGGCTGACTGGCTAAGCAGCAACTCTGCAGAAAAGCACCTGGGGGTTACAGTAGATGATAAGCTGAATATGAGCCAACAGCGTGCACTTGCTGCCAAGGCTAATGGCATGCTGGGTTGCATTGGTAGGAATGTCGCCAGCAGATCAAGGGAAGTGGTTCTTCCCCTCTATTTGGGATGGGTGAGTCCACATCTGCAGTACTGTGTCCAGTTCTGGGCCCTGACTACAGAAAGAATGTGGACAAACTGGAGAGAGACTCCAGTGGAGGGCAGCAAAAATGGTTCATGGGCTGGGACACATGATTGTGAGGAGAGGCTGAAGGAACTGGGCTTATTTAGTCTAGAGGAAAGAAGACTGAGAGGGGATTTAATAGCAGCCTTCAGCTACCTGAAGGGGGGTCCAAAGAGGATGGAGCGAAACTGTTCTCAGTGGTGGCAGACGACAGAACAAAGAGCAATGGTCTCCAGTTGCAGCGAGGGAAGTTTAGGTTGGATATTAGGAAAAAGCACTGGAGCAAGTTACCCAAAACGGTGGTGGAGTCTCCATCCTTAGAAGACCAGGGTAGACAGAGCTTTGGCTGGGACGGTCTAGTTGGGGATCGTCCTGCTTTGAGCAGGGAGTTGGACTAAATGACCTCCTGAGGCCCCTTCCAACCCTATGACCATATGAACTTACGATTCTAAATAGACAAGTCCAGACAAAGGGCTATTAGCCAATTTTACACAGGGGGAGCTAAAATAAATTGAGATCTGCTAAAGTAACACCAGAGGCCTGTGAAAAGGGCAGAAAATGGAGAAACAATGATCCCAATACAAGGCCTTGCCTGCAGGATCATTGCTCCCCACCGGTAGCACATGAACGCATGTTCTGGAGCGGTTTATGTCTCTAAATGGGCCCTGCTCTAAATGTACGGTCTTTCCTCGATGTCATTAGTTGTCTGAGGGCAATGCAGGCAACATTTCCTTTTGCTATGGCCTGTAGTTTCTTCTGCAAAGCATTTTTGTGCTATCAGCCTCAGTTTAGGAAGGAGCAATTTAAAACTCCTGCCATTTCTCCAAAGCCTCACCATAAACGGCTTGTCTTCACCACCAAGTCCCCATGGGGATCATTGTCCCGCCTCTCCGTGTTTCCTTTCTTCCCATGTCTTCTATTTAGCCACAGTGATTTTTTTTGGTCTATTCCTGCCTGCCCCCAAAAGGTGACGAAGCCTGTGGGAGATGGTGCACACAAGTGGTTTTAGCCAAAAGGTCTCATCAGCATGTGACATTAGATAAACTTCAACTATGCTTTACTAGAGTCATGGTGCTATGGCTGCTATCTTGGCTGACACCCTGGAGATTAAACTGCGGACCTCCAATGTAATAACATGTGCTGTTACAGCTTGAGCTAAAAAGCCAAACTTCTGTAGCTGGGGGCTTTTACAACTTCTGATCCCTTACAGGTTGGGCACAGAGAGATACCCCGTCTCAGACCATGACCATGTGTTATGAAAGTACTTGGAGATAGGTATTGGTACTTAGAGATTGGTACTAGCCCTTCCTTTGCACAGGAAACTCTTTTCTGAGACAAGACATTTTCTAATGCTTTGCATGGCCTATTTTTAAATGTCTCCAGGGACAGGGCTTCCAGCACAGCTGTCAGGACAAGTTCCAGATATTCATCTGGCATTCAATTCTTTAATACCACACTGGAGTCATCTAGGCTCAACACTGAGCCCTATATGCCACCCTACACAATTAATGCCTCTTCAAACGAGTGCTTCAACCACTGTTGACAATTGCTTTATTTCTTACCCTCTTCTGGTGATTGTTTAGCCGAGCTGTGCATGTTCACTTCCTTTAATCTTACCTCGTAAATCAACCTGTCCAGCCGCCTGGTTGCCTTTTGTCTGCCCTTCTCCAAATCCCCTGCAGTTTATCTATAACTTTTAACAAATGCATGGAACAAGCTTATGATTTTCTTTCCCCGAGGCAGGCAGCAAGTTGCCATTCACTGGCCTTATCTTAGCAACCGCAGGGTTTCTCATATTGCACAGTGCCACTCACAGGGAACTGGGAAGAACAGCACAGTCTTTCCCGTTGTGGTTCAACTATAGGTTTTCAGTCATTTTCTCACACCTGGGAGACTTAATTCAGTGCAAGTGTTCACCTCCTGTGGAAGGTTGCAGATCATTTATTTTCCTACATGGTTGTCTACTCAGCCACATTACTAAGGATTGGGACCCTGACTACAACTGGAAATGAATAATGTAAACTATGATAATAGCCATACCACATCCCTGCAGAGGATATTTAACTCAATTCCTAACTTATACAGCCACCACTTGCCATCTCTTTTTCCCCTCTAAAATGCCTCTGAACAGCTGCTTTATAGGAGTAAAAATCCTGGAAGCTATTTAATGCAAGTGAATGGTCCTGAGGTTGAGTGGATGGCTTTGAAGCCTCTATCAGTGGAGGGAGGACTTTTATGCGGCTCCATTTGGAATCCATCAGGATGCTTCCTGGCTGGGCAAAGGTGGTCTCTTGAGAGAGACAGGAAGCTCTGAAAGCTGGTTGCTGGCTTGGGGAACAGATAAGATGGAATATTTTGCAGCTCTGACATGCACTATAGAGAGGCAAGGATTTCTTAGGGTGATATTTTTTATTGGGCCAACTGTAGAGTTGGGGTAGAATTAGACAAGCTTTTGAATGCAAGACATTCTTCATCAGGCCTGCCTTGCATTCAAAAGTTCAATCCCCAGGTCTGAGCAGATAAAAAATGTCTTGCATTCAAAAACTTGTCTACCTCTATCCCAACTGTGCAGTTGGTCCAGTAAAAGCTATCACCCTAAGAAATCCTTCCTTCTCATAATTTCTGGACTACTGTGGTTACAATATCACTCTTGTACTACCATGCACTGTAAAGGAAATTCAGACCTAACTGCTGATGCTCCTAATCGAACTGTTGTTGCAATTTTGACACTATTTCCTCAAATATGCAAAACGTAATTGCACACACAGTTTTTAATGTAGTCCAGATATCAACGTTGTAACCAGAGAAGGCAGAACAATTGGTTGGTAAATGTTTTCTGCTTCATTTTTGTTATTTATTTGCCAACATGGTCCAGTGCCAGAGGATGGGGTCAGAACAACATGGCTCTATTCCCTGCTCCATGATCCAAGAAAAGTCTTTTCACCTCTGTGTGCCTCTGTCCATTGTTTGCCAGTTTAGTCTTATAGACTAAATACTTCAGAGCTAGGACCATCTCTAACTAAGTTTGAACTGAGTTCATTGAAACTTATTTAGATCCTCTAGGTATGACTACTACTCCTTGCAATTTTTCAGGAACCTTATTTTCAAAATAGATGGACCATATATTACGGTGCTTGTTTATCACATATTCTTCGTGCTAGTTCTAGTTCACTAGCTTATGAATCACTGATTGTCCAGCATCTCCTTTTTGTCTAGTCTAGAGTGTAGTTTACAATTTCTTCTAAAAAGATGTATTATTGTAAGCAGCATGATTAGGCACAAAAGAAAACTAGCATTAACTTTTCTCCTCCCCTGCCTTAAAACAAAACGAAACCCAAACCTTACAGCATTTAGCCCAGGATTTCACAATAACGTTTACAAATTTCTTAACCTGTCTTGCAACGATCAAAGGGTCCAGCT
The DNA here is from genome assembly GCF_001723895.1 of Crocodylus porosus. NCBI lineage: Eukaryota > Metazoa > Chordata > Crocodylia > Crocodylidae > Crocodylus > Crocodylus porosus. The sequence continues at coordinate 193,806 of NW_017728918.1, forward strand.
TCCGTTGCAGTAAGGCCGCGCTTGATTTCCCATAAAGAAGAAAGGCAAACATTCTCCCCCATGTGATTAAACATTATTAAAACCTTCTGTGAGTGTCTGATGTGTCAGGTAGAATGGGGCCAGAGGAGCTTACAGTCCTACTTCTCCTTATTGTCAGCTGGCGTTGAGTTGGCTACTCAGTAAATTGGAATAGGAATGTGTGTAATGTAAATTTCCTGTCAGTTGCGAAACGTTTCTCAGTCTCTCCTAGTGCTAACAACCAACCGATTTCTTTCCCATCCCCAGCTCCTTTATCTCCTAACTGCAGTTAATTAGAAGTGTAACCGGCAGCAGAGAAAATGAAGGCAAGAAAGGGATGGATGTATGTTTGTGTTTTTAAGTTTACTTTTGTTCCTGCTGAACATGGCCCTGGTTGTGATTCTCTGTTTGTGGTTGCCATGTACATACATATGTTCACATTTAATTTCCACATGCTGAAGCTGGCTTCTAAGAGCAGTGAGAGCTGCTACTTTATAGATCTCCTCAGTTGACTGACCTTTATACGGTTTGCAGTTGACCAGGAAAAACTATGTCCCACTTTGTAGGAGGTTGACATGGTCGTATTTTGACCTCCACTCTAGATTACAGCAAGTTGTTGTATTTAGGAATGCGTGCACAGGTCTTAGGAGGCTTCAGTTGGCTCCGATTGTAGCAGTCTGTTTACTTGATGATAGTGCTCTGGAGACATCACTCCAGCTGTCCTTGTCCTGTACCGGCGCTCTGTAGAATACTATAGAATGCTATTTGTCACTAAGATTCTCCAGGGCAGCAGCTTAAATTGCCCCTAGAGCAGGAGTCAATAACCTTTTCGGGACATCAGGCTGAACTAACAGAGCTAGGTCTGAAGGTGGGCCTCCGCTTATCCCTTACACCTCCCCACCACATTGTCATCCACCTGTTGCCACTGCTTCCTCTTCCCCTTCAACTCAACTTACCCCATGCTATTGCATTGCTGATAACCTAATGCCAAAGTCCCCTGCTGCCAATGTCTTGGTTTTGTCTGCTGGATACAGGTGTTTGGTGGGCTGGGTATGGCTCACGGGCTGGAGGTTTGTGTCACTTGATCTAAAAGAATCCATTGACCCACAATAAATAATATTTTGATACAGTGTTTCCTTTAGTTCCAGTTACTGCACTGGTCATATGAGGTCCAGAACAAATTTTGTGGAGTCTTGACTACAAAGGCTGTGCTCACGGAAAATTCAAGTAATCATCATTATTGTCCTTCCATATATCCTAGAAATGTTCTGCCTATGCAAGTCTCTTGATATACCCTCAGGATGGTTGGACTCTGGATGACTCTGATTTCTTCTCGAAGCACATTCCATTGTTGATGGCCTTGCCTTTAAATGCTGTGTCCTAGCTTTCTGGGTTGTTGTGTTTCTTTGAGGGGTTCAGATGTCTCAGCAGATGGTAATGTAGCTGCATCTGATCAGTCAGTGACTTTGAACTTCAGGATTTTGAAGTGATCATTCATTAGACTGATCACGAATGTATGTAAACTGGAGGCGATGGAGCACCAGCATTGGACAAGCATGGTGGTGCATCTGTTGAGGAAGAGTGCAGTTGCAAATATGTACCCTCCTGTCATCCAGCACTCTAGGTATTTAACATGAAGTGACACATTTTAGTTAATGGCTTGTTCTTTAATTTACTGCATTATTTCTGTTTGTCTTATTTGACAGTTTTTAATCTTTGACAGTACTACTTTATTTTTTAGAAAGAGCAGGCCTGGGTTATGTATTTCCTTACCATCGTGTAAAAAAAGGACTAATATAGGCACTCTATTATGTCCTGACTTTTTAAGTGCTTTCTTCATACCTGCATTGGCCAGTGGACCATATCAATTCTCTCACAAGCTTCTTGGTTCTGATATATTTCAAGAATGCCTGGCTTGCATTGTGAGATGAATGCCTCTCAAAGGACAGAACTGCACCTGACTCATTACATTGATTTTGATGTAGTGTAGGCATACCAAAGGTAGATTTAAATTAGTCACCTTAGGTACTGGGAGTGGGGTAGCCTAGCAGCAATACCCACTTGAGAAGCAAGGTAAGTGCACAGTTAGCTTGCAAGTTCTGCAGTGCTGCATTTGCTGGTACCAGAGCTGAGTTAGTTTAAGGCTTGCTGGATGTATCTACACAAGATGCTTGCTGCACAGTAGTCTAATCTACTGCACAGTAAAGCATCACTGTCTACACGTGCCATTTGTTATCCAGTAAATTTGTCTGTGCAGTTAGCTAGTTCCTGTAAATACAGGTAGCAAACTAACTTCATAGTAGATACTGCACAGTGGGTGAATCTACACATGCATTTGATCCGGGATCATTTTACTTACAAGTAAACTACTTGTGAGTAAATGCTTCTGGGCAAGCATCTACATAGTCAGGGAAGTGGGAGCAGATTTGTTGCTAATGGCAAACAACCTGCTCCCATTTTCTGCAGCCCTCCAATGGGCGCCTGCCACCACCAGGGGGAGCTCTAGGCTCCCCCTGGGTGCTAGCCCAGGGGCTGGAAGGGAGCACAGACCCAGGAGACAGTTGTCTCCTGGCTGGGGCTGGGGCTGGGACATTGCACCCTGCCTGTGCCCCTGCCCTGGCAGCAGGGAGTTTCTGGCCCTGGCTCCTCTGGTGGGACATCCAGCAGCTACCTGCCCCACTGGCAGATTGGGGCAGGGGGCTGGGATCTACCCTACACTGGATCACTGATTGGACCATGGGGCTGGGACCTGGCCCTGACTGGGACAGTTCCCAGCCACACCCTGTGTCTGAGGGGTGGAGGCTAGGGAACCTGTTTTCTGCTCAGCTCTGTGAGCATGGATCTGGGAAGGGAACAGGCTGGGGAGTTTATTGCCCACTCAGCTCCATGCTCCCTAGCTAGTTCACCACTAGGTCAGTGCTCATGGAACTGGGCAGGTAACAGGCTCCCCAGCTGCCTTCAGCAGGGAGCTCCCAGCACTGGCTCAATGGTTGCAAGGCTGGTGCAGGGCTGGTGCTGGGATATCCTTATCTCCCAGCCCGAGCTCCATGGTCATGGGGCTCGGGCTGGGAGACCCTTATCTCTCAGCACCAATTTTATGGTTCTGGGGCTGGTGCTGGAAGATTCTTAAGGATTTCCCTGCTCCCTGATCATGATCTTGGATCTGGGGGGCTTGGAGCTCTCTGTTGCTGGGTCAGGGGGACATAGTCCTTGCCTGGGCTCTGGTGCCTGCCCTGGCAGCAGGCAGCTCCCAGGGGCAGGGAGCCATCTCCCACCCACTGGTGGCTGGCTGAAAGGGAGCAGATTTACTTTCAGTCAGGCATCTACACAAGCACTACTGTGCCATTACTAAACATGAGTAAATTTGCTACTTGCATTTGCAGGTAGTAAATTTACTTGTGATTAGCAAGTTTTACTGCACAAGTAAACATGTGCACATGTAGACGCACATGCTTGCTGCACAGTAAACTATGCTACTTCACTGTAAAGCATCTTGTGTAGACGTGGCCAGTAGTGCATGTCTATACGTGCCAGTAGTCCCTGATGGGTGCTGGGAGCCGAGCAGCACTGGAATTCGGAGTTCTCTGTTTTCCCACGCAGCCCCCGGCTAGGCATGGATTTCCCAAGCAGCCCGGGGCTGGCTGGGAGTTGTCCCACTTCTAGGACAGTTCCCAGCTGGCCCCCGGCTTGGTGGGGAATCCCTGCCTAACTGGGGGCTGGCCCAGGGCTGTCCCACTGGTGGGGCAGCTAGCAGTGAGAGACTCCCCACCCAGCCAGGGGCTGACTGCCAGCTGCTCCATTGGCTGATCAGAGCAGGGGGCTAAGAAACAGCAGCCCCCAAGGCAGAGCGGACGCTCCCTGCCCCCTTGAGCCCAGGCCTGACTCCAGTGTCCCCTGCTAGCCTGGGGCTAGCACCTTGGGAAGACTAGAGGTCCCCCTGGATGCCTTATGGGTGCACAGCAGGGCAGGAGTAGCCCTGCCCTGTACTGCTCCTGTCATGAGCAAATTTGTTCCTGATGGGTGCATGTTTAAATGTGCTCCCAGGGAAAACTTACTGAGTATGTCTACTTGAGATGTGCAGCAGCATATTTACTATGCAGTAAGTGTGTGTGTCTATACATGCTCACACTTACTGCTCAATAAAGATGTTTAATTGCAAGTATATTTGTACCAGCAAATGCAGGTAGCAAATTTACACTTTCATAGATTTCATAGACATTAGGGCTGGAAGGGACCTCGGGAGATCATCGAGTCCAGCCCCCTGCCCAAAGTTGCTTATTTACTGCACAGTTATGCATGTGTAAAACAATCTGGAGCAAATTTGCTCCCAGGTCAGCCCTGCCACTACAGGGCCAGCCTGAGGCTTGCCCCAGGGCTCAGGGCTGGGAGCCTCCCTGGCCCCAGGACTGGGCTGCATCTATGGCAGCCCCTGCCTCAGGCCTTAAAAGCAGTAGGCACTTAGAGCCCTGGGGCACACCAGCAGGGAGCCTGAGCGCACTCCAGTCTCCTGTGTCACCCTGTGCAGACCTCAAGCCATTTGTCCTTGCCTGCCTGCACCCCACCTGGCACCTCACTGCTGTGTGCCTACCAGGCCTGTGCCCTCCAGGTCTGCAGACTGCTGCAGGCTCCAGCCTGGCCTGCCAGCCCCCAGGTCCAGCTGCAGGCAGCTTCTGGTTGCTAGGGCCAGCTCCACCTGCCTGCAGCCCACTCCCAAGCAGCCTGCTCTGAGATAACAAGTACTGTGGGGTATTGCCTCTGTTTTGTGGCTGCCAGTCCCATGCTGGGACAGCTGCACAGGGGCCCAGACAGCTGGTGCAGGACCTACAATGGTGACCTTATTCACTGCCATGCACACACCTATGCCCACAATCCAGGGTCCCAACTGGTCTATGAAGAAGACTGGCAACCTTTTCAGAGTTTCAAAAGACTCAGGCACCATGAGCACTGCCTGCCCAGCTCCCACTCGCGTGCGTGAAGGCACCTCAGTGGTTCACAACAGCCTGGAGCACCACCAAGTGAAAGCCCTGCCACCTCTAGTACAGGAGGTCTCCTTGGGGTGGGCAGGTGCCAGGGATGTGGGAGCTGTCCAAGGCCCCAGTACCGTGGGGGAATCCTGAGGCATGGCACCCCACCACTACTGTCAGGGGTAATGTCTGTGAAGCACAGTGTTCCCCAGCATGTTCTGGACCTCCAGGATGACCCTTCCCATGCCAAACAGGTGGCCGATGTACTGCTGGCTGTGGGGCGCAGCAAGCTTGAGCAGAGAGAGGGCCAGCTGGGTATCCACGAGGAGGGGTGGCTGCATGCTGGTGTGTTGCCACTACAGGTGGGGCTGGGGCTCCTCCAGGATGTCTTGGGTCATGTGGCATGCCTCCAGCCACTGCTTATTGTCCCAGATGTGCTGGATGATGTGCTGCCACCAGTCCTGGCTGGCTTGGCAGGCCCAGAGATGGCAGGGCTGGAGGCCCAGGAGGGCAACAGTGTCCCTGGCAGTAGCATCCTGGAGCCTGTTGTTATCCCTGGTGGAGTCTGGCCAGGTGGACAGGGTGGAGGTGGCTGGTGCATGGTGGTGGCAGCCCTGGGACAGCACATAGTGGACAGGTAGGGAGTCACTGCACATGGGGGAGCTGGAAGGGGTGAGACAGCTGTGGGCCAGGTGGTGGTTGGCCTGGTGGGTCAGCAGGGCCAGCGCAGCATCCAGCAGGAGCTTGGGGCTTGTTGTCACTGCCAGGGGCAGGGGCAGGGGCTGGAGCAGACATAGTGTGGGGAGGAGAGTGCTGATGCTTGCTGTCCTTGTGCAGGGCACACGGCTCCTGGCCAGGGAAGTCGCTGGCCAGACGGCAGCGAGCAATGCTGCCTTTTGAAGAGGGCTGCCAGGTTCTGGTGACGACAGGAGCACATTGCAGGAACAGATTGGCAGGAAATCTGCACATGTAGATGCCTGCCTGGCACCATTTACTCGTGCGTAAACTGGTGCCACAGGAAATGTATATGTAGACACAGCCACTGTGCCGTATTTTACTGCGCAGTAAGCTTTCTGCACACAAATTGCATGTGTAGACATGGCTGCTGGGGCCTACCTCCATTATAACAGTCACAGCAGAGATTGCAGTGTAGATAGAGCCAAAGATAGACTTCCTCCCTTTTACTTGCTTTTACCGGGGCTAGGAATATCCACAAGGATGCTTTTGTTTATAGTGGTTCAGATTTTTGGGCCACTTCAAAAGCAGGAAGTGTAGAGGTACATAAAAATGGATTATTTTTTTCCTTCCTTCCGTCCTGTCTGCCTGCAACAGAGACATATATTAATATTTTGCCCATGAAAGGTTTGATTTACATTTTGAAAGAAAGCTTTGGAAGGGCTTCACTTTTTTTTTCTTCCAGACAGCGCATCTATCCCTAGTCTTCATTTTACATCTTGACAACTGTGCATGTGAGAGGGGGTTAGAGAGAGAGAGAAAGAAAGAGTTATATACTTATTTATTTTCCTTCCTTTTATCTGCCTTCTAAAATAGCACACAATAAAACTGGAAGGAGTAGCAGTATCCTTCTTTAGCTACAGGAAGAGCCTCCTCGCTATTTAGAGCCTGGAAAGGATTTAGTGTCCTTTCAGTGACGTTTTATTTTTCTCGGGGGTGATAAGGACAAAAGTTTACATTCTTCTATTTCCAAATGAGGCTTTGCCAGCACAAAAGCAGGGACTTGAGGTTAAGATGTGTTGCAGCACTGAAAGCATGAGCCCATCCAACCAAAAGCTCTCTGAGGCAATGTCAGTTTGCCACAGAGTAAAAGCACAGGGGTGGGGGGAGGTATGGTGAAGCGTGGGTGGGGGTGAGGGGGCATAGTAAAACTAAGAAACTCTTATCTTTGTTGGGACGGAGGCTCTGTGGGACGCAGCCCCTAAGTGGACACAGCAATGCTAGGCACCTAGCAGAGAACTGCCCTAACCCTTGTGTTGGCATTGATCAGAGCAGCCTCGTTAGGGCTGCCTTCACATGTGCCAGCTGGCTACAATTCCTTAGGTGCCATGTGCCAGCTGGGAAGTACAACAGCCCATTGCAGTTCCCCCACCTCCTCCTTCCCTGCCTCTGCCCTGACATGCTTTGTGTTGTGGGCTGTGGGGAGGAAGGCACAGGAACCAGTTCTGCTGGTTTGGTGCTGGCTGTAGGGATCTCGGTGGAAGGGGGATTCCTGGGCAAGGGGCTTTCAGGAAGTTTCCGCTCTTTATGTCTCCTCTGAGCAGCACAGAGGGCTCCTACATACGTGTGCGGAGCCTGCTCTGACGCGCTGGAAATCCAGTGTGTTGGAGCAGACTCGATTAATCGAGTCTTCTGGAGCATGAAAATTGACACGTTCTGGCAGTCCTCTGTCATGTGTGTCAGCGTTGCCATGTATCTCTGCGTTGAAAAAATGGTAGCAGGGTGCTCTGAAATAAAACGCATCTGATGAGCTTTAGATCAAAGCGCCCCGCCGCCATTTTTTCAGCATGGGGATGTGCGGCGGTGCTGATACATGTGACGCATGGGCACTTCTAATTTGTGTGGCTTAGTAATTAAAAGCACCCAGTGCCGCACGTAAAAATGCCCTTTGGGAGCAGACTGAGGTAGAGGATCTGTCACGATACACCTAAGGAAGGCAGCGACAACCTGCCCGCGTGGGAGGGCATGGATTCTGCAGAAATGCCACGTGCATTGCAGTTGACGCAGCCGCCCACCGGGGTTCTGCTGATTTGCCATGTCTGTAAGTTCAAATCCTGGATGGTTGGTGTGTCAGAGATGAAGGTCAGGTTCCTTTACTTAATCTTTTAATCTCTCTTGTTTTGGGACCGCTGTTCTGTTTTTCAAACTGGGGTCAACGTTCCCATTTCAGAGATTCCTTCCAGACGGCTCCAAAATTGAAGACTGTCCTGGAAGATTTGGGAGTATTATTTTCTTTATAGCAGATTGACTTATGATGTTGTGCAATGATTTCCCCAGGGACAACTGGGAAAAGGGTGAGAGTTGGCCTGGAGAGAGCTCTGTGGGAGCACCGCTGCCGTGCTGGTAGGCAGGAAGAAGGGAGGACGCCCAAGAAAGCTTAAACTTGCAAACCTGCATCCCTGATGCCTCTGATAATGTGGGAAGCCAAGAGAGAGGAAAAGAGAGCAAGAAAATGACACCAGAGGCTGTGACACTGCTCTGCAGCAGCCTAACTCTCTCTCTCGGCTTTGAGCCTGTTTTTGTACTTTCCTCTCCATGTTTGTGCTTCCCTGCCATAAGGACAGCAAGGAGGAAACCTCCCAGTGCCAGAGGCTCATTCATTTGATCAGACATGACGACTCAGCAGTTCAAAGTGTTTCTTAATATCCTCCTCCTCTGCAAGGAGCAACAATTGCTCTGTTAAGTCACCCCTCATCCAGAATCGTGAGGTTTGGAGGAGTTTTTCCTGTTAATTGCTGTGCTTTCTCAGCCTACATGGATGTTTTGAAAAGCAAACTGCAGATGCCTTACAAGGCTCTTGAGGCCAGATGTTCAAAGGTGCTTCTCAGGCTGCGTCTGAGCATGTTAGGGACCCAACTCCTGTTGACTTCTGCTGTGCTTAATCTGCTCCCCTGCAGAAAACTCTGGTGTGCCTGTTGGCCTTGGTGTCTAACTACTAGCCTGGTATTTTTGTCCATGAGTTGGAAGAGAACCACCTGAATTGTAGTGCTAATCATCCTCACAGAACGGAGTGAATGGAGAGCAGTATTGTGTGCTCCAGGCTTTCTTTCCATGTAGACTGGACCCAATTTTACTTTTGTATCCAATGCCTAACTTCGATGATAGTAGTACTCACAAAGAGGAGTTTGAGGAATGGAGGCTGTCAGAGGAACAGCCAGGTTATTTTTCAATGTTTTAGATTAGTAAAATAACACATTTCCATACTTCTTTTTCTCTTTCAGACTAGTTCCTCTGAGGATAATTCATCCTCTGTGTAAGCGAGCACAGTTCCCACTCACCGTCCATCCATCTTGAGGTTTTAATACAGTGCCTGCCAAAGGGGAACTCCAGGATTGGATGGGACTCTTTGAGTCCAAAACAGAAATTCTGCTTGTAATTTCAGAGCATACGACAGTAAAAAGCCACCCTGAGCAGAGACCTAGGCTGTTTTGCAGGAGTCCAGTTAACATGGACCAGGGAAGTAGTGTTTTTTAATGTATGTGAGTTTATATGGTATAGGCTAGAGATATGCGAGATGAAACCAATGCTGTTGGAAACCTTACTTACGCAGTGCAGTGCCATGTTCCCCTCTAGTGGCGGCTGGGTCATTAGACCTAAAGCCCTATCTGAGAGCAGCTATTGTAGGACAGATGGCAAAACTCCCATAATTCACTGTCCCACTCCTACAGTCTTCTACCATGATCATTGATGTGGGAGGATTTTCCCCTCATCGGTTCTTCAGATTATGTTCTAAGGGCTAGATCCCAGCTCTTGGAAATATAAGGGCATCTTTCCATTGAAGTCAATGAGATTTGGTTCAGCCTCCAAATTACTCAGTTTGGCAGCCAGGAGTTTAATTACTGGGAAATTTATTGATTCTGTGCCTATTATTGGTGCGGAGAATCCTTACTTATGTGCCTGTTCAATGGTTTATGCACGGTTAGGGTGCAGTGTGTGACCAAGGGTACCTTAGATTATAATTTTAGTTTTGATTATGGCAGTATAAACATCATTGACTATCAGACGGTTCAGCGTTGTGATTTATTTGCAAACTCTCTGGAGTAGGGTAGGATCTTGAGGCTAAAGATAAATGGTGTGTGGTATTATGTTTAGCAAATGATATTGCAAACCACAGAAAAAAATGTAGAAGGGAGGAAAATATACTCCCTGGGGCTGGTAAATTGAGCATACAAAGCAGGGAAATAGACAGCTTAGAAGAGGGATTTCCTTGTTTTCCCTCCCCTACAAATAAATCTCTGGCTTATTGATATCCTGTATAAATCATATGGGGCCCAATATTGATCTCTTTACAACCCAAAGCTACTGCTGGCAATAGTTCAGGATGAACAGATTCACAAAGCCCCGAGGGCACAACGTATCTCGTGTCTTCCAACCCCAGCTGGCTGATGATGGGCTATATTTGAAGCAGCTGAGGCTTGTGGCTATAGTGTTGGCTGTTTACAGTGCTTCTCAGATGCCTTCATGTCATCTGCTCCTCCCCAACATGTTCCCAGCACAAGATTCTTGCTTTACATAACCATTTCCTTGTCACTGGGCACATGTTCATTAATGGGCTTTTGCTAACACGTTAAATTTAGTACCTTCATGGTCAGGTCCTAGAAAAAAGTGCATTAACCTTTTTTAATGCACATTATGAAAGCACATGGTTTTTTGTGACACTTTAAAGCACATTAAAATAGGCTGATGTGCATTAAACCACACGTGTAGATGTGCCCACTGTGTCCCAAATTGTCCCTTTACAAAAAGCTGAATATCTTTCTTCTCCTGCATTGTCTTTGGGGACTTATTGCTAATACAAATCTAGTGTTTCTAAGAATGCAGAACCTTAAAGAGTCAGGTTTAATTTACATGGCCTTAGAGAAGACTTTGCACTCAACGTGGACGTGGAAGTTGTGTTTTACGGCATGTCAGCCGGTTGTCGGCAACCCCTAGTAGACCCCGAATGTCCCACCATCATCCAATTCATGGTTCAGCAAATTGTTCCTGCCTTTACTGACTGCTTGCTTCTGGGTAATGTCATGCTTGTTACCATGACCCCGCAAGATCATGTTCCGACCTGATGTTAGCTTCTAGTGAAGGCAGGCCTAAAGTACCCAAGTTTCTGATTGCACTGTTTTTGGTCTGCTTCCAGGCACTTTTTAGATGATTTCACAATCCATAGACATTTTCTTGTTCCAGCTAAAGAGCACAAAGTGCAAAAACGCAAAGGGCTTTTGACTTCTCATGTTTTCTGGTCCCCTCTTGCATCTTGTCCTTGGGTTCTAGAATGAGGTGGGAAGAGCTAAAGGAAATACTAAAAAAAGTAAATGTATTTGTATCTATTGCTGGTTTCATTTGCATAAATGCTAGCAGTCTCCATTAGGAGGGTTCATTTCTGTTTCCTTAGGATGAGTGTTGCCATTTTTAAAGTATTGAGTTATGATAAAATCAACCTTCTTGAATTTGCGTTTCAACAGGAAGAGCTAACAGTGTGCATCTTCCTTTTGAGTGGACCTATTCGTACTCTTCAAGCATCGGTCTCTGTGCTTCTAGATCTTACTGCCTAATCCCACGTCTTTCCTGACCAGAGGTGTGTGTATACAGTAAAAGTTAGCTCAAATTGATTATCTTGCTATAAAATACTGGTACTAATGGAGATAAGGCAGTGATAAATTTTACATTAGTGTAGCTAAGTTGAGGTAAACGTCAGGGTGGGGGGAGGGCACAGTGTTGATAGATATACAGACATAAAAAGTATCTGTGCCTTTTCTTCAGTTTTATTTTACAGCAAGATAGTTCATTTGAATTCAGTGTTACTGTAAAAATTGTGTGTGTGTGTACACGCACACACACACACACACACACACACTTCATAGATTTCATAGACATGGGGGCTGGAAGGGGCCTTGCAAGATAATTGGGTCCAGCCCCTGCCAAAGGGACAGGAAGTCAGCTAGATTCAAAGGATCCCAGCAAGTTAAGCATCCAAACGTTTCGTAAAAGAGTCTAGAATAGGTGCCTGCACCCCCTCTGGAGGGGGTCTGTTCCAGGCCTTGGGGGCTCAGACAGTAAAGAAGTTTTTCCTTATGTTCAGCCTAAAACAGTCTTGGAGGAGTTTGTGACTGTTGGTTCTTGTTGTCCCTTGGGATGCTCTGGTGAACAGGCGTTCCCCCCAGATCCTGGTGCACCCCCCTTATATACTTATAGGCAGCCACCAGGTGCCCCCTGAGCCTGCGCTTTTCCAGGCTGAAGAGTCCTGTGGCTCTCAGCCTCTCCCCATAAGGCCTACTCTCTTGACCTCTGATCATGCACGTGGCTCTCCTCTGGACTCTCTCCAGCTTCTCCACATCCTTCTTGAATTGTGGACCTCAGAATTGGATGCGGTACTCCAGGTGCGGCCTCACCAACGTTGAGTACAGCGGGAGGATGATGTCCTGGGATTTATTTGAGAAGCATCTATGGATGCAAGCCAGAGTTTGGTTTGCTTTATCAGCTGCAACATCGCATCGGTGGCTCATGTTCATCTTGTAGTCAGTCATGGCCCCCAAGTCTCTTTTGGCCGTAGTGCTAGCAAGTGTAGCACTGCTGAGCCTATAAGCGTGCTGCGGGTTTTTTTTTCCCGTGGTGGAGTACTTTGTATTTTTTGGTATTGAATGTCATCAGGTTTATATCCGCCCACTTTCTAAGCCTATCCAAGTCAGCCTGGATCACCAGCCTATCCTCAGGTGTGGATGCTGTGCCCCAGAATTTGTTCTCATTGGCAAAATTGGCCAGTCCCCTTCTGACACCAGTGTCGACATCATTGATAAAGATGTTAAAGAGAACCAGACCAAAGACGGAGCCTTGGGGGACACCACTGGTCATGGAGCACCACAGTGATTCACTTCCACGGACTACTACTCTCTGGGCCTGACCTCGGAGCCAATTCCCCAGCCATTGGACTGTGATGTAGCCGAGTCTACACTTGGCCAATTTTTCCATGAGGAGATCATGGGACACCATATATTATATATAAAATAGTTATAGTGGTATAAAACCCTACCTCCTTAGCATGGACACAGTAAAAGAAGTCTAAAAATGTTCCATGCCAGTGTAGTTTATTCCTGTTCATGAAGGTTGTACTGATGCCACAATATCAATAAAGATAATCTCATCCTTAATGAACAGAAACACTCAAGCTGTCTTTGAAAGCCTTTCCTGGAGTACTCTAAACTGGAACTTTAAATGGGCAAAGGCACAGGTCTAAAACACCACGCATTGGAAACAGCCCCAAATTCCTCGTTGTTTTGAAGTGGGATTGGTTGTTATATTAATATACTTTGAACTTGTCACCAGCCACTCCACATTTAAACCTGTGTTGAGTAGGTTGGCTAGAAAACTTCTATTCTTTCTTGAGAAAAAGTTTGAATATTTAAAAATGTTGGAAATCTGAGTGAAACAAACAAGAGACTGGAAGTTTGTTGTAGGAAGACAAAGAGAGAAAAAGAGTCCAGAAGAGCCAAAAGCCACGTGATGAGTGTGTACCAACTCATTCGCTGCCCCAAAGAGTATTTTTTATACGAACTGGAACAACTCCAATAGCAGGGATGCCTGCTGACTCCATAGCCTCACAATTATGGATTTTGCTTGGGTTGTAGCCTGACTCAGGTAGAGCAGGGTCTTGCATCTGCTCTCCACATCTGCGGGCTATCTTCTCATTCTTTTTGTCTATCTGTCAGTCTCTCTTTAGATAGAAGTTCTGTTCTGGACCTAAGAAACCCTTTTTGATGAAAAACAATGTGTTGAAAATCGTTCAACCAGCTCAGGTGGTGAGTTTTTCACTTACTATATATGGCATCCATATTTTCCTTGCATCTTAAACAATCTTGCGATGCAGATATAAGCTATTAAAGAGATGCCACTTTTTATTTCGGTACTTCAGTAATTTGTAAGTACGTTTCACTTACTACTGACATTTTTTCTGTTGCTGAAATGTAGACAGCTCAGGGAGTGGAAGATGACAACTGCTTACTAGCATATAGCAACACTGGGACAGGAAGTGAAGAAAAACTTTGTATATGGACAAGGGAAAATTAGTTGTTGTTTTTGTGCTTTGGAATTGGGATTGGATTTCATCCCATATCTTTTGAAAAATATTATGGGATCTTTACTAACCAAAAATGGTTGTAGCCATGTTACAACTTAAAAACAGGAACCAGAACAAGGCTCCTTGTATAGTTTTTATTAGGGGTGTGTGAAGCAGGCCCTATTCGATTCAGATTCAGCCCAAATCGGGGCCAATGATTTAATGCATTGATTTGGATCACAATCCCTGATTTGACTTGGCCGAATCTGAAGATTCGCGATTCGGACGTAGACATAGCTTTAAAAGTTTTTTCTACATACCTTGAAGTACCAGCATGGCTTGTGAATGCTGCAATGCTGGGGCGCATGCAGTGTGCCACAGGAGTGCGGGGGGCCCTCCACGTGCTCGGCAGCAAAGTACTTCCTGTCCACTTCTGGGTCCACTGGGGAGCATGCTGGGGGCCCCCTTGCACCCCCCTGGCTCAGCGATTGGCTGCAGGGTGGGACCCCAGGTGCCTTCCCAGACCCAGGAGGTAGCAGTCACCGAGCTGGGGGGGAGTACTGGGGGTGGTCCCAGTGCACTCCCCGGCAGACCTGGAAGTGGATGGAAAGTGCTTGTGGTCCACTTCTGGGTCTGCTGCCGAGTGCACTGGGGAGCCCCCGCACTTCTGTGGGACACTCCATGTGCCCCAGCATCGCAGCATTCATGAGCTCCTGCTACCTAGAGGTATGTAGAAAAAAACATTTAAAGCTATGTCCGAATCTTTTTTAATCTCTCCAAATCAATTCAGAGGGTTCCGACTTGATTCGGAGAGATTGAAGTGTCCTATGATTCGATTCAGGTTAGAGATTTGACCACTGAATTGGGCTGAATCTCCGCTGAATCGAATCAGGGACTGAAGCTTCACACAGCCCTAGTTTTCATGTGTTTGCACTTGGGTTTAATAAGGGTAAGAGTTAAGAGCTTCCTGTGTGATTATGTTAAATTGTTAGTAAAAAAAAAAAACACAAAATTGAAGGACATGTGCTTTCATAAAGGGGAGAAATTATAAGAGTATATAAAACATCTGCAGAAAACGGCAGCATATGCCTGTATGATTGCAAAAGATCAGAAGAGAGTGTAAATCAGATGCTTACAAGTCTTGTATTGCAGCGGCAGATTAATAGCATGTGTCCAGAACTTACAGGGAACAGGCACTGCGGCGTATGATACCACACGCATTGAGAAACAGCACATTGAGCCCTTACTCATCTAAGAAACGATAATAGGAGAAAGTTTATGTGGAAGGGGCAACATCATGTTTTATTTATGTTACAAAATCAGAGCTTTCTGGCATAGTATTTGATCCTGTGCATATTATCACTTGGAAACATATTGTTTATGAACACAGGACATAATGGGGGTCCCTGTGTTATTACAGGAAACCACATAATATGATTCCTCTAGTAAACCAATCAAGTTGCATCACGGAAGTCACTAGGTTTATTTAAGCAAATGCTTCTTGTGAGATGCTTATTGCATAAGGGAAGGGTTTGAGTGTCATGAGACACCAACACTCCTAAAATATGAGATTAATGATCTCCCCAGTTTGCTGTCGGCCATTGCATGGGTCTCTCTTCTGTTGTAATCACTTTTGGTAAGATAGTTCAGGCTTCCTCAAAACTTGCTGCATCTCTTGCTGTGGATTAAGTCAGCTCACTGACAGTAAGAGCTACCTTGATGTGTTATTACTTGGGGTGAAGTAAGATGTGGACTGGTGACCATGATTGCAAATGGCAGTTGTCTCCATCTATAACACGTGGAGCCCAAAATAGGAATTTCAGAATTTAGAATGGGAATTCTGCACTTAAAAAGCAGATATAAAGGCTACATTATGTCTCTGTGCTTGCATTTATTCATTCCTTAAGACAGAATAATTATTTTGCCTGTCATGCTAAATTTGTTAGCAAGCTTCCAGGTGCTGTGCTTGCAGTGATCCAATCAAAGGAGGTGAGTACAACTTTCCTAAGTTTTAAAAAATAGCAGGCCAGATTTGTAACTGGGATGTGTGCATGCCCATTGCAACCTTGGCGCTTCCAGTGTGAGCACTTTGACACTAGGGAAATTGCAACCCTCGTTCCTGTCTCTTCTTCACACAAGGGCCCTTCTGCATGATGAGACCCTCCCTCTGCTTTGCCTGATATGCTGCTCTTATGAAGCGGCCAAGATACAGCGTTTAGCCTTCCCGTTGTCTTGGTAGAGCAGGAGTTGTACAGCAACTCCATCCTCCTGCTGGAATGGAGCAGGTTGGCAGCAGGCCTTGTGAGCGGGCCTGCCAGGTCCCTCATCTGCAGTGACATTTGTCCCTCCTGTTGACATCTCACTCATGTCATATGAAATAGCAGTAGAGTAAGGCTGCAGGCAAAGAGCAACTTCCCCCGTCAGCTCCTCTTTCCAGCTAGTAGAGGTTTCTCCCAGAGCTGTTGAATAGGCAGCTGAGGCTTCTTTATGCTCACTGCCTTTTCTGCTGACTTTCCTCGCTTTGCAGCTCATTGTAGTACAGCAGGGATGAATAGATGGCCAAAACTATAACCTCCTGACCACAGCCCCTTGGAAGTGGCCACATTATAAAGGTCCAGTGGGGATATAGACAAATTCAGGGAGAGAGAAAGAGCGGAAGGAGAGGATGGATCATTGTGTGGGGATAAACAATGCAAAAGCAGGAGAATGGTATCAGAGATAGAAATAAGGGTGATGATAAAAAAAAAGATGGGTTTGAGAAAGGGCAGCGCAGGAGAAAGAACACTGCAGCAACAACTGGATAGATGATTTTAGGGCTCATCTGTAGGGCCAGGAATCAGCACTCCTGGACGAACTGTCTCTGATTGACCATGTGATGCTAGGATAGTCACTCTATGCCTATGTTCCTCATCCATTAAAAGAAACAATGATACACAGTGACATCCAAGCCAGGTGATGGCCTTTTAGGATCCTAGCATGGACATGCTGACAGTCATTTGTTACTGGAAGACAAGGAGACAGCGGCCGACTCAGGGAAGCTGCTCACTTCATGTGCTCACCTCTGCAAAAATGTCATTTGAACTACTTAAAACTTGGCAGCTCTGCGGCCTGCCTGTCAGAAACTGTGTCAAGCCACCACAGCATGCCTACATCCACGTGTTTCTGATGGCTCTGCAAGCTGCACTCAGGAGCTGTGCACCCTAGGAAGCCACCAGCTGTGGAAGGGACCAGTGTGTGGAAGGTGCTATGGAAGTATCTACAGATGCCTTTTGGCTACTGCCAGGCAGGATCAGGAGCCTGACTCCACTCATAGCAGAGGTGGTTAAACTGTGCAGGCAATAAAAGGCTAGACCACCGCAGATGTGGTTTGAGCATGAATGCATTCAAGTTTTGTTTGGTGGACGTGTTGTCATAGCCAGTGAAGGCCAAGACATTGCCCACTATGTTCTGGTCAGCTTCTCTAGGAAAGCAGAACGTCATTGTTGATCATGGCTTTGTTTGAGGATCATGAAACAACCAATACCTCGTTTAGCAAAGCAGCATCACATTTAAGCAGCTCAGTCTTTCTTTGCCTCTCCATTGTTGCTTCTTCCCTGGACTTCTAGATCAGCAAGTGTTCACCCCCCACAAAACAAAACAGCTGGGTTCCCCCTGGCATTAATGGATAGCTGTTTAGACCCTTGATTTGCACTTGGCTTGCTGGGCTCTGGGGTATTCAGACTATTTCTGAATTTTGAAAATAAAAAAGACAAACACTAAAACAAGAGCTGAGCTGGGGAATTGGATCCATATGATGATCTTCTTGTGGTATAGACTGGGTTCTCTGTCTGTATTTGTTTTTTTCATCAGTGCAGGTAATAATCAGCTGCAGAGTTTGTCTGGAATTGACTCCTAGGGAAGAACCATATGAAGAAAGGTGGGGAAAAGGTCACTGCACTTCTTTCTCCTCCAGGGTGAGGTGCTCTGTAGCCTACCAGAAGAACCACACAATGACATTTTGGGTGACAGAAATGGAGTTTTCATGTTTCATAACATGGCTACAACATTATCATGGAGAAGAAAGCTGTCCCAGTGGCTAAGTCTCTAGCCTGGGACTTTGGAGACCTTGGCTCAATTTCCTGCTGTACCAGGGAAGCTCTGTTTAGCCATAGTTAAATCAGTTTGCTACGCTGTGCTTCAGTTCCCATTCTATAAAATGCTGTGATGCTTCTATAACTTATGGGTCTGTTGTGAGGATAAATACTTAGACTGCGAGGTGGTTGGGTTCAGCGGTGGTGGAGACCACACAAGAATGTAGACAAAATTTTAGGTAAGGGCTACAGAATCACAGGATCATAGAAAATGAGGGTTGGAAGGGACCTCCGGAGGTCACATCTAGTCCAACCCCCTGCTTAAAGCAGGACCAGGCCCAACTAGATCATCCCAGCCAAGGCTTTGTCTAGCTCGGTCTTCAAAACCTGCAAGAATAGAGATTTCACCACTTTTCTGGGTAACCTGTTCCAGTGTTTTACTACCCTCCTTGTGAGAGAGTTTTTCCCAATATCAAACCTAAACTTCCCATGTTATAACTTGAGACAACTGCTCCTTGTCCTGTCATCTGCCACAGTCCAGCTCCATCCTCTTTTGAACCCCGCTTCAGGTAGTTGAAGGCTGCTATTAAATCCCCTCTCAATCTTCTCTTCTCCAGATTAAATAAGCCCAGTTCCCTCAGCCTCTCCTCTTAAGTAATGTGTCCCAGCCCCCAAACCATTTATGTACCTTCATGTTCCCATACAGCCTCAAACCCTTCATTTGCCAGTGGCCATCAATCTTAATCAGCAAAGATTTGAATGGATCTTTACTGAATTGCCTGGGATGCACTGAAGTTTATTTTGACATGTCCAAGTCAAGACAATAGAGGCAAACAATTCAGCGTTACAAATGCTGGTTCCATGAGATGTGCTTGTCCTATTCTGACCTCACATATTCAGCTTCTCATCTAAACATTATCAGCATCCACAGCTGTGCTGTTCAGAAGGAGCCTCGTTTTCTCTACATACTGCATATCCACACTGGCAGACTTCGGGATGTCTCAAATTGAGCACCAGAAACAGAAATGCTCCAAATCACTAGTCTCATTTGAAAAGCTTGGCTGGCTTCCTTAGAAGGGTCTTCCCCAAGAAACTAATTCGGATCAGTTTAACACCATTGAACCCAACTGACTTCACTGCAGTTATTTCTGGGTGGCCTCAGAATCAGACCCTTAGGGCAGGGACAGCAGTTACACATAAACCGGTTAAAGTGATCAGGGACTGGTTCAAATCTGTAACACAACAGAAGTTCAGTGCACTTAAAGTGCTTTCAAAATGGCTGAAACTGGTTTAAGATAGACCTGGTCGGATGTAGTATCAGACTAAACTGATTTAGGTCAAGCTGGTTTGTGGCCAGGCTGAGGCAATGAGGTGGGGGAAGGGGGTTTAAACCCTCTCCCCTGCCCACACGGGACCCCAGCTGGGGTTTGCCTGGTAGGGGCAAAGCAGGCCTTGCTCTGTGTTCGAGCAGAGAGTAAGGGGCATGGCCAGACCATGGCCTGGGGACAGCATGCTGCAGCAGAGGGGCTGAGTGTGGGACCAGGGGGTCCAGGAGCCCAGGGGGGCTGAATCAGAGAACAGGGTGGTTGAGAGCCCAGAGCAAGGCTGAGAGCATAGAGAGAGAGACCATCAGCGAGTGATGACACCTTCATTGCGTGGGGTGGGGGCAGATGGAGCCACACGGTCAGCCCTTAGGACACCTGGCCATCGTGTGGGTGAGATGTCGAATGGGAAGCCCTGGGTCCGCCTCCTTTATTTAGGCTAAATACGTCAAGATGTGGCATGTGAGAAGGGGTGACTGCCCAGAGACATCAGGGTGAGCAAGGGCCAAAGGGACTACAGGGTCCTCATGACCACCCCTGGAGACGACCCTGTTTCACTAGCCTCCAATGCTATAATTCATGTTATTTGGTGCAGTGATGATGTGGCCTGTATTAATGTTGGGGTACGGTTGGCATCTGGGTCTGTTGTAAAACCTGGTGCCTCAGTGTGAATGGAGTTAGGCAGCCGGTTGCTTGAGATGCCATTTAAGTTTCCTGGTCTGTCTGTAAGCTAGGACAAGTTTGTGAGCTCAAGTTTACTTCATCAGATGCTCTGCAAGGGCATGCATAGAGCAGTGTTTAAATAGGAGAATGATCTGAATACAAATTTATGCTTTTTCACAGGGGATCTTAAAGGTACCATCATTGGTAGGTTGGCCGAACGACCCAGAAATTACCATCACTTTCTTTGGTGCCTGATTCATTTTTTATTTACATGAGGCTACTAATCTGAATACCAAGTAGTGATCTGGAAACTTGTTCCTACCATCGATTGCCAAAGTGACTGGTGTTACATGTTGTAGAAAGAACTGTGATCTTTGAGAACAAGGACTTCTAGGCAGTAACTTTTTAATGCTGCCAAGCTACCTTGCCACTTTTTCTGTGCTCTAACTGACTTTTATAACAAGTTAGGAAACATCCATAAGCAGAACAGTGAGTGAACGTGACATATTTACCTCGCCTTGTCTCCTTTCATTCAGTTTTAGGCCTCAAGCTGTCTGATAGCATTAGGAAACACTGCAGGAAGAGAACTAGAAGTCAGCACTGTTGGAGTTACTGAATCATTGCCTTGCATCATGACACTAACATTAACTGAATACATTGTGAATGGGGGCAAAAGTCTGCTAACAAGGCAATTTCAGAGATCTAGGACATAGGAAAACTTTAAAGATGAAAGTTGAAACATTTTAAGGATGATGTCCTAATGGTACATTCTCCTTTTAATTAGCTAATGAGTTTATTGGCTCACCAGCAATTATTTCTTAAGAGTTGGGAAGCATCAAAAGTTTTTGTTGGATCTGTCCTAAATTAGAAAAAAAAGAGCAACCCCAGTTATTATCTGATAGACCTAGGCTCAGTCTAGTAAAAGGAATGGGGAAGGCCTGGAAAGAAGAATCTGCAAGCACATCATGCAGAATTCTCTGCTGTATAATGGGCCCACACAAAGTCATCGAATAGCACTCGCATTCTATTTAGACCCTCTCTGTGGTTGCTTAAATGGAATATAAATGATGCATAGGGGCCCTTATAGGAGGTGGGAATGGATTTCTTCATTACAGGGTAATGGAACAGCTATTAAGAGATGATAATCTGTCAGCATTTATATCAGAATTCTTCCCTGCAGAGACAGGTTTTTTTGAAACCCTATTTACCACTCACATCCCACTTAATCTAGCTGTTGAAGTGGTACATAAGAGGTATGTAGGCTCTCTGCACAAATTAATTTCACCCTTGTGAAATAAAGGAACAATGAAAAAGACCTGTATAGATTTATAAGGCATAACTTCACCTTTTGGTTTTGACCCAACTGCAAAACAAGCAGATGGAGGGAATTTGACCATTCAAAGTGCTGAACAAGATGCCTGCCCATACATCTAAGGGACTTGATGCATCCTTTCATGAAAAATGCATCCGTAGTGAAAGATAAATTTGGACTGACTTGGGAGATAGCCGCTATAACATGGACTGAAAACTGACCAAGAGGACAAAAGAAAGGGTCATGATAAATGACAGTGAACTGGGGGAGGAATTTTTAAGGCTGCTGTAAGGGCCAGTGTTAGGTTTTTGTTTAACTTGACTAATAGTCATGAGAAGGGAGAGGTAAATATTACATGAATTTAATTTGGGCATGGTACTAAATCTGTGGGAAGTGTCAAACATAGGGATTTTGAGTGGTTAGAAGTGTGGTCAGGGGATAACGTTAGGTTTATGGTTTCAAAATATCTGTAAGGTAACTCATCGGAGCAGTGAGGAAAGAAGCCAAGGCAGATTTATTTAATAGGAAGTAATTTTGAGGATGCTAATCCTAAAAAAAAAAGACCCTACAACTACTCTTGACCTGACAATAAACATTTCATTAGGTAGAAAGCAGTGTAATATGGTGGCTAACACACACAGTGTAACTGGGTTGCACCCAAAGACATCGTGTTGTAGATTATGGAGGTGAAAGCCCTTCTCTGTGTGATAGTGATTCTGCTGTACCTTGATGACTAAGGCTGACATAACTCTTAATTCACATAAATGTCTGTATTTCTCCTGCTATCTTGTCCTCCCCACTTTGCCCTTCCCATTGGTCTGTTATATTACCTGTTGCATATTGTCTACATTTTAGGCTGCAAGCTCTCTGGGGCAGGGACTGGGCTCTTCTTTTTTCTATTACATGAGGACTGCTTCTTTCCAATCTCTAGGAAATCATGAGTAAGAACATGCACTGTGCCAAAAATCCCAGTACCACAAATCAGACTATCATCAGAATAAATGGGAATTAACACAACTGATTATAAAGCATGCACCAAATAAGCACGTAGTAGAGGACAGTGACACAGGCTCTAAGGACATTGATGTAGTTTAACTCAGCTTTTTAACAACTTCCTTTGCCACTTCTGCAAACTTTGGTTTTGTTAGCTGCACCACGTCATTCCTCGGTCTGGAATTCCTCCTACCTCTGCCCCAGTACTTGACTAGGGGAAAACATTCAGTACACATTCCTGTGCTTAACTAAATATAGCATTTGGATTTGCAGTTCAGTTTTAAAGTGGTGGAGATAACGTGATGATGGAGGAAGATTAGGAGCTAAATATGAGCTGCTTGATTGAAAAGGGCCGTTGATCACTCTGTCCCAGCATTCGAAGGGTGTTTGATGGATTATTATGATGGATAATCATTTTTTTTGGGTAAGTATAGACAGGGTGATGAAATGTTTATCGTGGTTCATTCAGATACGAGCTAAGGAAAGTCAGAATGGATTTCCCAGAAGTGAGACCCATTTTGCTATAAAGTAATCCAGGGCTGTCCAAGGGTCCACATCAGGGGAGCTGCACACCATGCGAGGCACACCAGGTGAGCCATGGGCCCAGTGGCCATGCACTGTGCAGATGCTCCCCTCCTTGCTGCTGCACCGCTCCACGCCCCCACCCTCAATCCTTTGCTGCAGTGCTTGACTGTGTGGGCAACCCCCACCCATCACTGCCCCACGGGGTGTGACTCTTACCTGTGCGGCCTGGACCTACCCTCAGCTCCCTGTGCTCTGCTGCACTGCCCTGTCCCTGGGGTAGAGGGAGGAAGCAGCAGCCAGAGGAGGAGGGAGTGTTGTATCTGGGGCGATGGGGGGAGAGCCCGGAGGCCCCAATTTAACCCCTTGTGGACTGCATACAGCCCATGGACTGTCAGTTGGGCAGCTCTGAAATAGTTTATGGTAGAGACACTGAAGGCCTCATCATTTCAGATATTGGTAGATTGTTAAGAACAAATGGGACTGTTGTGACCTTCCAGTCTGATTTCCTGTATAATATAGGCCAGAGAACTTCTCTGAATTAATTTGTGTTTTAACTTGATCGTGTCTTTCAAAAAAGAACCCTAACTTGATTTAACAATTTCCAGCGATGATGGATGCATCACATTTCTTGGCAATTTGTTCCAGTGGTTAATTACTTATTTCTGGTCTGACTCTATCTAGCTTCCATCCATGGATTCTTATAAAAACTTTGACTGCTAGACTGAAGAGCCGTCCGCTGTCAAATTCCTGGTTCCTGTGTAGGGATTTAAAGACTTATAATTACTTCTTAACCACCTCACTTTTAAACTAAACAGATAGTACTTTGTGAATTTTTGACCACAAGGCATGCTTTCAGCACTTGGATCATTTTTGTAGCTCTGGTTTGAACCTCATCTCATTTTTCAACATCAGTCTTGAACTATGGACAATGAACTGGCCATTGGATAGCAGCACTTATACTAGTACCAAGCATCTCTATTCCTACTTAAGAATCTCCTGTTGACATATCCAAGAATTTTATTGCCCACGGGTTCACATTGGAAGCTCATTTTAAGCTGATTATTCACCCTATCACCTATGACCCCAGCTGACTTCCTGCCCTTCGGGTGCGGGGCTGGATTTGATGATCTTCCGAGGTCCCTTCCAGCTCTAATGTCTATGAAATCAATGAAACCCTGACCAACGAGTCCTTTTTAGTCACTACTTCCTGGGCTAGAGTCCCCCGTGCTTTCAGTGTGGCCTGCATTCCTTGTTCCTGGATGCATAGCTCTGCATTTGGCTTTATTGAAACTCATGTTTCAATGTTTGCTTGGACTGAGCATACTAAACTTTCCAGATTGCTCTGTAGCAGTGACCCACCTTCTTTCACTCCTTACAGTTTCCCCAGTGATTATGTTTTCTGCAGATTCAGTCAGGAATGATTTCATATTTTCTACTTGGTCATAGATAAAATGAAAAATTGTGCCAAAAATGATCTCTGCAGAAGATCAGTATTTTCTAGCTTGCAGTTAAATTATGGGAACAACTTTTAATCCATTTGACATGAGCCATATTGATTTTGTCTCATTCTCCTTTATTATTTAAGATATGGAGTGTTAGTAAGTCAAACGCTTTACAGAAGTCTCTTACAACAGCGCAATTCCTTCGATCCATATAATGCGTGTCATCTTATCAAAAAGGTTATCACACTGGTTTGACAAGACTCATTTCCCATTAAGCCCATTGGATTGATATTAATTATATTTTTTCTCCCTTAGCGCTTTATTAATCAAGTCCCTTATCAGTTGTTCTTTCTTTTTGCCTGGGCTGACAGGCTTAAGGCTACCCTTCTCATTGTGTTCACCATTTTTAGATACTGGCAGATCATTAGCTTTCTTCTGCATCTATAGAACTTTCCCACTGTACCAAGTTTTTAGGAAATCAATAGTAATATTAGTCAAGATATCTCCTCAGCTGGCTCTTTTAAAACTCTTGGGTGCAATTTTTCCTGACAGCTTTAGCAGTTGATGTTCAACATCTTCATTAGTTTCTGTTGGAATGGAAAGTATTTTATTACCAGCATCTGTTATCATTTGACATTTTTCCAGATTCAAAACAAAAAATGTATCAAATACATCAAGCTTTTCTGCATTGTTATTGACCATGTCATCATTTCTATCATCGCGGACCGTTACCATTCCTAGGTTTCCTTTTGTTTTGTCATACTTAAACTTCTTTGTACTGTCCTGACCTCTGTTGGCTATAGATTTCTTAGGTTTATTTTCTTTACTTATTTATTTTTTATTTTACTTATTTTATCTTTATTTATCTGGGTTTGTCTAGTTTGTTGTTGTTTGTCTTTTGCTTCTGAGATCGATTTTCTACAGTTTCTAACTTTTGATTAATATTCACAAGTATCTAGTTAACTGTCTTATATTCACTTCTCCCCCGCCAATTTGGCTCATAGTGTTTGGTTCAATATGTTTTGTAAAACTGGGTGCTTTAAAGCACAAGCTATGTATAGTACTGGTTAGGACTTTATTCTACTTGCACATAAGTTATGCCATGATCACTTATACCTAGCTATCTCTTCAACTTCTCTTTATCTGTCCTGGTGAAGTGTAGTGTCCAGTTTCATTGTGTTGAATGCAACACGGTTTGAGTTAGGAAATTAGCATCAATAATTTTTAGAAACTCCAAGGATTGTTTTACCTCTGGTCTGTAACTCAGGTTGAAGTCCCCCACTATAATAATGTGGCTTTTCCCCCACTATACACATGGTAGGTAGGCACTTTAAGAACCAGTCAGCCTAACCTCTAGTGTAATTTAGTGGTGTGTAGCAGATATCAACTAGCTTTTCACCTTGTACTTTATTTGTTAAGAAGTTGATTAATAAGCATTAAAGATCATTTTCTTCTGAGCTGTCCGTGACTCAGAAACAGATATCACTTTTGCTGAATATTCCTATTCCTTCCCCTTTCCCTACTTGATTCTTTTGAAATAGGTTATATTTAGTGAGTTGAACGTTCTTCTGTGAATCTTCCCACCAGGTTTCAGTAATACCAGCTAGTCTGGATTTATGCTGTGCCTGAAGAAGAGTGTTTGCACCCAAAAGCTCATAAGGAATAATTTTTTCCATCTATTTAGTTGATCTAACAAAAGATATCATATTTACCCAAAGAACTTTGTCTGCCTATGCTCATTAATAAGGAATTTCAATTCCTTCTGTTTATCATTCCAGATTCTAGCATTTGTGTAGAGGCAATTAAACAATTTCTTCTATTTAGGTGCTTCCTTGTCTTGATTAATTGAGTTCAACATCTTTCATTAGTGCTACAAAAACATTTTCATTTCCATGTCCCAAATACTTATTGTGCCAGGTTTAAAGGGCTCACTTCAGTAAGATGAGCTTTCAGATGGCCTTTGACAAGCTGCTCTGTGAACATGCTCAGAAATGGGAAGCTTGATTTTCAGCAGTGTCACAAACCCATCCAGGAGGGACTTCAGAGCCCTGAGTTCTTCCCCCCAGTGCCACTGCTTGTCCCAAGACACAGGTACTCCTGGGAGCGCTCTACCCAGAAAGCCTCAGTTCCCCTGCCCTTCTGCCAGGCCCTGCAGCTGCAGTGAGGGAATCTCTGCTAGCCCAGACAGCTACCTTGTTGGTTTATGAAAGAAATTATAGGCCCCCCTTCCTGTAGAAAGGGTAAACCTGGAGTATCACTTGCCCAGAAAACAGTCCTTGCCCAGGCAATCAGTAAGTAGATAAGCAACAAAAGGATTTGTTATGTAGGAGAAGACACTTGTACAAGCACAACAGACTATGGGTTGGGAGACAGAAAAGCAAAGCAAGAAAAGTTTCTTATCCTCTCATTTAGCTACTCCTTAGGCCTCCTGAGCGACATGCTAATATCTCCAGAATTCAACTGCTGATTCTGCCAGTGCTGGTTGCTGGAGTCTTTGTTCCCCCAAGTCTGAGATTCAGACACACAGGGCGTGTCTACACATGTGCATTTACTGCGCAGTAGCTGAAATTACTGCACGGTACGAGAGCGCATCTATATGTGCATGCCCATACTGCACAGTAAATATGGCAACTTAGGCTGACTTGAGTGTAAATTTGATACCTGTATCATGCAAGTGTCAAATTTATTCCTGATTAGTCACTGTTTAATAACGCATGTGTAGGTGCCTTACTGCTCAGTAACACTGTGTGCGCGTGTGGACTGAGTTGGGACTAACTTTAGTTGTAAGTCAGTCCACACACAGGATTAAGGGCTTTAATGCCTGTATGTGTAGACACTGGCCTATTCCTGTTTACTGCACAGTAGGGCTGTGCGAAGCTTCAGTAGTTAATTTGATTTGGAGGAGATTTGGCCTGATTCAGGAGCCAAATCTCTGAATACGAATCGAATCAGGAGACCCATTAAAAGGTTCAAATTGAATTGGAAGCTTCTGAATCAATCTATGGAAGGAGAGGCATGGTTCAGGATAAATAACAATGCTGGCACATAGAGGTGATATTTTTCTATCTACGTCTGTTGTGCCAAGTGAAATTACCTGGAAGGCCAGATTTCAGTCTTTTATTTTACAGACTGTTGCAAAAGACTCCTCCCTTTCAAGTGTTGCAATTCCTTCTGTATTCAGCAAGAAGGTGCAGTGTGAGTGATACTAGTTAATTATTACAACAAGGTGACTCTTGCCTGGCATGAATAACTGCGTTGTCTTGCCAGGTGCAGGACAACCATGTTGTTTAGGGAAGGTTAGCCTGTGTTAGGTTGGGGGCTAATTTCAAAACTGTTGACTTCATAGGATGACCTCAGGGGGCAGCCTGAACTGATGCGACTGACACTTCGCCAGGCGGGATTTCAACAGCTTGTAATGAACTGGGAGCAGATCCTCTGTCAGTGCAATATATTAATAATGCTGCTCAGGTTTTGTACAGTTTTATCATCTACTGTGGGAAGAAGCTTTATTGATGGGAGCACAAACCTTTCATTTGTAGGGTATGCAAAGTAAGCAAGTATAAGAACATGTTTGAAACGGGCTCTGGTACCTGAGCTAAGCCAAGCATTAAATCAGTTGAGCTGGAAAGAAGGCCTGGGAAAGCCCTTGTCGTTTCCCTCTGCAAAAGACATAAGAAATTATGTTTTTTTCCCTTCAGCATGGATTCTAGGTAAGTGTAGACAGGGCATGTCAGTCAGTGGGATCACAGTTCTGCCAGTTGAAATGCACTGTGTACAAGCATTCAAAGCACTTCAGCTGCTTTCAAAATGTCTGACACAGTAGAAATCTCCGTTAGGGTTGTGCAAAACGGCTGTTTTGATTCGGTTTTGGATTCTGCCATTTCTGAGGACACTGATCTGTTTTGGTGTTTCGGATCACTGTCCTGTTTCGTTTTGGACGAATCTGTTTGGGAGAGTCAGCTCTTCTGAATCTCCTCCAAATCTGTGTCAAATGGGATGCAAGGGAAGCTTCACACAGCCCTGCCCAGCCAAGTGGGTCTTGGGGCCCCAGTGGGGAGGAGGCCAGGACAATGGGTGGCTCATCCAGGGGAGGGGGAGAGCCGTGGCCCTCTGTGCAGGCGAGGAGACCCCCACATGGATCTCTGATCCCTGTCATGCTGGGTCACAGGACAGGGAAGCAGCACAGAGTGGTGAGCAAGCCTCTTGATCCCTGCCAAATGACTCAGCTCCGCAGGGAGCAGGGATCCATGCCAGGGTCTCCTCACTGCCGCTGCCCGCCCCACGTTGCCCCCCTGCCATGGGGCTGCATGGGGCGGGCAGCGGCAGTGAGGAGACCCTGGGGTGGATCTCTGCTCCCTGCAGAGCCGAGTCACGGGGCAGGGCAGGGCTGGCCCCTACCACGTGACCTGGCTCTGCAGGGAGCTGGGATCCTGGGGGCGGGCAGAGGTGGGGAAGAGAAGGCGGTCTGGATCTCTGTTCCCTACGGAGCCAGGTCACACAGCAGGGATTGCCCAGTCCCCAGTTTGATTCCCCAGCTCTCTGATCACTCTCCAACCCCTGGTTTGATTTCCCAGCTCTCTGATTATTTCCCCAGCTCTTCCCGGGGGATGGGTGTGGATCCCCCCCCAGTCTGTGAGTGGGGTTTCAGCAGGCTGCCGCTGCAGGCTGGGGCCACTGGCAGCACCACAGTCTCCCTGGTGCTCGGTGTGGGCTGCGCCGAGCGGCTGCCGCTGGCTCCAGCCTTCAGCAGCAGCCTGCTGAAACCCCGCGCGCAGATCAGGGGCCTAAGCCCCCCTGGGAAGCACTGGGTAAATGATCAGAGAGCTGCGGGAAGGGATCAGAGAGCTGGGGAATCTAACTGAGAGTTAGACGTCAACATCAGAGTAGCTCTTCTCCTCCCTCCTCTTAGTTTTTGTTTCCCTGCAAGCCTGGCTCTGAAATGGCAAAATTCTCCGAAACATTTCCTAAATGTTTTGATTTGGATTCGTTGTTTTGGGTGCTGAAATAGCCTGAAACACCTCTGCAATAAAATGGCTGCTGAAATTTTGTGTAGCCCTAATCTCTACTGTGTTGGACTAAGCTGTCATCTCAGTCGCTTGGGGTTCAAGTGTTTAAATGGACGCTTGCACACTTCCCCAGTTGATTGGAGCCACAGGGATGCCTTTGGGCATCCCAGCATGGCCTGCTCTCTCCCTCCTCTGCTTCCAGGGAGATGCTTTGTGATTTGGGCTGCAGCCACCATGACCTGGGCTCACCCCCACCATCCCTGAGTCCCTTTAACCCTCCCCTGTACAAACACTTACAGGCCCTCCCCTGCTCCCCCAGTCCTGGAGACCTTTGCCCCCTCACAACCTGCTCACCCATCTGCTGCATGAACACTGCTCACCTGAACTAGGAATTCAGGGTAACGTGCCCATCCTCCTATCCTGACAACTTAGAATATTGGAAGATTTCAGGCCTTTGTCCTTTAATGATTTCTTGTTATGTGTAGTTCTGCAAGGAAATAAAAATATAAGACTTAGCATTTCATGGTAGTGCATGTGCAGTAAGAAAGCAATTAAATGCACCCAGTTATATATGGATGCTATCTATCTGGCTTCACAGTTGATTGTTAGTTGATCTCTAGTCTCGTTCATGCAATATAATAATAATAGCTTTTGTATACAGTTGCAGTCAACCTCTATTCACTTGGCAAGGGAATATAGGAAATGAAACAGGGGACTACTCCCTCCCAAAGGATCTGCTGGCTCCTGAGAGACTGAAATGAGGCTTCTTTGGGGAGACATTGGACCCTGCACTAGAGACTTGTTTTATCTCACTTGGTACCTTACAAGATCATTCTGAAACAGCCCCATATGTACACAGTGCACTTCTGCTCCTTCTCTCTTAGGTGACCCTGACGCAGCTGGTTTTCATCAGTACTTCGAGTGGTTGCTTGAGGCAAGTTTTGCCTTACTGAGATGTGACTTTCTCTGTTTGGGCCGACTAACCTTTGGCTTTGCACTTAGAGCATTTAAAATGCTTTAACCTGCATAGCCAGAGCTAACTTTTACTAGCGAGGGGGTACCGCAGGAACTGAAATTAGCATGTAAGCAATATCATCTAAACATGCCTTCATACTGCTGTCACTGCCTGTTGGATGCTTCCTTTAAAAACAAGAAATACCTAAAGTATTGTCGTGATACAAGAGCCCAGACAGGTGGTTAAGGATGGCTACATTCGGTAGAGAAATCAGCATTTCAGTATATCAGCCTGACTGGGAAGTGCCTGAGCCGGACATGGAGACCTTGTTTATGTTTCTATGGCACAAGGTCACTCACTCAGCTGGCAACACTGTGACGGCCAGTTTGAAAGATGTGAGGCATTTAAATGGGAAATTCCTTGAACTCAAAGGTTCAAAAGCTTAAGCGCTTTCTCTTGGATTCTGCTTTTCTGAGGCTTCAGATTCCTCCCCCCACAACTGGGGATAAAAGAGAAAAGATAGTTTTCAGTTCCAGCAACTCACTTTTTAAATGAAGCTGTAATTGCTGAAAAAATAAAGCAACCAATGTAATGTAAACCTACTGCAGTAACAAGAGAAGGTGCTATAGAGATTTTCCAGCATTTATAAATTGGGAAGCATTCTTCATCTTCAAGATAAAATAGAAAAAGAAGGACACTTATTTGCAGAGAGTCTCCACAAGTTGAGGATGTGGTTCATGGAACTATACCTGGTGTCCACCCCCTTTTTATTCCTTTATCATCATCCTTAACTTTAGCTCACTTCACATCCAAACTCATCTTCATCTATTATCTTACTTCTGTGATTTATTGACCTCAGAAACTCCTGATTACTCATGTTGACTCAGAGGGACTGAGCATATGTGATTATGTCTTTTCCTGCTCACATTTGCTGTGTCATAGAATCATAGAAAATTAGGGTTGGAAGGGACGTAAGGGCTAGGTACAGACATTCAAAAAGCTGGACACAGAATCAGCCTAAGTTATGCCTTTTCTGTAAGTGGCATAGCTTGGATCGGTGGCAAACAGAACATGCATTCACCCTCTGGGGGGCGGGGGCAAATCTTACCAGGTTCTGCCATCCCATCCATGTGTGCCAAACTTCTGTTCTGTTACGGGTACAGACCAGTTTCTGATCACTTCTCCTGGTAAAAGTGTCTTTACCCAGCCCAGGAGGTAATCTAGTCCAGCTCTGGATCAAAGCAGGACCATCCCCAACTTGATCATCCCAGCCAAGGCTTTGTCTAGCTGGGTATTTAAAAACCTCCAAGGACAGAGGTTCCACAACCACTCCGAGTAACCTGTTCTAGTGCTTTAATGCTGTGGGAGTACGCTTCCCACACTCGAGGAAAGTCCTGAACGGGGACCAGCAGGAAGAAAACTGCTGGACCCTGAGAAGAAAGTGGTTGGCTAGGGAAGGGCCATGGGAGCTACTCACTGGCTGGAGAACGCCTCAGCAGTGTTAGAAGAGCAGTGGATGAGTTCTTCACAGGCTCCAGCACACTTTAAAAGTGTGTGCTAGCTGTGCGTGGGGGTAGTCAGCTTTAACAGAAATCTGGCAAACAGCTGGAGGCAAGCAAGCCAAGGGAGACTGGTACGGGCAGCCGTGCCTGCACGCCGGGGAAGACTGGCACCGGGGCAGGTGAGCCAGGGAAGACCAGTGAGGGCAGCCATGCCTGCACACCAGGGAAGACTAGCGCCAGGGCAGGTAAGCTGGGGAAGACTGGTGTGGGCAGTCATGCCAGCACGCTGGGGAAGACCAGGCGTGGCAGTTGTGTCTGCATGCTGAGGAAGACTGGCATGAACTTGGCAGCCAAAAAGAAGAAAGTAGCTGGCCAAGGGAGCAAGATTGGCCTGGTATAGGCAGTCTACCCCAGGGAAGGGTTAGACGCCAAGCAGTCTAAGTCCAGTCATTTGGAGAAGTGACTGGCCAATGGGACACTGGAGTGAGAATCAGGCTGTGGCATTCCTGGAAAAGGCACAGGACAAGGAATAGAGATATGGTACTGAAAAACATCTAATTGTGAGTTTATTGATAATACAGTTTCCTTTCTAAATTACGATAAGACTTTATTGAGTTAACTGAATGATTATAACAATTGACACCAAATTTGTATAAAAGGAGTTGGAGCTTTTTATGAAGTAACAACTAGTTGGTGAACAGATGGGGTGAAAGGGGAGGGAGGAGCCCCAAGGAAACAGCCAATAATCTTGGCTTAAGACCTTAACCTGGGGAAGTCTTCCAGCCTAATAAATAAGATCCAAGTTGTGGTGGGTGAGAATGAAGACCTAGCATACAGGCATAGATATAAAAATAAGCACTGGCTGTTGAACGAGGCCCCAGAGGGTGAGGACTAAATTCTAGTACACCTGGTTGCACACCACAAAGTGAGCACCAGTTACAAATACCTGCCTGGTGAGAGTATTTCTAATATCTAACCTAAACTTCCCTTGCTGCGATTTGAGACAATTGCTCTCAATTGAGTATTGTTCCTTTGGGAATTTGAGCTTCATCTTTCCAGTTCCAGATTGAAATGCGTAGTGATAAATATAGTTGCTTACTCTTCAACTTGTTGTTCTCCAAACTCCATTCATCTTAATTCAAATGGTCTATTTTCCGCTAGGGCCTTCAAGGCCATTTTGTCAGCTAAAAAATGCTAATTGCCCGTATGCCATTATAACGCAAGAACATGCTAACTAGAATGCATACACAGCCTCATTCAAGCATCTTGAATAACGCACAGTTCTCTAGAAAGGCACAAAATAGCATGAGAGGTGTGCGGTATAGTTCATAATTGAACCCAGACCCTTTTCTTGCATGACTTAGCACCTCAGCTACAAAACTTCCTTCCTTCCTTCCTTAAAAAACTGCGTTTAAAAAGATTTATTTTTACTCTTGAAAGTGAGATACACCTTGTACTCTCAGAGCTAAGCAAATGAGTATAATTTCCTTTCAGCATGAATGTTGCATTCCCATTTTAATTGGATGTTCCATTATTAAAATGTTTTTGCAAGTCTCTCTGGCATTCGATGACAGATCAGAAGAGAAAACTTGACATACTGAACTGAAAATGGTAGGTACGGTGAGAGGTCCAACCCAAGTCAAGTGTACAGAGTTTCAGCTCTTAAGTACTGATGCCTTAAATTATAATCAAGTGATTCATGCTTTCATTAGTGGGTTTGGGAGTTGCATGGCCTTGTAGCAACAGCTTGCAGAAGTAAGGTGAAAACTGCTTTTAGAGCTGTTTGTTTACAGCACATTTATTAGGTTGGATTGAATGGCTAACATGTGCTTACATGGTTAATGATAAATCCACCAGAAGACTAAACAGGTTTTCTGACGTATGAACAAGGCATTCCAGGCTGAAGTTTTCTTCAGTGGGAAGGACTGAGCTTTGAAAGGGACAATTCTTGGTCATTTCAGACGGGGGATTTGAAGTCAGCTTTTCTCCATGACTAGAATACTTGGGGTTTCAAGGGTTATGTTTCCTTGCCCATGTTTAATGATCTCTCTCTTATCAAGGTCTTCCCAGCTCATTTCTGTAACTGAAATTTCTCAGAAATATCAAGTGCAGATCAAGAAGACGCAGTTCGGCCTAACTGTAGAGAAAGCATTGGGAATAATGTAACTAGATATTGTGAGAATTACAGTGATGCCTGTGAGAAATCAGCAGAAAGCTCCATTCAAACTCAAGATCAGATCAATATGAAATATTGGGCATGTCTATACCACCTCCTAGCCAAGCCTGGGACTGGAAAAAGCCCCACATGCTTGGTCCCACTCTTTCCAAGTATGACCATGGCAATTAGGTA
The DNA here is from genome assembly GCF_001723895.1 of Crocodylus porosus. NCBI lineage: Eukaryota > Metazoa > Chordata > Crocodylia > Crocodylidae > Crocodylus > Crocodylus porosus. Next base: position 227,707 of record NW_017728918.1, read on the forward strand.
GGGTAGGTACCGAAACGTATCCACAGGATCCCTCTAAGCTGTATACTCTGCCTGATCGCTGGGCTTGGGCATGGGCAGAATGGGAGCAAGTAGCTGGGGCTTGTTGCTTACCAGTGGTCCCAGATTCGGCAGGTAGGCCGTATAGGTATGGCCACGGTTTTCATGTTTAGAAGTCAGTGTTTTAATGTGGAATTAAAAATGTGGGGGAGAGAAGAACCTACAAGGCAGTTTCCTCTTCCTCACTGAAATTTTCCAACCCTTGTGACTGCTCTGATATGCAGTTTAAAATAATAGCTGTGTCTTGTTGCACGTAGAGGGGATTCTCAGTGCTTTATAAAAGAAGATGGGAGATGATTGGCTAGCAGCTTCCAAAATCAATCCTCCACCCTGCATGGGTGACAGGGGAAGGAGAACTGCTTCCCGTTGGCATTTCCAATGCCCCTTGAACAGTCACAGGGAGAGACAAGACTATTCAAGTGACTGCAGCTTGCCACGGGGTGGGCTCTCATGCAAGTAGCTCACCCTTGGAGGGGGTTGGGAGAATGGAGGACTGTGGGATCCCAGGGCTTCTATGAATCCCCATCCCATTATGTAAAACTGTACAGGCATGACACATGGCACTGCTCTCCAGCAAAGTTGCTGGTTGAAAGAGCTCACAGTTTATGTCAGAAGTGCTGTGATTTTTCCACCTGAACTGCTCGGATGCTTGTACGCTTGCCCTTTGTGCTGGAAAAATGGGGTATTTCCAGACACAAATGTAATACCTGTCCATGGCCCGAGTTGTTTTAATTCTGTCTAGAATCTCACTTAGTGAAGAAGATATATAAACTTGATGGGATTAAAATATGTGCAGGTGAATGATGCTTTTGGAAACAGACTACACGGTAAAAATGTTCAACGTTTCCATGCAGAATGTATCCTTGTGAGACATACCCTACTCTGACCCAAAGCATACTACTCTGGGGTAAAAAAATTAAATTTAATGTTTATTTTCATGTTAGTGGAAAGGAATATATTCTACTGACTGTACTATTATTCTTATAGTATCCAGGTAGTGCACAAGGTGTTATTTATGATCTCAATCTGCTTAGCTTATCAAATAAAGTTGGAAAGATAACTTGATTGCATTGTACGATTACTTTCAGATGGAGAAAATAGCAGGTACTACAGAAACCTTTAATCATGAGAGAAAAGTCCATAAGTAGAACCAGGCAGAGGCCAGGAAGAATTCAAAAGAAAAATAAAGCACAAATGTATAATGGTGAGGCTGTTTAGATGGTGGAACAAACTGCTAGGGAAAGCACAGGATTCTCCATCTCGATGTAAGACAGGATATCTTTCTGGAAGATATTCTTTAGTTAAATACATGTTACTGGGAGACATGTAATGGCCTGTGACATACAAGGGTTCAGAGAAATGATAGAATGGGGCCTCCTGGCCTAAAGTGAACTTCGTATTCTAAGTATATGTGTATGTTATAATAGTGAAAGGATTGGGGGCTCCATTGTGTTAAGCCCAAACACAGGTCTGACAATTAAACCAGTTCCATATATTTGGTTGTGCATCTGTGTGTCTGCAAGGGACCATGATGACGTACGTAACTGCAAAATCAAGGCTTTGGGAAAAGACATGGTTCCTCCCCAGAGAGCTAAGGAAGCTAAAAGTCTGCATAGATATTTGAACATGAAGAGGCTTGTCTGTATGTGCATGAGCATGTTCATGCTTTGTTAAGCTTTGGTGAAGCTTGCTGTCCTGGAAATATCTGGTAACTAACAGCTATATATTATGTAACTGTGACCCATTGGCTATGGTTTTATATTGCAGAGAGATACTCTGGGTGGTCTCTTATGATGCATCCAAATGAGTGGGAATGTGCATATTGCGGTGCCTCAGAGGTACCTTAAAAGGTTCTCTGCACTGCATATTTGCAGCGTTGAGCCAAAATTAGATACCAGGACAGCCCAGGATCTAAAGAAAATATGTCCCCAAAAAAGCAGGACAGTACACATGGCCAAGTGCTGGCCCCACCCTCCCCTACCCCACCCAGGGCAATTTGCCATGTGCCAGAGCATGTATGCAGGGACATGGGGGACAGCGGCGGAGGGACATTTCCTGGGGACAAGTAACAGCGGTACAACTATGTGCCACTGCTGTTTGTCTTCGGGGAAAACGCATGTGCACGCTCATCTGCATGCACCCTTAGAGTGTTTCCACCTCCCGGTTCTGTTGTTTCAGATTCAGTTTGGATGGGAGCTGTCCTGAAGCTCAGGTGTGTTGAGAGCCTGGGATTTGGTTAATAAAACAGTATGAGGAGTTCACTACCTTACTGCCTTACAACATCTTCCCTATTTTATAACATCAGTAGCAATCTAATTTAGAGCCAGATTCTCTACTGAATTGCTCTTTGGGCAGCCTCATTCATTGACTTTAAAGAGGTGTCACTGTTAGGCAAGCCACAATTTGGCCTTTAAACTGGAACTAATAGATTTTTAAGTTAGCTGCACAAACAAATCTGCTCTGCCTGTCTCTTGCAGCACAAAAGTCCTGGGGTGAAATTGGATACAGTTTTCAGCCTCTGTTCTGAACTGCTATGTTGAGGAAGTAACTGTTCTGAGTTTATTTGAACTTAGTACAAGGCTCTGTTTATATTTCATTGATGAATTGAAAATAACCTCTAGTTAAGGAAGTGACAGCCGATACCTGAAAATTGTACTCAAGTCATTCACAAGAGCCAAAGAAATACACCAAGGGTTATGGAGGTCAAGACCCTTGTTTAGATCAAAGCCCATGTTGAACATTGTATAAATGCCCAATCTTAAAATGTTTGTAGTTTGGGCTGAAGTTTGGAGGAGAATGATGCTAGGCCAATAAACCCCTTATTCAGCTGAGTTATTGAGTTAACTTCTATTCAGATCTGCCAATGCGCCACCTAAGGCATGAATATACCTCTGGAATAGAGATGTTTCCAAGTCTGTGTTTGGATGCAAGTCTCAGTACCCTTAAGGTTTATGGCAGCATTGAGACTACTATGGTAACACTGTGGCTGGTTCTGGTGTGTATATTTAAAAATGCTGACAAACTGGAAAAGAATGATTTGAAGTTTGGAAAATCTGCCATGTAGTGAGAAACTAAAGAAGGTCAATTAATTCAGTTTCCTCTAGAGAAGGTTCAGTGATGAGATGTCACACTAGCAGGTACCTACATGGGGGAGAGATTTCAGAAGTAGAGCACTCTTCATTTTAGCAGACAAAAGATTTCAGAGGTTGATGTCTGCAGCTAGAGAATTTCAGATTAGGAGCGAGGCATACATTTTTAATAATCAGGGTAATGTACCATTGGTACGCTCAGGGAGGTCACGGACTCTCCCTCCCCATCATAATGAAGTCTTTAATTTGAGGTTGGATGTCTTTCTTAAAGATATGCAAGTGCTCAATCAGATATTTGGATTTCAGTAGACAAACCGCTGGGTAAGAGTCTTTGGCGCATGCTATACAGGAGGTCAGGACGATATAATCATGATAATCCCTTTAGGTCTTAATATGTTTGACACTCTGAAACTAGGCAATGACTTGACCCAGGCTATGAATCAGGCCTGTCTTTACTTTAGAGAGACTGTATGATATGAAAACAGTAACTGGAAGAATTCTTGCTGCACCTTCCTATTATGTTCCCCACCCTGCCAGGACTCGGGATCGATTATTGGCACCCTCTGGAGCAGAAGCCATTATCAAAACAGGCAGGGAGGAAGTGGGGCCAAGTGTCTGCCTTCATCCCCTGCCCCATCTAGGGGGCCTGGTTGATCACAAAGGGAACATGCCCTGAATCTTCCAAGACCATGGTCCCTAAATCATGGGCAGCTGTGCTGAGCATTATATTTTGCTCTCCCTGCCAACCTAAGAAGCAGGTATCTGGAACACAAAATTCCTGTGCCTGCAACCAACATCCAAGAACCTCAGAGGCAGCAAACTACCCATGAGTCACAGGTCTGAAACTGTGCAAAAGGTTCACTTCCCTCTGCTTCAGGGAGTCCTTGGAGGAAGTGTCCCCAGTTTGTATGCTCTGCAAGTCTGGGGCTGCGTCTTGCTATGAGTGTGCGCAGTGCCCAGCACAGTGGGACTTTGACTGTGGTTAAGAGATCATATTGTAATATGAGTAATGAATAAAATAATAGTAACAATGCCTTCTGGGGTGCCTTGAGCGGAGGAGATATCAGGAAAGATCAGGGTTTCGCAGAGTGTTGTAATCCTCCAGACAGAGCAGAAGGCTTGAATTTTCAGTAGAATATGAGAGAAGCAAGGATAAGCTGGATATATGAGGCAAATGAGTTAGGGGATAACCCCCACAATTTCCAGCCTTGATGACAGGGGAGGTGATAGCATGGTAGGCAGGGAAGAGTCTAAAAAAGTAGTCCAAGAATATTTAATGCTGACTCAAAATCTACCTAGTAGATAAAATACAATCCTGGTGCTTGTTAGCTTATAAGAGCCTACAGGATTCATTAGGCAATGGCTTGAGCATGGGCCGCAAATAATATTCACTTCCGTGGTTCTTTGTGATGTTAAAGCAATTTTATCCGGCTGGCCGGCCACCTCACTGCAGCCTATATTCGTACCAACGCTGTGCAGCATGCATGTGATTGCAGATCCCTTCTTGCTAGGCTGAGCTGAATAGCCCAGATAGCGCTGCCTGATATCTCTTCCATTGCCCAGAAGTGCTGTGAGCTAGAAGGGATGCTCGGTCTTTCTGAATGACTGTGCGCAGCCTGCCAGAATCATCCTGGGTCTCTCAGCTAACCGAAGTGCCCAGGGGAAGCTCGTAAACTTTCCTTGTTCTGTGTTGCCTAAGGCACAAGTGGTCGCATCCAGAGTTTGCTTTCTCCCTGGCATAAAACCACTGGAGCCAAAGGAGTCGCATCAGAGAGGGCATTTGCCTCCTGATGTCTAACGTCATCCCATTGTTCCTGCTCAAAAAGATAACCTCTGGTAGGAGTTTCCTCTTCCCCTCATTCCCAAGTTAATAAAACTTGTCACTGTGAGGCTTTTTGCCCACCCCAGTCAGCAGATTTTGACGCTGGTTAATGAGGGGGAAATATCTCCCCCTTCGTGTCAGGGGCCAAGTTTGTATTGGAGCTTGGTGAAGGTTTTCGTGTCATTTCCTGTTGCTGCTCTCCTGCACGCTCTCTCTCTCTCTCGCGCACACACACACACACACACACACACACACACACACACGCTCGCTCACTTCTTTTGGAAGGATGTGAAGGGGGCAAAGACAACACACCCCATGTGCTCTCCTGTCACGCTGCATTCCTGTGTCCTGCCGTCCTGCAGGGCTCAGCTTTTCTCCCGGCCACGGGGAAACAACAGGGAAGGTAAAGTCATTTTCTTCTTCCGACCTTTGGGACGTGGGTTATTTCAGCATCAGATGGAAGCTGGTAGACAATTTCAGTCTAAATCTAATGACTTGGGTTTGGTATTGTCCTGTTAACGTCTCACCTGATAATGTTGATTGCAAAAAGATAGCTCCTGCATGATGTGGCAGTGGCAAATTCGAGGGTTGCTTGCTTAACTGGGTCGGCCAGGGAAAGAGCAAGGAACCACAGTGAGGCAACTGGGAAAGATATCGCTGCTGAATCCAAACGCTGTGTGCTTGGGTCCCTCCCTGCTTAGCACCTTCTGCTCAATCTTGCAGTTTGCAGGAGAGCTGGAAGGAGCTGACTGTGGAATGTCAGAAATGAAGGAGCTGTATGTAGGTCTCTGTTGAAGTGCACATCAGAGGAGAGGGTGGTATTTAAGAGGACTGTTATATATGCACTTCAGCAAACACTGGGGGCTTGATACGCTGGCTGATGGAAGAAAATAGCAATTCAGGAGAAAACAGCTTGGGGCAGGACAGAAGCTGTGAATGGCAATGAGTGGAGGCAAAAGAACTGAATGCTGTGTGTGCACGTTCTTCACCTACACGTTTGCCTTTTAGGTCTAACACAGTATTTACACTGGCAGATTTTCCCTAATACTTGCTTATGAGTGTTCAGGGCTTTGGTGGGGGAGTGCAGCCAGGGTGGTTATTAAACAAGTCAGTTCTTTTAATTAGAAAGAGCATGACCATTACCAGAACCCCGTCCTGTTCTCCAATAGACCTGCACCGTGCGCTTGACATCTATAAATCTACCTTATACCATGGGTTCTCTCTGATGTTTTCTTATTTGTTCACTAAGCTCATGTTTGTTTGTTTTTGAAAGAAAACGATATGGATATTTGCTTTCTAAAGTGCGGCAAATGTAACTTCTTTTGCTATTTCAGTCAGTCCTCGCTCCTTTCTCCCTGGACACAGCACATTAAAACAAAAAAAGCCTGCGAATGACTTCTGAAGCGTATGCTGGGCCCAGTCCACAGGGCGTTTGGAGTTAAAATGCTTTCTTGAAGTGACGTAGGATAGTAAATTTCAATGTGCCATTAAGTCTGGAGGAAAAAGAGCTTGCAGAGCAGTTTTACATCAACGGATAAAGCAAGTGTGGAGAAACGGCATGATCTTTGCATGCAGGATTAATCACGGACACCTCCAGCTATCCAGCAGAATTTAATAACAGCAATTACATATATAATGTTAACTGGCTGTTAATTAGAAGTAGGAAGAAAGGGCAGGGAACTGGCTTCAGGAAAAAAATTATCCTAATTATTTGTGTATACAGCATGTGTTTACCCCAAATCATTGCTCAAGGCACATTTGATCCTCACTTCACTTTCATTTTACAGTTTCTCCACCTTCACCAATTTGGTTTGCTGGGGGGGGAGTGCAGGAGAGCCAGGTTAAGAATTGGGCCTCAGCCATAGACTAGATGCATCATGCACAGCCGCAGTGCAAGCTCCTTACATTGGCCTGGCAATGTTCCTCATTTCTGACCACTCCCAATCACCTCTTGTGGTGAAAGGAAAGCTTGCTCTTCCTGTCCATCTTCATCTGTTCAGGCTGCTGTCTACACCAACAATGGTTTTTGCAAGGAACTGGTTGGATATCTCTCAAGATATTTCAATAGGTAGCTCATCAACCTTCAGATCTTAATGACTTTTCCTAAAGAACAAAGTCAGAGCTGCCAACTTCAGGGTGAAAGGCTTAGGATCCTGCTCTGAATTCCCTTTTTGGGATGGGGCTTACAAGGAAGTTAATGTTAGAAGTCAGAGAGAACAATGAATGTTTTTCTGATTCTTTCTCTCTGACTTTTGTTCACACTATAGCATTGTTAACACCTATGTGCTGACTGATATCCCTGGAGCCTGCTTTTACCTTTCAGTATACATGACACAGCACATGCCATTTAAATTCACATAGAGGAGGGCTTCAGAGAATCCGTAGTCTCAGTCACTCAGCTTCACAGGAGAAATAAGACAAGAGTTTATTCTGCATTTTGTGCCATGGGATGGAATAAGATGGTAGGGCCACATTTCTACAAGGGTTGTACACTTGAGAATCTAGATTTTCAAATGATTTCAGAATACTAGGTGTTGTTTTTTGTCCAGATCAGGCCATAGCTATAACACTGGGAGCCTTTAGGTCTAGACTTCAACATTCACAAACTGAGATCTTTTGTACATCTGCCTACTGATGAGTTGCCCAAAGGGAAGATGAGGTCTTGGCCTCAGTTGTGATTGCTGAGTACTCAAAAATCTGGATCTGTTTGCTCTGGAAACTTGGCTTACAATTACTGCAATGGCAATTTGACTCAGGTAAGGATTGCATAATGGATTTTAATATCTCCAGTGTTATACTGGTATTGCTTCACTGACTTAAGTGTGTCACTCCTGATTACACTGAATCAGAAATAGATCGTACTCTTTTAGTGAAGGCTAGGCTGTGATCAGAACAGAGGAAGACGAGATAAAGTACTCCCTGTTCAAGTAGAGAGCATGAAGGGGATGAAGTGATGCTGAACAGCATGCAGAGCTGACACCTTGGTCTTCTGGGCTGGGTCTTCTGGGGCTCAGCTTCCTCTTCATGACTCTGAACCGTTCCTTATATTCTGTCTGCGGCATGCTTTCTGCTTCCTGCCCCAGGCTTCGCTTTCCCTCTCACAGCGGTAATGTTACATACGGACTGCAAATAGATTGAATGTGGTACGTGGTAAGTGATCCTCCAGTCAAAGGGGTCTGCAGGGCTGCCTGTATGTGCTTGGATTGGCTTGGAGTTTTACATCCTTCACGACTGTGTACTTTGGGTGTGAGAAGGCCAAAGAGGCATCCCTGCTAGTGGGCTGCATTCAGGGTGGTCATGAAGTGTGACTTTAAAGTGTCTTTTCAATGGGCAGACACGGTTCGTTGGTCAATGGGCCGTGCTGTGACTCTGCTTATTTTCCTACCTCCCCATTTCGAGTTGTGCTTTCTCCCCTGGTTGTAAGGGTATCGTTCCCCCCTTTTGAGGGATAGTAATGAAGTGCATTAAGTACATTAGCAAACCTAACACTGCACGTGAATCATTATGTGACAAAACTCACTTTTCAACAAAGAGCAACAATTCCACATCTTGGCCACCATTTCCTCTTGGCCAGGAAATGTTTTGTCCCTTCCCTGATAAATTGAACATGAAAATCAAAATGACACGCGCTTTTCTGGCATTGGTTCCATAAGGCTTGCGGCTGCTACCTGACTTAACACTAGCCAGCTCTATTTGTTCTAGTCAGTCTCATTTGCTTCATCTTCCTGAGTATTGTGTATCTAAAGCTCTTATCATTGTGGTACCTAAGTCCTAAACACAAAAGGTAGCTGTTATATTGTCCAGAGGCAGTACAGGTCTCAGCTCATCTGTTTCAAACTTTAAAAAAAAAAAAAATTATACAAAATACCAGTCCTTTCTGAGGACAGTGTATTCCCATGGGCTCAGGAGGCTCTGGTCATTGCTGCGTTCATGTGATAATTGCCATAGAAACCATATGGTCCAATAAAGATAGTCAAGGCAATATCCTGAAACACATTTTAGTTCTGGATTGACAGGGCTGGAGTCTGAAGTCTTTTATTGGTTTAATACATTTCTCAGCTGCTTTACAGGGGCTGAGGCTGCGTTTGAAAGAGTCCTCCAGTCTCCATGTCCATTCAAAGCTACTGGATTGAAGACTCTAATGAGGCTGCCTCATAGTTTCCTTGATGTGGTTTATTGCTCCTTGGAAAGTAGACAGAGGCTACCAGCTAATTTGTTATAGGCTACCAAGCAACTGTTTGAGGCGGTTGGCTTTCACTCCTATTTGCTGACCCAGGCTGGGGCTGAACTGGTGAGTGAGAGGTGAAAGGCCTCTGTATCCTATTAGCAGTCATCCTCTCCCTCCCTGGAAGTGTTATTTTTGGTTAATTTGTACAAGTCTGGGCTTCTCTGCTTCATCCTGTGGGAGGAAGCTTGAGGCCGGAATTTTGTAATAAATGCCAGATTTTTCATTTAAGACGGATGGAGCAAAACTGAGCAGAGTAGGCCAGACCTACGCCACCTCCAGTTCTTCTTCGTTCAGTGAATCTCATCATCGTTTTGATCAACTTCTCTGGGTCACCATAAAAGCTGTTCTTCCACAGCATAAATAAGCTCAGCATCACAACAGTATTTGTGGTCTAAGAGTTTGCTGCGAAATACTTGGACCCCATGGAGTGACTTGTGACCCCGGCTGGGTCGGCTCAGACATTGATACTGCTGATGTTACACAAACAGCGTTCCTGTCTTGTTCCATGTGGCGCTTCTGGAATAGACCCAGAAAAGCCTGGCCTTCTCCGCTGGGCATGGCAGAGCCATGGTCCTTTCCTAAAGGGAGAGATTTCCTCCATTGTCTTTGGACAGTGTTCATTTTACCTTCCCTCCCAAAGACTCTATAATATGGTGTCACCCCCAGGTAGCTGCTTTTCACTAGGACAAGCAGAGTCTTAGGCCCAGAGCTTGTGAAGTACCGTAAAGTTATCTGAGACTTTCTATGACTATAAGAAGTTCTGGAGAGGAAGTTTCAGTTTCTGGCTCTGTGATAAACCTCTGCGTGACTTCAGCTGAGATACATAAACCTCATTGTGCTTCAGTTCCACGGCTGTAAAAATGGGGATCATTTAGAATAATAGAAAATTCAGATTGGAAGGGACCTCAGGAGGTCATCTAGTCCAGCTCCCTGCTTAAAGGAGAACCATCTCCAAGTAGATCTTTCCAGCCGAAGCTTTGTTGAGCCAGATCTTAAAAACCTCCAATGATGGAGATTTCACAACCTCTCTAAGTAACTCATTGCAGTGCTTCACCACCCTCCTGGTGAGAGTTTTTCCTAATATCCAACCTACACTTCCCTTGCTGCAGCTGGAGCCCATTGCTCCTTGTTCTGTCATCTGCCACCATGGAGAACAGTCCAGCTCCATTTTATTTTGAACCCCCCTTTCAGGTAGTTGAAGGCTGCTATTAAATCCCCTCAGTCTTCTCATCTGCAGACTAAATAAGCCCAGTTCCCTCAGCCTCTCCTCACAAGTCCTGTGCCTCAGCCCCTGAACCATTTTTGTTGCCCTCTGCTGGACTCTTTCCAATTTGTCCACATCCTTTCTATAGTGGGGGGACCCTAAACTGGATACAGTACTCCAGATGTGGCCTCACCAATGCTGAATAGAGGGGAAGAGTCATTTCCCCTGATCTGCTGGCAACTAATGCAGCCCAGGATGCTATTAGCCTTCTTGGCAACAAGGGCACACTGCTGGCTCATATTCAGCTTATTGTCCACTGTCACCCCCAGGTCCTTTTCGGCAGAGCTGCTCCTTAACCAGTCAGCCCCCAGCCTGTACCGGTGTATGGGATTGTTCTGTCCTAAGTACAGGACTCTGCACTTGTCCTAGTTGAACCTCATGAGATTTCTTTTGGCCCAATCCTCCAATTTCTCTGAATCCTAGCCCTACCCTCCAGTTTATCTACTACTCCCCCCAGCTTAGTATCATCTGCAGACTTGCTGAGGGTGCACTCTATGCCAACTTTCACAGAGCCTCACAACAAAGCTCAGAGACACCTGACCAGATGAAAAATTCCTGCCCAGAGGAGCATCCCAAATACTTACTCCTCTGTGAAATATGAAACACCATAACCAGAAGGAAATATGAATACATCCTGCTTACCAACAGACTATTCCAACTTTTCTCTGAGCCTAATCTGCATATAAAATGAACTTTTCCAAACAGAAGATTTTACCACCTTCAACTTTTCTATGAAATATGAACTTTCATTTCTACCCAGGAGAACTTTTACAATCTTTTCTGTGATGGAGGGTGTTTGTGCCTGAAAGCTTGCAATGAAAGAAAAGTTTTTCGCAAAAATCTAGTTGGTTTAATAAAAGATATCACCTCTGTCATGAGTTTTGATTGCTAAAGTCAAGATGTCTGACATCCACTGGTCTCACCACATCCACAGAGCCAGTCATCTCCTCATAGAAGGCAATCAGGTTGGTCAGGCATGACTTGCTCGTAATGAATCCATGTTGACTGCTACTAATCACCTTCTTCTCCTCCCAGTGCTTTGAAATAAATTCTTTGAGGATCTGCGCCATGATCTTTGCAGGGATCTCTGAAGTGAGGTTGACCAGGCTGTAGTACTCCAGATCTTTCTTCTTCCCTTTCTTAAATATGGGCACTAGATTTGTCATTTTTCAATTGTCCAGGAGCTCTCCTGGTCACCATGAGTTTTAAAAAACGATCGCCAGTTGTTCTGCAGTCACATCAGCTAAGTCCTTCAGCTAACACATCAGCTAGACCTTGGAGGCATCCTGTTCAGTCCCGTGGACGTGTATACATCTAGTTTTTCTAAATAATCCCTAACCTGTTCTTTCAGCACTGTTGGCTGCTCACCTCCCCTCCGAACTGTGCTGCCAGGTACAGTAGTCTGGGAGCTGACCTTGCTTGTGAAGACTGAGGTGAAAAAGGGCATTGAGCACTCCAGCCTTTTCTGCATCCTCTGTTACTACGTTGCCTCCCCTATTCAGTAAGAGACCCACACTTTCCCCGATCTTCTTCTTGTTACTGACATACTTGTAGAAACCCTTCGTGTTACCCTTCACATCCCTTGTTAGCTGCAACTCCAGTTGTGCTTTGACCTTCCTGACTTCATCCCTGCACGCCCAAGCAATTCTCCCATATTCCTCCCTAGTTCTTTGTCCAAGTTTCCACTTATAAGCTTCCTCTTTGTGATTTAGTTTACTGAAGAGTTTCTTGCTAAGCCAAGCTGGTCTTCTGCTGTACTTGCTAGTCTTCCTGTGCATTGGGATAGTTTGTTTTTGTGCTTTCAGTCAGGTTTCCTTACAGTACAGTCAGCTCTCCTGGACTCCTCTCCCCCTCAGACTGGCTTCCCAGGAGATCCTGCCCATGAGCTCCCTGAGTGAGTTGAAGTCTGCTTTTCTGAAGTCCAGGGTCCTTACTCTGCTGCTCTCCATCCTTCCTTTCCTCAGGGTCCTGAACTCAGTTATCTCATGTTCACTACTGTCCAAGTTGCCATCCACTACTACATGCCCCACCAATTCTTTCCTGTTTGGGAGCAGCAGGTCAAGAAGAGCTCCCTAGTTGGCTGCTCCAGCACTTGCACCAGGACATTGTCCCCAAGACTCTCCAAAAACTTCCTGGATTGCTGCACACTGCTGTATTGCCCTCCTAACTGATGTCAGGGTGGTTGAAGTCCCCCATGAGAACAAGGGCTTGTGATTGGGAAACTTCCACTAGCTGTCTGAAGAAAGCCTCATCCCCCCCTTCCTCCTGGTCTGGTGGTCTACAGCAGACCCCCACTGCGACATCACCCTTGTTGACCTCCCCTCTGACTCTAACCCAGAGACTCTCAACAGACCTATCTCCAGTTTCATACTGGAGCTCTGAGCAGTCACATGGCTCTTTACATAAAATGCAGCTCCTCCTCTACTCCCCTGCCTACCCTTCCTGAACAGTTTGTACCCATCCATGACAATGCTCCAGTCATGTGAGCTCCTACCGATCTCTGTTGTTCCAATCCCATCATAGGCCCGTGATTGTCCAAGGACTTCCAAGTTTTGCCGCTTGTTTCCCAGGCTCTATGACTTCATGTACAGACACCTGAGGTGACTAGCTGATTGCCCTGATTTCTCAGGAAGTGTGAGAACACCTTCCCTATTACCTCCTCGTGGTCACTTTTCTTCCAGGTCACCCACTTACCGCAGGGATTTTGTCTCCATCCCCCAGCAAACCTAGTTTAAAGCCCTCTTCACTAGGTTAGGGAGCCTGTTTACAAAGACGCTCTTGCAGTCCATGTCCTCTCCCTTTTCAAGCACTGCCCTTGGCAGTTCTTCCTCCAGAGTCCTGGAGGTCTCCTTCAGCATTGAATCAATCAACTCTTCATGGTGGAGGATTCTTTGGATGCTCACCATCTCCTCCTGTAGCTCGTTGGCTTCCTGACTGACACCACCAGGAGGCACTTCTCACATTGTAGGCACTCACCCTCCTGGCCACTATTTGAATGTCTTGTCTTTTTGATTGTACATACTCCCACATGTTTCTCACTATGTTTCTGGACAGTGTGACGCACCGTAGGACTTGGAAATCAGGGCCTTGAGTTATAACAAGATGCAAATAAAATGAACAAATAAAGAAATCCATGATGACTGTATTAATGCTAAAATGTCCTTGGTTGACCAGCATTCACTATACTTTACTCGGGGATGAAATAATAAGAATGGCCTGACTATGACACCCATTTCATAGAATCACAGCATCACAGAACCATAAAGAAGTAGAGAGGTCATCTACTCCAACCCCATATCTGAGGAGGAGCATCCCTATCTGAAGCATCCCATACAAATCCATTGTCTAAGTTATTAGCAAAATTACAGAGTAATCCCTGACACAATCACAAGACATAACGCTTCAATCCTCCACAGGTAAAGCAAGGGGAACACAGTGGCCAATGTCCTGCTGCTGCATAGGTTGTTCAAATATGCTTACGAGAACCCAGGAAGAGGGGCACACCCCCACTACAGCGGAAGAAAGAAACCACTGCTGTCTGTACCATAGGGTCAAATTCTTTCCTGACCCCAAATGTGGCCCTCAGTCTGACCCTGAGCAGAGGAGCAAGACCCTCAAGGCAGAAATCTCTGGGTTTAAGTCCCAACAGGAGCACTGGCACACCCTACTCAAAATCCCCAGCCTTGGCTGCAGCCAACACCCAATGTCTCTGAGGAAGGCTTCAAAACCCCCCTGACACATGTAGCAGCAGGAAGGGAAAAATTCACTCCTGGTCCTATGTGGCAACCAGCAAATGCCAGAAGCATGGAAAATACCCATTTCTCATATTGAATAGCACCGTGTGTATGCAATGTCAAACAACGTGCTACTCCCAGTCAGGCCCAGTTGATTTACCCTATGTAGTAACATATACCCCACTATTTCTCCCCAATGTAGCGCAGTACATTCATGCTGCATATACATGTCCATATAGATGCATATAATATACTTGTGCATGCACTGAATTTCATGCTTTCAAGGAGTTATTTTTCTTTAGTGATATCAACATCCTTTTCATGGCTGGCCTGCTGCATGAATGTCACATTTAAGTACGTACTCTCAAATGCAGTCCTTTCCCCCAGATGTATTTATAATACATTTTTCCTATATTAAACTGCACCTTTGATTTATTACATCAGTGAGCATAAAAGATTCAAAATTCCTCTGACTCTGGTTTTGTTACTTTTTATTTACTATACACAATGCTCCAGTTTTGGGATACTTGGCAGACTCAGATAGATTAAATTTCATATATATTTTGTTTCCCATTCCTTTATAGCTAGAAGGGGTGCAAACTTGGTCAATAGAGTAGGCAGTTTTTGAGCTGAGTCCTTAAAACTGGAGTTATAAAGAACTCTAGTGGGACCAGACATGAGATTAATATTACAGTAGTGCTCAGTGGCCCCATTCTGTGAGGAGTTGTGTGCACACATGGCGGAGGAGAGGCCTGACAATGTAGATACACCAGGCAGGCCAAGAGGGGCTGACTGGAAATGTCATTGTTTATGTTGTATATGAATCTTGTAGGGTTAAAGCAAGGCTTTGTAATGCTAAAAGTGAGGCTGTTTCTTTGTCCTTTTGCCTCCATTTCATAAAAATGGACACAGCACTTACGAGACGGCTGGGAGGGAAGAGGGGTACTGTGTAAGGGTTACTGATAAGATATTAAACTAGCTGAATCCAGTCAACAGAGGAGTCTCATCAACAGAGAAACCTTGAAGGTGGCTACAAGGATTGTTTTTATAAGATAAGTTACATCTGGGCAAAAAAAATATGGGGCATGTAGTCACGAGAGTTATACTTCGGTGTTCATGCTCACAGTGCCGCTTGATTGGATAGGATAGTGATTTAGTTAATAGATGATTGGGTATTTTTACGAGCACGAGCTAATCACGAACTAACGCTGACATACTAACAAAGTATAAAACAGTAGTATTTCTGGTAGGCGAGGTCCCTCTTCAGAGGCACCTCGCTGCAGTGAATAAAGATTCTGTATCTGACTTCGGATACTTGCTCTGCGTGATCATTGCCCCAACCTAGAGTGAACTGCATGTGGCTTTAAGAGCGTAATGCGTAACATCTATTTTACTGAACACATAGAGAAACGGACCTACCCCAGCTTAATTACAAGCCCTTCCTTGTAGTGTTTGAATGAGGCAAGAGAGGAGCTCTTTAGAAATGTCTTTACAAAATCAAGGGTTTGGGCCATCCCTGTCTAGAGCAGAGGAATGGATCCACTGAGGCTAAGGAAGTTCTCCTTGTTTCCTCTTGAGTTAAAACAGATTTGTAACCAAAGAAACATTTGATCTCTTATCCTGGTTTCTTATCTTGACTCCCCACATATTCCGTATGCAGAACTCCCATTGACATGATTTGGAGCTTTGGCCATAAAGCAAGATTGACTATCCCATGTACCGGTACAGGCTGGGGGCAGACTGGCTGGGCAGCAGCTCTGCAGAAAAGGATCTGGGGGTGAAAGTGGACAATAAGCTGAATATGAGCCAGCAGTGTACCCTTGTTGCCAAGAAGGCTAACGGCATCCTGGGCTGCATTGGTAGGAGTGTTGCCAGTAGGTCAAGGGAAGTAATTATTCCTCTCTATTCAGCACTGGTGAGACCACATCTGGAGTACTGTGTTCAGTTTTGGGGCCCCCACTACAAAAACAATGTGGACAAATTGGAGAGAGTCCAATGGAGGGCGACAAAAATGGTGAGGGGGTTAGGGGACAGGTGGGGAAAAATTGGGGGAACTGGGCTTATTTTGGTGTAGAGAAGATGAGACTGAGAGGAGACTTAATAGCAGCCTTCAACTACCTGAAGGGGGGTTCAAAGGAGGACAGAGCTGGACTGTTCTCAGTGGGGGCAGATGACAGGACAAGGAGCAATGGGCTCAAGTGGCAGCAAGGGAAGTTCAGGTTAGATATTAGGAAGAATTTTCTCACCAGGAGGGTAGTAAAACACTGGAACAGGTCACCCAGAGAGGTGGGGGAAGCTCCATCCTCAGGGGTTTTCAAAATCAGGCTAGACAAAGTTTTGGCTGGCGTGATCTAGTTGTGGCTGGTCCTGCTTTTAGCAGGGGGTTGGACCTCCTGAGGTCCCTTCCAACCCGAGCTTTCTGTGCTTCCATGATTCTATGCCTACAATTTTCAGTGTGGAATTTTGCCATCTGCTTTATTTTTTAATCTAGATCTGTAGAAAGACTTGTGTCCTCCTTGCCCAGCACAACAGTGGCATTTTTGAGGAACCAGCAGTAGATAAACGTCCCACTCATGTTGACCATCCCTGAGAACCTGCTGCAAAATTGCATGCAGTATTCAGTTAGCAACACTAGCAAAGCCTTTTACCAGAGAGGTACTTTCTTAGTAATATTTATGGTAAGGTTCATAACCATCTTCTGACTGGAAATGATAAAAAATACATCTCTACATCTCTCAGTATTTCCCAGGGTGCTTGTCAGGATCAATAAACATTTGGAAAGCACCAAGTAAACACTATGCATCATTGTCATTGGGAGAAATAAGGACTGTTAAGATTGGAAGCAAGTGACCATCAAAGTAAGATTTCTCCTCCTCACATGCCAGTCTGCATTCATTTTCTGACAGCATCAAAATGCACAGTAACCTAATCCACACACTGACTTTTCTGTAATTTTCCACAGTCATCTTTCTGAGTCTGGAAAAAATTTGCAGGAAAAAGCCAGATCCATCCAGTTCCTCTTTTTGTGCATTGTGCAGTTATGTCTGTATTGTTGACTGCCAAATGTCACACAGCAGAGGAGGAGGATATCAGAGAACGGCTTGTGAAGTACCATGGAAAGCATTAAATGAAGTAAGTGGATATGCAAGAAGTCTGGAGTCCTTTTGCTCCAACATAGCTGGTCCTGTTGGTGTTGCAGCCAGGGCTAACTTGGTTCAGTCAAAATCCTTTGAACTACAGTAATGTATTGGTTAAGGAGTTTGACTTACTATCTATCTAGCTTTGTGGTGGTATAAAAACCCTAGGAAAAAATGCTAAGGCCTGATTCTCATTTTCACTGAAATTTTTCACTCATTTTCCTTCTGTCAACATAAAAGTGATCATAAATGTAAATTATCCCCCTGTGGGAAAGGGAATTTGGGTTAAATGAGACTCAGGCCCACTGAATAAATACCCTGGTGTGATGTGAGTACCTATTCCAGTTTCATGATGTAGGTGGCTGCCATTTGTAGTCCTCTTGTACAGTTGTAAGAACTGCAGAAGCCTGCTGGATACAGTGGCATAGCAGAGACAGTCTTAGGTATAGGTACATTGATGCTGAACTGTGCCTGCAGGTGAATGTCAAGCACTGACTGGTCCATCGGTTCACCTCTGCAGCTGTGTCCTCACCTAGAGGACAGAGTGGGTCCTCTGAAGACCTAGTCCCCCCAAGCTCTCTTGAATAGTGATCCTCTCCCATCATAGAAAAGCAAAGCAGTTTGGCTCAGTAAACTCCGATATAAAGTATGTGTGTAATAGAATAGCCTGAGCTTAGCAGAAAGAGTAGAGAATCTCTGGTCTATCCCAGTGCATTTTAGAAGCAAGAGGATGAAGACAAAATAGTCACACATTTATAGACAATATAACAAGAAGGAACATCAAGAGGTCATTTAGACCAAACACCATGCTGAACACATGATCATCCTTGTCTAAAACATCCCACACAAGTCCATTGTAGATTCAAAAACTCATCATGGAAACGGTCTTCCTAATAAGTAACCTAAATCTCCTTTGTTACAATTTAAACTGATTACTTTGGCCAAGTACAGAGAGTCAAAAAACATGAGGCTAAATTGATTCAGTTTTTGCAGGTTAGTCTAAGATGCAGAGTCTAAACTGAGAAACAAGTGGACACACATTTACTTTTGATCAGGAAATGCAGCCACATGCCTGCAGTGCCTCTGGCCAGAAGCTGGGGAGGTGATAGAGTTCAGCTTTCTGGCACATAGCCAGCATGGGCTGTATAATCACTTCCTCTTCCTGCTGTCCCTGAGGTCTCTGGGATTTGCAGTCCAGAATCACATAAGCAGGACTCTGCAGGGTTGCTCATCACTTCTTCTGGGTGCCTCTGGGATTTGTAGTCCACAGTTGCAGCCAGCATTATCTTTCAATAAGTTTAGTAGGGCAGCGAAGCTCTGTACTTGGAGGAAGGGGGTTTAACCCCTCTCCCTGGCCCCAGATCCCAGTCGGGGTTTGCCTGGGGGAGACAGTCCCTGCCTCTCTCCTATTCAAACCCTTCTCTGCTGGAACAGACAGCCCAGCCCAGGGCTGGAAAGCATGCTGGGATTTTGAGGAACTCTGATTTAACTTAAGCTAGGAAGGGGTCTGGGACAGAAGTTAAACCAGATTCAGCCATTTTGAAACTGGTTTATGTCCACTGAACTTCTATTGTTACAGGTTTAAACTAGTTTCTGATGACTTGAACTGGTTTATGTGCAACTTCTGTCCCTAGCCCTCCTGGCCCCTGTGGACACACAGAACAATTGATCACTATCTTCTTTATAACAGCTCTTTTTTTGTACTTTAAATGTATCCCATCAGATTCTCTTCTCCAAACCAGGTAATATTAGTTCTTCCATCCTTTCCCTGTATGTCATGCTTTCTAAAACTTGGATCAGTTTTGCTTCTCTTGCCTGGACTCTTTCCAATTTCTCTTTGCTTTGAAGTGCAGTGCCCAAAATACTGAAAATAAAGCAGTGGTGGGAAGAAATCTCTGTTTAAGGTGATAGGAGCATGTGAAAGACTGAATTGATGTAATGGGGCATATTTGTCCATGGGCCTGGCTTGTTTCTTAGGAGCAGACCAGGACTATTGGTACCAGCACAAATTAAAGTAGCCACAAGAGATATCTTAATTTCTACCCCTACTGCATTGGCGCATATGGCCCTAGTTTGTGCATGTATGTCTTGGGTTAACTATGAATCTGGCTCCTAATTGAGAGGTGGGGTCTAAGCACACTTCCAGGAGATAAGAGACCCAGAGATCTAATTAATCATGATTGTGACTGTACTTTGCCCTCTATGGCCTTAGGTAATTCTGTTTATCCATCTGCAAAGAGGAAATGATGTTACATAGCTACATATCACAAGAATCATTACTTAGTGCTTTAAAAAAAGAGCTAAGTATTTGATGGCTAAGTATTATTAACAAGGGAAACTGGAAGAATTTCACTTGCATCTGCCTTGTGTAAGAGTTGCAATGACAGACATGATGCCCATGCTGTCTCACACCATGCAGATTGTGAAAGCACATAAACAACCATGTGTAACCAGAGTTTTTGTTGAACCTGGAAGATGTGGACTCCAAAGCTGGGATTCAGAACACCCCCCCCCCCAATTTCATAACTGTCTGTTCTTGTGTTTCTGAGCACATACGAGTTGCAGAGCTGATGTTGCACGCCTGCAGCATTTGCTTCTTTGCTTCCAGATTTGCATGGTTTTCACTAGGGGTGTGTGAAATGGGCCCTATTTGATTCAGCCTGAATCAGGGACAGTGATTCAATTAGTTGATTCAGATCACTGTCACTGATTTGTTCAGCCAAATCTGAATCTGAAGATTCGATGCTGATTCAGAGAATCAATGATTCGGACATTGATACAGCTTTAAGTGTTTTTTCTACATACCTTGAGGTACCAGCATGGCTTGTGAACGCTGTGATGCTGGAGTGGATGGAGCGTCCCACAGGAGGGTAGGGGAGCCCCCACATGCTCAGCAGTGAATCTGGAAGTGGACTGGAAGTACTTCTGGTCCACTTCCAGGTCTTCCAGGGAGCATACTGGGGCTCCCCTGCACCCCCCTGAATTGGCAGTCAGTTGCAGGGGGACACTGGGTGCCCCCCCAGACCCAGGTGGCACCAGTCACTGGGGGGGGGCCCAGCATGCTTTCCAGTGGACCCAGAAGTGGACCAGAAGTGCTTCTTGCCATCTCTCTCCTTGCTCGCCACTTGCCACCCCCCCCCCACTACTGGCAGTGTCTGCGGGCAGTCAGCAATCGCCGCTGGCCACTGCCACTGCTGCCGGTGGCGTCTGCGGGTGGTTGCCAAACTCTGGTTGGCACTCGCCACTCCCCCCCCCGCTGCCATCAGTGCCGTTGGCGTTTGTGGGAGCTCCCCACTACTGCTGCTGTGTTCCCAGCACTGCCATGCCCCAGTGTCGTTCATGCTTGATTATGAATCCGGAGTTAAGCTTTGGTCTCCAAAGGAGTCCTGGCATCTAGACCCCCACTCCCCGACTCACTTCGGGTCACTGTGATTTTATCCCTCTGTGTAAAAACATACAGGAAAAGAAAACTTACTATAAACACTTGTTGGGTTCTATGGGAAATGAATTCCCTATCATCTTTTTCACTGAACAGTGGGGTTGTAGCAATACTCACAGTCTGAAATCCTCCAGAAAAGATATGGGTTTCCCTATGGGGTATCTGTGTAGATCCCAATCTCTGTTTTCCCAAGTGTGGCAACATGGTTAGAGCTCTTGTCTTGTATTTGGTGGCCTTCCCTGCTGCCTTGCTTTGCAAGCAGCCTCTCTTGTTGCTGAAGCTTTCTCTTGTGGCTCATCAGGTCTCTCAGCTCCTCTGGCTCTTCCCCACACCCCCAACTCTTGCCAGGCCATGCCTATCTGCCCCTGTGACACCTCCCGTGATGTTCAAAGGGTAAATTGGGGAAATCTATGCTACTTTAGTCAATCTACTTGTGGCTCATTGGAAGGGAGTATGTGGGAAGCCAATCCATGACTTCTGTCCCTTTTCCTGGCCAGTTTTTTTCCTGTGTTATATCAAAATTGCTTTGCTGATATACAGGGATTCCTGGTTCTCCGCGGATCTCTGGTCTATTGGCTCTGAGCACCAGCTCATTGTTTCAGCTCTGTGCCATATAGTAGGAAAGGTTTTAGGAACACAAGTTCCAAAGTTGTAGTAATTTAGAAAAAGATTAAGTTTCTGTTACCTTTTCATGACAAAAATGTGTGTGAAAAGGAGTAAAGTTATCCCAAAACAATTAAAATGACATCTTTGGGGCAGAAAATTGGAGGAGAAGAATATCCGTTGCCTGCAGCTCATGTGCTGCCGGTGGAAGGAGATGGCAGTTACAAAATGGAAATGTTTGTGGTTACATTTTCCCATCAGTTGTTAGTGCTCTCAAGCTTCCCAGCATCTACATTTCAAGGCTTTCATCAAACAGACTACAGACATTAACATTTATTTTAAATGGTTTCTGGGCATGGGTAACTAGTGGTTTGAAATGCACTGCAGACCGCTGATAATTTGATTAAGTTAAATCCTTAGGAAAATGAATGTTGCAGATCTTTTAGGTTTCCCTGTTTAATCTAAGCGCACTTCTCCCTCCCACCATTGATCCATTCCACATGGGCAATCTCCTTCCCTACCCATTAAGTGGTGAGAAGGAAAAGGCTAAGGTAAGTTGGGCATGACGGCAGCATCTTCCCGGTCAGGCTGAGGGGCAGAAAATGGTGTTACAACGTGAGAAAATGGTACTTTTAAATTTTTTTCCTTGAAAAACTAAATCTGCAGCTCATCCATATCCCATAAAATGATAGATGCTTCTGTTCTGTTAGACAGCTTCTTTGCTAAGCACCAGATGGGACCATTAGGCACAGCTCTGT
This sequence comes from Crocodylus porosus, assembly GCF_001723895.1. Lineage (NCBI taxonomy): Eukaryota > Metazoa > Chordata > Crocodylia > Crocodylidae > Crocodylus > Crocodylus porosus. The sequence continues at coordinate 249,838 of NW_017728918.1, forward strand.
TAAAGGGGCAATGTGGAGAGGTCTCCCGGGACCTGGGATGCTCAAAGAAACATGAGTGTCTTGGGAGGGCCTGATCTTTCCCAGAGCTCCCTGGCATGCAGAAGGAATGCATCCACTCCAATATCCCTTAGAGCAGTGCTCTGGACAGCCAGCGGTGCTCAGTGTTGTGGAGGGAAAGCAGGGCAAAGGTCTCATTGTCTTCCCATCAAGACTCTTTTGGTATCGACACCAAGATAGAGCAGTTCCTTCTCCTAGAAAATTACAGGGATTGGGACTGTTGCATGTTCCCCGGTGGTGGTAAGATGACTGGCATAGGGGAGGCCCCTTACAATCGCTTCCCTTTTTTTTTTTTCCCCTGACCTTTCCTGCGCACAGTGGTTCGGTTTTGGTACTTCTCTCGCTCTTAGAAAACAGGGGCATCAACTTTGCATTTGCCTTCCTGGAGAGGTCTCACACTCCCCAAAACATTTACAACCATCTGCCAAAGTATCTCTACCCTTACTGGGTCATCAGGCATTACAGTCACCTCACTCTGATTATTACTTTGCCAAGCAGACCATCTGGGCTCTTTTTATACACTTGTCAGGTAAGAAGAGACCACTGAGATCATCTGCTCTGGGCCTTTGGATAACATAGACCAGCAGTTCTCAACCTTTTTTGTACGTGGACTCATTTGTAAACACTGATAGCCAGTCCTGCCCCCATGCCCCTCACTCCCGACCCATTGCCCCTCCTCCCCCCAGGCCCTAGACCACCCAGTGTGTGGGGCAGAGGGGGTGTGTGTTGGGCATGGGGGCCCCAAGTAGCCCCTGCAAGCTGGAGCTCTGCTAGCCTGCAAGGGAAAAGCCACAGTTTCCCACATTGTTCTCTTTTAAAGGAGAATCCATTTTTAAAGTTTGTTAATGTATTTTTAAAGGTTGTCCGCGACCCTTTCATATATTCTTGCGACCCACGGATTGAGAAATGCTGACATAGTCTATAGCAGTTTTTCTCAACCTTTTAAGTAGCAAGTACCCCCTAACTTCTGAAAATAAGTACCCCAACACTCAATTTTCCAGGGGATTTTTATATTTACAGACTAATGTGTGCTATATGTTGGAAGAAGGGCTGAGTATATAAGGCCGTGATATGGCAGATGTCTGATCTGCTGTGGGTAGGGTTGCCACCATTTACACCAGCAGTGTACAACTCAAGAACGTACCTGGGCTACAAGTGATGTTGCCCAAAGCTAGGAGGGCTGAACCCAGTGCTGCACAAAGTGTGGTACGCCAAATTATTACTGGGGAATTTTAATGTGCAGCACACCAAATTTTTTTGCCATAGTTTTGAGAGGAAAAGAGTGTGCACGAGAGAGAGTGTTGGGCTCCCACGTAGCCCCAAGGGTACGTGTACCACAGGTTGAGAAACTCTGGTCTCTAGGAATTTCACAAGTCACATCCTGTTTAAACTAGAGCATCTCTTGTAGAAAAATATCCAACGCGATTTACCCATCGATGCAAATCCCTCCAGAGCCCTTACTAAAATAGTTCCCTTAAAACTTTAGAGAAAAGAAATGCCTTGAACTACCTGAAATGCAAGTAGCTAATCAGCCCAGGAGTCTGTAATTTGCAGAGACAAGGGCTTCTGAGCAGCTTTACAAATGGATCTTACATTAGTGACCATCTACGGGTGAATACACCCAGGCAGCACCAGACAGAGTACACTGCAGTAACCTAGCCTGGAGTTTATTGGATCCTCAGTGCTGATTTCTATGCTAAAAGCAGTGCTCTTGAGCTGTGGTTGCGTTTTTTCCCCCCTTGTAGACTGGGATAAAAATAAAACAGATTAAGTACATCCAAGAAAACATAGTTTAGCAAAGCTGGGAGCAAGCTGCCAATGTCAGCAAAGGGAGCAAAGACTGTAAACAAGCTTCCGTGAGAGGGAGCTGCACAGAGTCTTGCAGCAGGGAGGCAAGGGGCATTGCCCGCACACTAGCATGCTTTGGGGCGAGGGGCTGGGGATGAGATTAGGTTGAATTGTCTTTCTTAGGTTTACCAGGGCAGATCCCTCTAGGGTAGAGGGCTGGCCAATAAATACTCCTGCTTATAATTTTATTTTTCCCCCTGCATTGGTCCTGTATTCCCCTTTAAGCTCCCAAATTAACCTCTCAAATACCAAGGCATTCATGCACACACAAATGGCAAAAATTTCCCACTGCTGCTAGCATTCACTCAACTTCATCAGTGTTAGTGATGATGCATGCTTCAGTGTCAGTGGGCCATCTGCTGTTACTGCCTTGGGATCATTGAATCATAGAAAACGAGGATTGGAAGGGACCTCAGGAGGTCACAGCTAGTCCCACCCCCTGCTCAAAGCAGGACCAGCCCCAACTAGATCATTGCAGCCAGGGCTTTGTTGAGTTGGGCCTTAAAAATCTCCAAGGATGGAGCTTCCACCACCTCTCTAGGTAACCCGTTCCAGTGCGTCACCACCCTCCTAGTGAGAGAGTTTTTCCTATTATCCAACCTGAACTTCCCTTGCTGCAACTGGAAACCATTGCTCCCTGTTCTGTCATCTGCCACCACTGGCCACATCCACAGGAGCATGGACATTTTATTCCCCGTGGAAAATTAGGGCACCTTGTGCCACCACTGATTGTCCCCGGGGAACACCTGGGCATGAGTCCTCTGGCGCATGGGAAGTTACCCTGGGGAGGGGAGGGGAGGGGAGGGGAGGCTGGAGCCAGCACTGAAAGACTGTGATGGCTTGAACCCAGCTGATTTTCTGTCTCACTGCAGTGAATTGTTCTGCTCCATCAGTGGAAGGGATACAGTTAAAGAGAAGATGCCAGTATGCAGCATTTTATTTAACCATAATTATTTCTGAATGAGGCTCTTCAGGTATTTTGGCATGTGACACTGCCTCAGGTGACTTCTCTCTCCTTCCGGTCCAAAGAGGGACTGCTTTTTCTTATTTTCAAGGCTCTTTCAGGGCAGTGCATTGTTGGACAGGTAAGGAGAGAATCCCTGCAGTTAAAAAGGAGGAGGTCATAGGTAAAATCTAGGATAAATCACTTCTGTTTGGTCTCATTTTTATAGTGAAGCTATCACAGGGAGCAAGGTATTGCTGTGTCAGCAGCATCTACAAGCCTGTGGAGTGGGTGCCCATTAAGAAGAGCATCTTCCAGTCTCTCCTACTCTATCTACCGAGATATTAGCTGGGCGTTCACCCGGGAGATGATTTTAGCTAGGAACATCCTTGCTGTTGCATTTAGCTTTTTGTCTGTAGGCCAAAGGTTCTCAACCTTTTTAGACTAGAGGCTCCCTTGAAATGTAGCCCTTTGTTTCCATTTGGCTTTTGACTACAGAAAAATAATACAGCAATCCTTCTGTTGCAAAAAACTCAGGAAGACCAGATCAAGTCAGAATAGTTTTAAAACTATGGATTCCTATTTGAAATTTCTGGGTTTATCTGGTGAGTCGTGTTTGCACACCAAACAGTGCTAACGTTGCATGGCACCCTGTATCACCCTTGCAAGTCGCTTCCCCTCTGCGTCTCATCCCAGCCTTCATTTAGCTTTTGTTCATTGCAAACGTTTTGAGGCAGGGACTGGCTTATTGTGCATTTGCTCAGCACAGTAGGTTCTGGTCACTGGTGGGACCTCTGGATGCCGCTGTAAATACAGTGACAGAGACTATAAACAAGACTTTTACTGAAACTCTTGGCTTGCTGAAGGTTGATTATGTCCTTTAAGATTGCGTTTAGGGTTCACTGTGCCCCAGGGTCTCTTTAACTGAAGGGCAGGGTTGAGCTGTGACCTACTTGGATCCCACTGAGCCAAGTGCCTCAAAGGTCTCCTGACTCCTTCAGTTAAATTTCCTCCTATTGTGTAGATGGCATTATAAATAAGGGACTACAGGGGAACCTACCTGAGCGATCCCCTTACCTGAGAAGTTTTCTAGCCCAAGGAGTCACTCCCAAGCATTTCTACGCATACTAGCCTTACACATACTAATTCTTTCTTGCAATGTATCCCGTGAGGGCAGCAGTGGAAATACTGTGACCACTGAGGCAGTTTTCCTAGTTGCAGAAGACCACTTTTTGGTGGGGAGTAGTACCCTGATCGAGGTAATATATAGTTAGCCTCCCACTTTCACTTCCAGTGTGAAGATCTTGGCTATATGCCGTCTTTCTGGAAATAGGAGACTCCATACAGCTGAGGGCAAGCAAAACTCGGGGGCATTCAAAACCCAAGCCTTCAGGCTTGAGCCTGCACATAAGATGCCCACCAAACAATTTGGAAGTAGCTGAAGCCCCAGATGCGGGTGGAAGATGCTTGCCGGTGGTAAAGCCACATATGGTTCTTGAATGGCTCATGGATTTGGAATTGATTTGGCTGATTTGACTTGGGACATGAACAATTTTTCTTAAAAAACTCCCCCTTTGAGGCCAGCATGCTCAACCCTGATTTGGTGCCGTTTACACCCATTTCACTTGGTTCTGGAGGGCTACGTGAGGTTCACGGCAATGGAGAACCAGGCTTGCTGAATACAGTTCTCCTCTGACTAACTGATTTTCGTCCCTTGAGTGGTCACTTGGGACAGGTTTTCAAGTGTACAGCAATTCAAATACAAGGAGTCTCAATGGAGCTGGTGTCTGGGATTGCAGAGGAACTTTCTCTACAGTAACATCTGCCTCCTGAGCTTGGTTAAGGGGCACATTTGTTACATGAAAAAAATACCATGATCTGACCCAGAAAGCTGTTAGAAAAGGAGCCAGAAACAAAACACAGTTGCTACCGAAGAGATAATATATCCGAAAGAAATTGTAGCTCAGAAAACAAAGTTCAGGCCAGAAGCTGTTTCTTATTTAGTTTTACGTGATTTTGAAAATGAAGACCACTGCTGTTTTCAGTTCAATTTCAGTTTGGGATGGGTTAATAGATTTGGGAGAAAAGGGTATGATCCTTCTGTCTCACTCTGGTTCAAGAAATGATTAGAGGTGCGCCTGCACAGCAAAGGTCACATCCTCCCCAGCCTTTGGGGGTTTTGAGGAAAAAGTGGTCAGACAGAGTTCAGAACCAAGACTCAAAGACAGCCAGGAGGGTCTGGGCACCGGCTTTCGCCCTCATCTTTGTGTCTAATTCTGTGTCTATATGGTTCTCTGAAACTGATGCCATTAATGCTGACATGCTGTTTCTTCTGTCTCTCCGGCAAGCCACATTAGTCTCCATGCTGGGTATGATGTAATTTCCTTTGCTTCATTATTAGGAGATTAAAGGGGCAGCCCCTTTTCCCTCTTCCTTGGAGACAATTTACTGCTTCTGGAATTAATAACTTTTACTATTTGAAGGTTTCCTGCAGATGGATTAAGAGAAAATAAAATGTTGCAATGACAGTGTCATTAAATCGTGTACTGTATATATATCAAAAACTACCCATTTTTGGAGGGTAGTTTTTGATATATATTAGCTATGTACAGTGGTTGTTGTTTTTTTCCACCAACTTTAGCAGGTAGGGATTGTTAGCTATTTTCTGAAATAAATGCAGGAGGGATACTGTGACATCTCATAGCCCAGAGAAGTAATTGTTGCTAGCAGCTGGCCTTTCCACAGCCAAAGAAAGGTCAAAGGTGTTCTTGAACCTATATGGCCTGTTAGGCCACCGTGATGAAGGCCGGCTAATTTCTGTAGCCAGTGCGACAGAGCCATGCGGTTAGCATCACATCAGTTTTTGACTCCCGTGACTCCCAGTGCAACAGAGCCATGTGGTTAGCATCACATCATTTTTGACTTCCCAGTCCAAGCTACCAGATACCCATTTACACCTGGACTGACTGGTGTCGGCCTTTGGTTTGATAGTATTAGTTCTGGACCCAGCCGACGGGTATCCACTGGAGTGGAAAGACTGCCTGGTGCTTAATGCCTAGGCTGGGACTCTGGAGACCTGTCTTCAGTTCCCCAGACTTCTTGGAAGACTAAACATATTGCTGTTTGGGAGGTATTCAGATGGGTATGGCAGCCAAAGAAGTCCCTAACATGGAAAGGATGCTAACTTGGATTTTACCAGTTGTTTCAGAAGAGAGTCTGAACAAGGGCCTGAACAGTCCCATATTTCTAAAAGCCACCTCTTCAGCTGGGGCTAAAACACCTCGGGGGCCAGGTTGACGCTACCAATTGCTGGTGGCATTCCTGACTGAATAGGTTTCAGACTTCAGAGCTGTCAGTCTGGATGTATTGGAGAGGCATGTTTACATATTTTTAAATTCTGCCATGTGATCTAATGACTTTGCATAATTAAAGGGGCTTTGGGGAGTGCTTTAGTAGGGAGGGAGATCTTGTCATCTGCTTGACAGACATCCCAGCCTCTTCAGTTATTAATCCATTATGCCTGTGGCTATTTTCAGCGCTTTGTGGGCTGCGTATGTTTAAGATACAAACCCCGTCTGCTAAAATGGAACGATTGGTGATTATTCCTGTGCGAAATCCCAACCGCCTATGTAATATTGGTCAGCTAACTGGGAAGTAATGGGGCAGGGGCTGATGGTGCAAGACCAGTGTTTATCAGAAGCAGTTCAATATTTGCTAGTCATCTTACTCGAGGGAACCTGTGGGAGAAGTACTTAACTTCGCTGGAGCCTTGCTACACTTGCAGCTGAATCCACTGAAGACTTTTCTTTGAGGTGTCCTGTCCTTTGATACAAAAACTTGTAGCTGGTCTCTCTGTACAGGTTGGTTTGTAAAGTCGTTTTCTTTAAAGGAATCCAGAACACTTCCCCATCTTTATGTTCAGAAGGATTATAAATGGAAATGAGGACTTCCTGCTTACAACGTCCTGTATGCACAGAGTAGGGGATTCTGAGTCAAGAGACTTCAGCCCTGATCCATAAAGATATTTAGTGCTTAATTCCCATGGAAATAAATGAGCTAGGAGCTTAAGTATCTTTGTGGACCTGGACCTTCATGCCTCTTCGCAGCCCTGCCGCAAACTCAATATACCTCTCTGGTAAACTCAGCTATTCTTTTTGCCTTGAGAAATGGTTTTTCTCCATGTGCAGTTTCCTGGCTAGGCCAACAGAGAGAACCTCCCCAGCAGAGACATAGCTCATATCAGCTGGAGTCTCGTTGCCAATACAGCTTAAATTGGTTGCCCAGACAGAATGAGCTATACCAGCAGAAGGCCCTTTTAGTTGTTTGAGTCCATGCAAAGGCTTTTGTCAGCAGCATGGCTATGTCGGGGTGATTTTTTTCTTTTTATTTAATGCTGCTTCCCAACATTGCTTTGCTGGCAATTTTTTACATGGAAACCAAGATTTACTTCTCCACTTATCCACCTTAATAGCATGTGCTCTTAGCGAGTCATGTGGTGATGGGTGCAGTCAAGAATCTAGGTAGATTGAATTAAATACTAAGTTTTATTGTTGAAGATTATAGTATTGTAGCTATGCAGGAAGCCAGCTTTGTTTGGTAAGGTCTTTCTTTGGATCCACTCCATTATTGTAGCTTGTTTCATCCAAGGCTTTTAACAAGTGGGGAAGTAGAAGCACAGATTAAGTGAATGATTTTTCCCAGATAAAGTAATGTTGGCCAGATCAATGCATCCAAATAACTTTCTTTACCAAGTATAGCCAAAGAGCCTTCCTAATCCATTAGCTATTAAATATGTATTTAATTTCCTTCTAGGAAATCTGTTCTTATTTACAATTAACTCAACTCAGTGTTTTTAAATTGCATTTAAATGACCTTAAGATGCAATAAATGGGGTAAAAATGGGAAATGAAGCTTTTGTGGTCTTTACGTTTACCAGATTACAGTCTTGTCTACTAAGAACTCTAGAATTTAAGACTTCTAGAGTTTTCTGGCTTTAATTTAGTTTATATTAGGATGATAGAATCATAGAATAGAGCCAGAAAGGACTTGTAAGATCATCAAGTCTGGTCCCCTGCCGTGGACAGGATGTTATTGGGCTCAGATGAGCTCAATGAGGTGCCTATCGAGCCTCATCTTGAACACCTCCAAGGAGGGTGATTGCACCACCTCTGCCGGGAGAGTGTTCCAGTTTCTGGTGACCCTTACAGAGAAAAAGTTCTTTCTTATATCTAGCCTGAATTTACCTTCTGTTAGCTTATGACCATTGGTCCTTGTCCTCTCTTGGGGTGTCTTCCTAGAGAGTTGCTCCCCTAGATCCTCGTGTTCTTGTTTGACATAGTTGTAGGCAGCTATCAAGTCACCTCTTTGCCGTCTCTTACTAAGGCTGAATAGGCCCAGTTCCCTTCTCTCCTCATAGGCCTATCCTCCATACCCTTATATTTAAAGGTAGTTCCTGATACGAACTGTACAGATAAACTTGTATGGTCTTGGTTGAGTGTCATATTTCTGATGGTCAACATGCATTTAAAAAAAAATAGATATAGATAATTTGGCAAATTGGAGAGACAACAATTGTTTCCTAGAGATTGTGGAGCAGTGAATAATATACTATGCTACCTGGTATCATGTATGTCTGTCCAGTAGTGTAATTAGAGCAGGGGAACTGGGGCAGCTGCCCTGGGCATTGACTTAAGGGGTGAGGGGGAAGGCAGAAAAACCTCATTGCTGCTGTAGCCACATTGGCAGCATGGTGGAAGTCGCGATGCCCCTGTGCGTTCTAGCTTCCCCGGGCCTGGGCCCCCTCTTCAAATTACAGGTATTGTGCAGTTAACTGGAGACCAGCTACACATGCAAAGTAGCCACACAATAAAAAGCTCCAACCCGCTATAGAGTTAGAACTCAAAAATGTGAACTAATTTTATAGCTGGCTGTTATTGAGCTTTAATTTGCACATGTAGCAGGGTCACATCTGTGGCTAGGAGCCCCATCAGGTGATGGGACGTACCATGCCCAGTGTAAAACCCCTGAGCCGTAAGGATTGCAGTAGCCACAATTCCCCTAGCCCAGGGGGTTTCATGCACCCATGGGGTGGGGAGATCCCTGCAGTGGAGAGCCTCAAGCCCTGGGGGGGTGTTGGGTGCCCCTCAAGTAGGGCGTTTGGGACTCCCAGCCATGGGAGCTTGCTTCCTGTGGTACAATGGGTACCCATAATGTGTGATCCCATAATTGTGCCTCCTGCCAGACATGTGCAATTGTGTGAATTGCACATTAGATCCCACTGCACGTTTACCTACATGTGTAGAGGGAGCCTCTTTGTTTGTCTGTCTAGTTGGTGTTGAGTTTGCCAGAGTATATGGACCCTACCTCAAATGAATAGTGGGAAGTTGCATGGACTTTGCACATAGACTTTGCTGGGGAAACACACTGTGCAATGACTTGAGACACAGATATAAATCATATCCTGGATCCATCATTTTGGCAGCTGGGTGTTTTACAGTGATGAATATTATGGCCTGGACAGATGATGAGTGACTCTTTTGAGTCTTTTCCATAGTGAAGTAATTTTCACAGGAGCAGACAGAGGTGCAACTTTCCCAGCGCTAGTTTGTGGCTATGACAACACTCATTGATATCCCAGAATAAAACCCATGACACCTACATTAGGGTAATTTATACTGGCTTTAACCCTGATTCTTTCATGGGGACTTCTACGCTGTTGAATGCAGTTATGAGTGAGGTATGTCTCTTTTGAATGCTGTCTGTATGCTCCTAATTTTAACATTAGATTAATCATGACCTCTCCAGGTTGTGTGAGATACATGGTCACAAGAGGGATTGATGGTTCAGCTGGTAGGGATCTTCCTTTGGGTGAACACTGAGGTAATGCTCCAGCATGGTATTAGGGGGCCAGTGTCACTTGTCTTTACTACTTGTACATGCTCTGGATTTGCGCATCATTTCACAAGAGCATTTCACAAGTGTTAACTCTGCCAGTCTAGCCAAATTCCAGTATAAGTAATTGCAATCATCTTTCTCAACATCACCTGCCAGTTCGCAGTCCTTATCTAAGGAGTCATGTAGGATATCACAGCTCTAGTAAGTGATACTAGGGCTGTGGCCACAGTCCAACCAGAGGTGCCTACACTTCAGTGCTTGGAGCAGTGACTGCTTTTATATAGGAACCTGCCAACCCTGATTCACCAAGCACACTCTGCCACTTGCTGGTGTAAAGGGTACTTTTCTGATTAAAAGCTTGCAAGATCAACCCCAAAGCTTGTAAGGCACTTTGGCATTCTTGGTGGTGAAAGGCACTATATAAATGTAAGGCAGAAACACTTGCCCGCCCCCAGGTGTGAAAACAGATATACAGGACAGACGCACAGACGTTCCACATTATACTAATGCTCGCCTGTGCGGATGGATACGCTCCAAGCCATTTCTGTTTTCCTAAAGGCAGCATCCTTGCTTATAACTGTTGCCCTTTTTTGTAAGGGTAACCGTGGGGATAAATATCAGTGGTTTTCAGCGTATTTCTGTTGCTAGAAAGGTGTAAATGGCCATATTTGAATGGAGAATCGGGCCCATATATGTCCAGGATTAGTGATAGTATGGAAGTAAACTGTGGAGATGTTTTAATATGAAATCAAAGATGCTGATAAAAGGGTGGTCCATTCTGGGGGAGATGTCCAATCTGTCGTCCTTTCTAAAGGACTCAAAAATGGAGAGTTAACAAAAGTAACATCTGTCTTTTAGTTGGGCTGGTTAGCAGTAATCTGGCAGACGAGGCAGTACGACTCCGGGCCCCAAAGAGGAGTGCTCTATCTCTTTAAAAAATCTGGCTGCCAGGGAGTGATAACAGAGTCGACTTCTCTCTGCTGGTTCATTTTTTCTGTCGCCTCCCACGCGTGGATTTGGGGGGTGGGAGAAGAGTAGAGAGTGGTGGGGGTGACGGGGCGGTTTGGTGGGGAGAGGGAAGGAAATGAGGCAACCTTTTCCCTCGCACTGACTCAACCTCCCTGCCAAATGTTTCCAGTTATTCAGGGAGTGAGCCTGGCTCTGCCTGCGCGTGTGTGTGCAGAGCGTGCAGTGCAGTGACAGCCGCACGCTGCGCGGAGTTGCTGCCCTCGCTGCCGGTGTGCTTGAGCCGGGTGCTCAGGAATCCCTGCCGTGATGGGTTTTTAATTCACTCGCTCAGGAGGCTGCTCTCGGTGCCGTGCTAAGAGCCGTGTTTGGCTTTCTCAAGCGCAGAAGACGGCGGTGGCGTTCTTCCCCTTACAGCCCTCCGCTTTGTCCCGGCTGCTCACGCACCGCTCTGCAAAGCTGCTCATCAGGTCTGTGCCTGCTGCTCCTGCCGTGCCTGGAGAGACAAATTGAAAATGATTTGTTTCCACAATTTGTAGGGTCCGTAGCCTAAACAAAAGCCAAAAATCCCACCTACGTCTCTGCTGGAGAGACCTCAGGGCACGTCACTTCAGCTTGCAAGGAGGATTCAGAGGTAAGACTCAGCCTTCCTAAACTTTCCGGTTGTTTTGTCTTCATCTAAGATCCTGTTGAAATGGCACTGGCACCTCTTTGCTCCCATTGGGCAGAGCCTGCGAGGGCTGTCGTTAAAAGTTGTGTTTTCGTCTCTCTAGAAAAGGGGGAGAAAAATATCACATTGATGTTTGCAGAGAGCAAAACAGGGACCCAAATCTTTGTGCAGCGAAAAGGTTCTCCCAGGTGTGGCTGCTGCCGTCTGGCTACCGCAGCATTTGGTGATGCGTTTTGGCTGCCTGGGGTTTCCTGTTTTACTCATAGCATTCCTTCACCATTACTTTTCTTTTTCTTTTTGCTTCGCTGAATCTGCCTCTGCTTTAAATTAAGCCCCCCATCTCTGTAATGCATGCTTTCTGATTGTGGCAGTCAACCTCTCTGAAGAGCAGCACATTTCCTTCCTCGTGCCCCGAATCACTGCTGTACTTTTTCAGGGGGATTGTTTGGGATTACTCTTGCTGACCCCAAGCCCATGGGCTAAAATCTTCCTCAAATCCTTGCTGTCATATTGAAGCTATTTACTTGTCTCATCTTTCGGAGCAGTCCCCAATTAGCTCCAGCTGATTCTGCATGACAATACTTTCATTCCTGCCTTTAGAAGGACCTTCTCCATTTTTTTGAACTGTCAGGTTCACATGTGTCTTTCGTAAAAAGGATTTTGGAGACAAGAAATCCCTTGAAAAGAATTAAGTCTTTTTTGTAGTTACTGAATTTGTCACTGGTACATGACGGATGGACTAGCCCTGGAAGGTGATGAACATAAGGGCTCTATATTCCCGGTATATGTACCCTGCTTCAGTCACCCACAATGCGGTTAGCAATTTAACAAAGCCAACCCAGTGCTGAGACCTGAGCAATGCCGCATTGTTTTAGTGCTTGGGAAAGAGGTCACGGCCATTGACTTGGAGGTGGTAGGTCTGGACTAAGTAGGGCTGGGCCCCCTGGAGCGATGGGCATATCAATATACTCAAATTTCCAACCTGGTTTTAAGCGCACACACTATGGAGCTGATGTTCAACACATGCACACATACTCGGGTTAATATGGGAGAAGGCAGATGCCTGCACTGCATCAGTGTTTCTTGCATTTGTTAGGATTTTGGAAGAACTTTTGGAGGCCAAGGGATACCCAGTTCCTCTAAGTGTCCGCAAACACAGGTATAGCCGTCACTGATGTGCTCAGCTCTAACCTTTGTCTAGCTGTCTGCAGTACCTACATAATGTCAGCAGGGACTCTAGGCTCTGAACACCATGCAGACTCTTAATATATTTACCCTGCCTATGAGGGAAGAGCTACTTAACCCCATTTTACAGATGTGGAACTGAGGCAAAAGTTTAGCTGTGACAAAAGAAACTAATGCAACGGAGCAAGGAATTAAACTTAAGTCTCCTGAGCCCCAAATGGAGCCCTAACCATTGACTTCTCCTTCCTTTAGCCACTGGGATTGTGTTAGAAAGGTACTGGTGGCAAATGATGGGATAAGGAGCAATGGCCTCAAGTTGCAGCAAGGGAAGTTTAGGTTGGATATTAGGAAAAAACTTTCTCACTGGGAGGGTAGTAAAGCATTAGAACAGGCTGCCCAGAGAGGTGGTGGAAGCTCCATCCTTGGAGGTTTTTAAGACCTGGCTAGACAAAGCCTTGGCTGGGATTTTCTAGTTGGGGATGGTCCTGCCTTGTGCAGGGGGTTGGACTAGATGACCTGAAGTCCCTTCCAACCTTAATTTTCTATGATTCTACTTCTGTCCCCATGATCAGTCAGGGAGAAGCATTGCCTAGTGGTCAGAGTATAGACGGAGAAACCTGAAACTTCCCCATTGCTAGATCTGACTCTGGCTCTGATTTCCTCTGGCCTTGGGCCGGTCAGATAGCTCCCTTTCCTTAGCTGCAAAAGGACGACCATATGCCAGCATTTGCAATTGGGAGATGTTTGTCCAGGCTAATGGATTAATGTTTGCAGATCATTTTGATGCTCAGTCCTGCCAAATACATATTATTTGTTCAACCCTGAGTGTCTTTGCTGAGGCTGCTAAGATGGGGGTTAATTATATGAGTTGGTTTTGGAGAGACAAAAGTAAAGACAGACATGGATGAACGTTGTAATTAACCAGGAATGACACAGTAAACAGCAAAGGGGCGGTGGAGGGGCCAGGACAGTTTTCTTGGTGAGATATTTGGTTTTGGGTAGTTTGATCTCGTTTACCACTATTTACTGCCCCTTTGCTAGAAAGGAGTTGAGCCTGGGCATGAGGGCCCTTCCTGACTAGAGCGCTTTCTTGCATTGGGCTGTCCCTGGCTAGGGTGCACGGCTGTGCTCACATCAGGCGAGACTGCATGGCTTTTCTGCACAGCCGTCCCATTTCAGGTGTTGCGGTGCGGGGCACTGCAGCTCCGCGGGGCAGGCGGATACCTGGAGCTCTCCAACCGCGTGGCGGAGAGAGTTGTTTGTGACACGTGCCTCTCTCCCATTTACTATCTCCTCTGATTACCGGTTGTTTAGTGCTTTCCTCTGCTCCTGGACCCTTTTGGCAACTGTTGGTGGGTATATGAACAAGCATCCTCTGCTTTCCCTCAAATTCAAGGGCTGTAATTTATTTGGTAGTGGAAGAACAGGCAGGCTCCTTCTATCCTCCTTACTCCCTGTGTGGCCGTGTAAGGAAGTGGGGTATAATTCAGCCCAGAATAAATACCAGGTAGAGCAGTGCTAGCGTGAGCATCTCACATGATGGCAAACTGAAATGCGTGCAATCACAATTAGGATCTATTTATCTTGGCAGGGGTCCTGCAGCTGCCCTGGTAAATGAGGCAGTGTTAGGGGAAAAAAATTCCTACGGCCCCAACAAATGGCTAAAACTATCTCAATATCCTTGGGCCTATGGGAGGAAAGCAGGAGCCTGGATACCAGCTTGGGATGCAGCCTGCTAGGAATGCAAATTTGTGCTCCCAGTCGCAGCGATCTGCTGATCCCACTGTGCAAGTTCACGTTACCCACCTGGCACCATGATGGCCTTGTTTCAACTAGAAGGTTTCCTTGGGACATTGTAGATGGTTGGCCTATTGCTGTTTGGGTCACTCATAGCTCTTCAGTCACTGTGGACTTGTGGACTATAGCAAATTGACCTATTCACTGAGAATAAGAACATCACCACAATTTTTTTCTTAAGGATTTAAATAGTAGCTTACCAGGTCAATAAAAGAGCTTCTGCTGAGCGTGTGGCTTTGTAAGTATCTTGAATTATTATTGCTGCATTGGAACAAAACATTTTTCTAAGCAGAGCTGGGTTAAAGCCCTATTAACATGCTTATTTCCACCTTTTAAAAAGAAAAATTAAGCAGTCTTCCCCTTTGAAGCTTGTAAAGGTTTAAAGTCCGGACACTTTAGGCTGTTTGATGGTGCAGTTCTGACCTCGTCTGAATTGTGCAGCGGCCGGCGTTTATAAACCCACTCTGTCCGTCTGACTTCTTTCAAGACGGCATAAAAAAGGAGCATTTCAAAAGTCAGGGGCCAGGCCCTGAGCTGATGGAAGTAGTGCTGATCTACACCAGCTGCACATCTGCAAGGTCAAGTAAAAAGGCTTGTGTAGGTAAGAAATACTGTGCAGTGAGAGTTGCTGTCACTCCTGCTCCTAAGCAGCTGTATTTACCAGGCCAGCGTATTTTTATGCATGCATGCATGGGCTTACTTATAGGCACTTCATAAATCAGGCTCTGAAAGCTCAGACTTTTTTTTTCTTGAACTTGGCAATAAACAAGTCAACTAAGAGACCGGTCAAATGGGCGATCGGTTCAGTTACCAACAGAGAGAAGGTTTCCAGGGATCACTGTTTTTGTAAGTAAACAGTAGCTTGAGCAGTTGCATTGGCTGCTTCTTTGGCAAGGCTGAAGTTGCCTGATTATTAATAATGCCTCTGTATTATTTATTTTGCTTGTCTGAGGTTGCTCTGTCTCTGCAGCTGTGCCCTAAAGCAGGGAAGTGAAGCAGCAGCAACCCAGCCAGACTACTTTGGTTTTATTGGAAAGCGCTGCTTTCATTGTGAGAGCAGCTTTTTACGGCTAGGCCTGCTCACACAGCCCCTGCTTTGCTCTCAGGAATGTGAGGAGGAAAATGTGATTTTGATTGCAACTCTGGAGGGCACGAAGGAGGGTAGGTGGGAGAGGTAGACAATAATATAACTCCAATGGAGGCAAGGAGAACGATGAGAAGGGCCATGGCACTACGGGACTTGGGGTCTGTTTTCTTGCATTGCCTCTAGTTCCCACTAGTGGACAGCCTTGTGGTATGTAGCTCACAACACAGGTCAGGTTGAGATCTGACTCCCTGCAAAGTTGGGAGGGGGCAGACGCCAATAGGCCGTCGGCTGTTCTTTGGACTCCCTGAGAATGGCACAGGGCAGGGACCAAGGGGGTTACATTGCCACAAGGGGGATTTAGATGAGAAGTGAATAACTGCCAGGGTGCTTACGCCCTGGAGGAAGTTACCTAAAGAAGTTGGGGAATCCCTGTCATTGAAGGTTTTCCAGTGCAGATTACACAAACGTTTGCCTAACGGGGCTGACCCTGCCTCGAGCAGGGGGCTGGCCTAGACGACCTCCGGAGGTCTGTTCCAGCTATTCCTCTAGGGTTTTGCTGATCTTTGAGACCCATTTTTAGGAGAAAGCCATTGATGGACCAGATTACCTTAGGCTGCCATTTACTAAATGGTCTGAACACACGAGGCAGGGCCCTGCTGTGTAGTAAGTCGCTCAGATCCAGGGTAAAGATATCCCCTGAAGAATGTGTAGCGCTGAGTGGGGAGGGGGACTCGTACCAAAGACTCAGAAGACGTCGTTTGCTTCCGCTCCTGGCACAGAGCAGGCTTCCCACACACGGGTCTGGTGTCCCCACTGCTGCACGGGCTCCCCGAATGATGGAGGCTGCTGGCACGGCGCCTGGGCTCCCTGCAGACAGCAGTGCTGATCCTGCTGTTGCTGCCGCCGTGCCTGCTCCCCAGAGGCCACTGTTCTGGCACCCCTCTACATCAGCATCCAGGGCTGAATCCTTGCTCACCTACCTCTAGTCACAAGTGCCTCAGTGTCGATGGGCTCCCATGCTGCCCAAGCAAGCACTTAATAGTGCCTACTGTAGTCAGCCAACTTGAGTGAGCTGGTTGTGTGTCCAGGTCACATGCCCATGCTTTACTATCCAGTACATTTACTGCAGATTAAAATCTGGGGTAAATTATACCATAGTACATGTCATGCGCTTCTACCCTAAGGTCCTTTTGTAGCTCTCATTACTGTAGTATCCACACACCTTATTATCCCTAATATATTTATATCCTTACAACAACTCTGAAGAGAGCAGTGCTGGTAGGTTCGTGTTATGGGTGGAGAAGTGAAGCACAGAGGGACTAAACTTGCCAGGGGTTGTGAGAGAATCGGGAGAGTTGAACACAAGTCTCCCATAGCCCAGGTTAGTGCTTGAGTCACTGGACAGTCCTTCCTCCCCCACATAACAAGACCAGTTTATTAGCTGTGGTAGCTATAGCAAAATTTGTCATACCAGTAGCCACAACTTTTTTACTTTCCCCTTGTCATCTCAGTTTGCTGTAGAGAAACAGTATCTGATCTGGGGCTTTTTGTTTTCCCCTTTGCCTCTGCAGGGTGAGGCATCCATTGGACATGTACTGTATTGCGCATCACATGACTTTAGCACTGTAGATCTGCTCCCTAGTTGCTATGCTTTTGTCTATTTAAGACTTTGGCGCTCTGTCTATTGAGACGATCTCTACACATTCCAGTGTGGAAACTCATCCCCGAATCCTGTTCTGCCGTACAACCTATGCAACCAAATTGATTGGGGTGGATGGTAGGGTGTGAGTCAGGGTGGAAGGTAGCCTTCAGTGCTCACACAGGTGGAACCATTAGATTTAGTGGAGAATCTCAGTTTGGGTTTGTCTTCACTGGAGAATGAACTTGATGTTAATCCTGTTAGACTGCTCTCCGTTCAGCTGCCACCCCGCCGTGAGCCGCATCCACGTCCCAGAGTGTCTTCACCACTGCCTTTCAGGTTGGTGACCGTGAGGAGGAGTGGGTGGACAGGGCAGGCTGGGGAGCAGGCATCAGCTGGCACCACCAGTGACATGGTGTCGACATGCCCACAGTGTGGCCAGGACTCCCCTCTGGGGTACAGGGGAGACTATGAATTAGTTGCCTCGTTATTTGCTAATGCAACATGGCTCGTTCGAATGCCATGGATCTGAACTTCCCTGGTGGCTGTTGGCATTAAGGGCCAGGGTTTTGCCCTAGGACCATATTTACTGGCAAAAATATTGGTATAGCTGATCTCATACTGGGGAGGAGGAAACATTAGATGATGCCTCTGGGTTTCTGTAAGCTCTACTTCCTGTGCTGCTGTGAAAGAAAGAATTGTGTTCAAGTGTAAGGTCATGGCACACAAGGTATAAGGCTTCATTAGGACAAGGGACTTCTTTTATCTCTGCCGAGTGCTCAGTGTTTCCCTACCAGCATGGTCCTTTTCATTAGGACACCTTGCTGGCTAGTAGCATTCTTGGTCTTAGAGCGCTGAGAATTGTAGTGAAATCATCAGCTGTCTCACAAGTCATTTAGTATCTTCGAAAGGCCGCTTCCCCCACCTGGAGCACCTAGGTCACCCCCCCTGTGCTAGTGGATCCCCAAACTGGCCCAGAGTTTACCGACTATCGCTTTGTATAGCTTAACAGCTCTTGCCTGCCTCCTGCAGTCATTTCCTTTGCTGGCATCAGCCCAAAGGTTTTTCAGTGCTTTGGTATCAGCCTTTGGCCAGCTGGCAGCTTGCTCATCTGATGGTTTGCTTGTGGGCGTTTGTCTCGCTGCTGTGCTGGCGAGCAATGGTGAGTGAAGCTGGGGGTAGAGCAGGGAGAGGGGAGACTGAGAGTCAGCAGGGGGAAAGCGAGGGCTTTCTGAGCAGAGAACGAATGAGAGGTACAGGGCAAGGCTGGATTAAAGCTAGAGTTTTGTGGTCCATTGTGGGAAATGGTTGGAGGGCCAAGCACAACTGAGGGTGATGTTCAGTCATTCTAATGGAGCCATGTTGCATTAGGAAATAATGAGGCAACTAATTCATAGTCTTCCCTGTACCCCAGAGGGAAGTACCAGCCTCACAGTGGGCATGTCTACACCATGTCACCAGTGGTGCCAGTTGATGCCTGCTCCCTGGCCTGCCCTGTCCACCCACTCTTCCTCACGGTCACCAACCTGAAAGGCAGTGGTGAAGACACTCTGGGACATGGCCGTGGGCCTTGAGCAGGAAGAGGCTCAAGGCGGGGTGGCAGCTGAACGGGGAGCAGTCTAACAGGATTAACATCAAGTTCATTCTCCAGTGAAGACAAAACCTAAAATGAGATTCTCTACTAAACCTAATGCACAGTAGACATAGGAGGCCAGCACTAGTTTTCTTTTCTGTCATTTTCTGGGAAGCAGCACAGCTCTGCTTTTTTCCAGGGCCACATGGAGTTCAACTCAAACAGTGCATCTTTCAAGAAACCGTTGTGTGGGTTTTCATGCTGGGGGTACATGAATTCTTCCTTCTCCATGACTCCTTTCCCAGTATATAATGAGAGTTTGCATTTCCAAACCCATCCAAATGGCTGCACTGTAGTAAGCCAGGTTTGCCTGGAAGACATTATTCTGTGTTCACTGTACAACTCCTGGGTTGTTCACTGTATAACTCCTTCCAATTGTTTAGAGAAATTACTTTGCTTGACAATTATGAAAACTGACAACTGGCTGGAAAGATTATTCTGTGCCACATCCAGGAAGACTGCAATGTGAGAATGAGCTGTTAAGATGAATGTTTATTATGATTAAATTAAAAGCTGGGATTGAGATCCACGCTACCTCATCACTCTATAGCACTTGGAGCCAGATAATTGGTTTGAATTAAGCTCTGATCTAAATACATGCATATCCAAATATCTGTAGCTTCATATTTTATCTGACCTTGTGGCTTGGGTGAACATGCAGATTCATCCACTGGTATGTATGCAGCCAAACAGTTTCCAAGTCATTCCCCCTGCTCACAGCAGCCCTCCTGGCTCTCCAGGGACCTAGCAGACCTCCTAAGGCTAAAAAGAAAGGCCTACAAAGGATGGAGGACGGGATTCACCTCCAAGCAGTTTTATTCTGCACTAGTCTGGTCCTGCAGGGAGCAAACCAGGAAAGCAAGGCAGCATCTGAACTCCAACTAGCTTTGAGCATCAAGAACAATAACAAGTCCTTTTTCAGATATGTGGGGAGCCGGAG
>NW_017728918.1:270673-275433 GCF_001723895.1 Crocodylus porosus
GGGGGGCTGGACTCGATGATCTTCCGAGGTCCCTTCCAGCCCAAATGTCTGTGAAATCTATGAACCCTTTGTGATACATTTTGCACCCACACAAACTGCAGAGTGGGGGTGAAGAGCTGAGTTTTCACATTGCTCACATCTAGTATTTCTGTTTTCACTCAAAGCTTGGTGCTTCCAGAGACATGTGGGATATGTTCAGATGAGCCAATCTGTTGTCTAAAATGTTGTTAATCTTTACATTTACAATGCAGGTGAGATGGAGAAAAAGGGAAAAATTATTCATTTTTTCTTCATACCATACTTTCCTTCAGCAAGTGCTTAGGACTTGAGTTACTTTATGCATATGAGTAGTCAGAAGCACTCAGTGGACTGGTGCATGTACTTACAAGCAGGAGTATTCACAGGCCTGGGGCAGTAGTGTCACTGGGGGGGTGGCTGAGTGGGGCATCAGCCCCAGGCACTGACTTAGAGGAGGTGCAGAATTGGTTGCTGTTGGCCTGGCTGCTGTTACTGCCCAGGGAACAAAAATGTCTTGTTTTGCTGCCGGATTAGGGCTTTAGTTCGTAAAAAAAATAAGGACAAACTGAAGCATTCCTGTGTATTTAGTCCCTTGGACAGTTTTCCTTGTACTGCTTCATCAGAGCTAATCTTTGGTGTCTTGGGTGGAATAGAAGACATTAACAAGACAGTTCCTTCATGCTAAAGCTGTTGAGCAACCACCTTTCCATCTCACACTTAGATGAGTTCCCACACCCCCTGGAAGGCTAGCCCTGTGATGCATTTATGTTTCTATTGCTATGTATCCAGGGTGCCTCTCAGATTATTTTATATCCTGCAGATGTTTTGTGATGATATTTTGCAGACTTAAGGTTTGCTATACATCACTGCTTTAGTTGGGCACGAAGATGGGCTGGCAGACAATAAAATGGAGGGAATAAAAAGTAAAGAAAAGCCTTTAGCTGAACTACATAGGCTATCAGACATGGGTAATGTTTCCTCTGGGGCTCTAATAGAGAATGGATGCTGCTTTGAGTTTGCATCTGTGGTCATAATCTAGGAATAAGCTTCATTATAGCCACTGTCCTGCTGTTTTCATGCTGTAGTTGCTGTTGCTATTGTTATTAATTGTACTGGCTTAGAGAGATGCTCATGGACCAGAATCCCCCTGGGTTAAGTGCTTCACAAACATGGAACAAAACACTGGTTCCTGCATGAAGGAGCTTACAACTGCACACCATTCCCTAGTTTTAGATGCCAGGTTAGGTCCTCAGAGGAGTCAGGGATGGTGTTCACCCAGCTCTTTACAAAGTTCTATGACATACTTGGGAGGCTTGGTCTACAGCAGGGGTGGGCAATTATTTTGGGCGGAGGGCCGCGTACCGAGTTTTGGCAAGCTGTTGAGGGCCGTATGGATAACTCCACCCCTTGGCAGTTGCCCCACCCCCTGGCTGCTATCTTGTGACCAGAAGCCCCATCCCCTAACCCCTGACTTTTACCACCAGAAGCCACTCCCCTTACCGCTGGAAGTACTCCTTTCAGAAAGGTATTTTGCCATCTCGGATCCAGAAAAATACCAAATTATATTCTAAAAATCAAACATCTACAACATTCATTTATTTGATTTTGAAAAATATGTTTGTCCTGGTTTACATGTGTTTGTGTAGTACACATAGAGGTGCTTGCACAATAACTTAAAATGAAGTCTGACTCTTGTATATTGTGGCCGGGTGGGGGGCATGCCAAAGTGAGTATCGGTTTGTGCGGGGAAGGGTGTCTGGACTGTGTGAGGGGGTGTGGGTGTGCGGGTCTATATGTATGGCAGTGCGAGGAGGGGTGTGGGTGCATGTCTATGGTGGGGTGTGCATATGAGCCTCACCCTACAAACACACACACTCTCTCTGTCCTTCCTTCCCTGCACACACATGCGTGCCCACACACACATACACACGCTGTCCTTCCCTGCATGCACACACACACACTGTCCCTCCCTCCTTCCCTGGACACATGTGCAGGCACACACATACACACACACACACTCCATCCCTCCTTGCACTCATACACACACCCCCCCTTCCACTCCTGGCCCTGGATACTGGTGCAGGCTCCGTGCTCCTGTGGTCCAGTGATGCAGCCAGGAGCCACGTGGTGCTGGAGCAGGAGAGCAGGGAAATGGCTGGAGGTGGGGTGGGGAGGGGCTGGGCTGGGCTGCTGGGTCCTGCTGCCAGCTCCCCCTGTGTCCTACTACCCTTGGCTCCTGTCATCTTTGACAGGCAGCCAGGAACAGATAAATATGAATTTTCTAAATGTTTTAGGGG
Source organism: Crocodylus porosus (assembly GCF_001723895.1). Taxonomy (NCBI): domain Eukaryota; kingdom Metazoa; phylum Chordata; order Crocodylia; family Crocodylidae; genus Crocodylus; species Crocodylus porosus. The sequence continues at coordinate 272,989 of NW_017728918.1, forward strand.
CTTCATGGGCCAGATAGAATGGTCTGGTGGGCTGAATCTGGCCTGCAGGCCGTATTTTGCCCACCTCTGGTCTACATGCAAGGTTTTCCAGCAGAGCTATGTAGGGTGCAAAAGGATCACACCTTAAACTAGCAGAAACCCAAGAGTAGATGCAGTGATGCCAGAAAAAAAATTGTTCTTTTGCCAGTACAATTTATTCCACCAGGGAACCAGTAGGAACAATAACTACCAAAGAACGCTTCTGTGGCATAAGCTGTATGTCTGCTGGAGGGTTGCCCAGCAAAACTTAACTAGCAATTTCTTTAAAGTGTAGACAGGCTCTCTGGATAGCAAATAAGGCCGCCACTTCCTAAACAAGAACAGGTTGATTTCTCTCAGTGGAAAAAAACGTTTCCCTGGAGCTGCATTAGATGTTTGTTTTCAAATGTTCAGCTTAGAAAAGTCTGGGTTAGAGGAGTAAGAAACCAGCGTGTCTCCTGGCTTTTCTTTTCTGACTCCATTTCACGTGCACATTATGGAATTTGACTGCTGCTCCTGAAGATCCAAACCCTCAAGTTTTGCTGTCACAAAGGTAGTGGATTATATGTGGTGGACAATGAATCCATCGAAGTCTGCCATTTGGGTTACTGCTTTGTCCATGTGGAAGCCTCAGTGATTGATAATTTATCTAGCAAAGAAGGAGAGCTGCCCCTTCGGAGACTACATCCCACCTCGATGTAGACAGTTAACTTAAATAGTCAGAAATATAAAGAGAGAAATGCACATTAGGGCTGTGCTTGATGGACAGAAACCTGATCATTGGCTAGTTACTCTCATTAGTTCAAATGACTGCATGGTATGTCTGTCTGCTTTACCATAGCTCCTGGCTGGGTAGCTCATGTCACAGAGGCAAACAGAAACAAGGACATATATTTTACACACTGTTTAAGAATCTAAACTATGACCAGTGCATGTATTGTGTCATCATCTTAGCATGCATATACATTTCCAGGTGGGATAGGCATTTTTTTCAAACGCTCACAGTTGGAAATAGATTCTTTCTTTGTTTAGTTGTCAAGACCGCTGTGCAGCTAATGGCCATATAAAGGATGTAAGCAAGACAACTCCTGGAATTGCTTTTTGGTTTGTGAACCCCTCAACTGTTGTGGGAGAAGTGGAACACTTTAAGCTCCAACAGGGAATGGTGATTAGATATTAGGCTGTCTCATGACATGGGAAGTGGAGGGCTAGGAGTCCCAGTTGGGTGTGGTTTGGCATGTGATGCACATCTCATGTACGCTTTCCATGAAAAAATAATGTTACCACATGCACACAAGAGTGAATGAAAATAACTGGCAAACAAGTGCTGAGATGCTCCGGTGATGCATCTTGATGTAAGGAGACAGCTGGCTAGCATGAAGCAGCCTCTGTATTGTCCCCCTGAAAGAAACAGAAAAATGGAAAAATGGTCTGACCAGGCCCAAGGGATCAGCTTCTGTCCCTGGAGAGCTGGTCTTGAAGCCAGATTCCTATATACAGAGACTTCTTTCTCTGTTTCAATACTAACATACCCTCCCTTGCAAGCAGGGCTCTGCTGCTCCTCCGGTTTACATTCTTGTCCCAGGAAAACATAATCACTGGTGCAGACAGTGGCCAAATAATGTTCAGCTCAAGACAGTCCTAACCCTGATTGGGCCCTGAGTTTATTATACAAATAACAGTATAATAAAAAGCAGGGAAAAGAGAGTTTGGAAAGACAGGTGACCTTGTTGGGACACACAGATCCTGCACCCTCTGCCTGCTCTGGGAAAGGAATGAAGGAGAAGAAAGGAAACCAAGCCATTACTGATGGGATTTTTCCTGGGATACTGTGGCAAGGGAATGCAGGCGGCACAGGAGACGTGTTGTGCTGGCCATTTCATCAGTCTGCTGATGCAGGATTGATCTGTGCAGTCTGTCTTCTGCATCGGAGGTTTTCAAGGCTGGCTATGGGACTTAGACCCCTGGACTACCATTGGTTTTAATGGCAGTGAAATACTCAAGCTCAGTGGTGTCCAAGCTTTTGGGGCTGCGGGCTGGGTGAGTGGTGCAGGGCCAGTCTGTGGGATCAGAGTCCATGCACCAGGATCAGGCCCCATGCCACCTCCCTATGTCCCAGGTCCCCAGACTGGGGCCCTGCACTGCTGGATTGGGTCCCACACTGCTGGATCGGGGCCCAGATCCACCTCCCTCAGCTTGGTGTCCCCATTGCTTCCCTGAGGTCTGCACCACCTCCTTTGGCTCTGTGCTGTCTCTCTAGGTCCCTGTGTTACTGGCTCGGGCCCTGCACTGCCTCCAACCAGCCCCTGTGTATCCGGATCAACTGCATGCGTCAACCCAGTATGCAATCCAGCCTGCAGCACCATGTCATCTGGCCTGTGGGGCTCCCCATGGGTCCTGACATTTGGTGGCTGCCAAATTTTCAGA
>NW_017728918.1:277520-323513 GCF_001723895.1 Crocodylus porosus
TTTGGGGGTGTGCCTCCCCAGCAGGTAAGTCCCACCCGACCAGGGCCCTACTCATCTTACCTCTGCTCCTGCCTCTGCGGCACTGTCTCCACTGTGGGGCCGTCAATGTATCCCCCTCCCGTTCCCTCCCCCACGGACTGACTTGCTGTGTTGTGGCGCGTGTGCATGCACACTGGCACACAGCCCTCTACCCCAGCCTTGGATCGACTCCAAGAGGCTCCGAGATCTACTGCAAGAGGCTCCAAGATCTACTGGTGGATTGAGATCCACTGGTTGGTGACCACTGCTTTATACGCCTACATTTCCTGGATCATCACTGTTGCAACAAAACTCCAGTCCTACAGGAAAGATGAATTTGAGTTGTTACTGATTTTTCTATGGAAGCTGAGTAAGAATTATCCAGGAAAACTTTGGCTTTGACCATTTCAAACAACTAACAAGAACTTTGTCTTTTCTCTTCTATAACAAATTAGACCTGCTAAATTCTCTATGGACAGGGTTGGATCCAGGATTTTCCAGAGGAGGGTGTGAGAGGACCAACCTGCACTGCAGGGGCAGCCTCAAACCCCTGCTCCCAGCCTTCTCCAGCACCCACCAGTGTGGGCAGACTTTTTTAAGTCCTCAAAGCAGGTGAAAATACCCTCTTTCTTCCCCTATCTGGGCAGAGACAGGCCCTCTCCCCTCCTCTTCCTCAACTCCCTCTACTCCACTGAGTGCTGCAACTGCTTTCTCCACTGCTGCAGGGCAGGGAAGCTCCAGAACCAGCTGGTTTGAATGGAGACTGGGCTCAACTGGAGAGGGGACAGTGACAACGGCATGGCAGTAGACTCCCCTCCCCCAGTGGAGCAGTCATGGGGAAAGGGACCCTCCTGTCCATCCCTGCTGCTGTTGTCACTGTCCCCAGCTGAGCCCAGCCCCTGAGCAGTGGGAAGGAACATCTCTGATGCATCTCTGCCTCTGGGACACAGCATTGCCCGGTCTTAAATATGAAATTATTGTATTGGAAACTCAAATTATTGTGTTTTCTGAAAAAAACTATTGTATGCTGAAAATAAACCTATGCATATAAGTATGCACATAATTATGCAAATACACATGCAAATAAGTATGCAAATACATCTTCTAAGTCTCCAGTGAGTGAGTGAGAATTGGGTCATCAAAGTTGAAACATTTCTTTATTTCGAGGCAAGCAGTCATAAGAAAGCACTGACAGCGAACCTGAAACTTGGTTAAGACTCTCTGAGTGTGACTTGGGTTTTGCATATACTGCATCAATTAACTGCCTCAAAAATTATCATACGTTTTGAACTCTTTTAGTATTATCTATCATACATCATTCAAGGGTTGAAATTATCGTACAAATACGATGCTTATCATACGCTTGGCAATGCTGCTGGGCCAGCAGGGGAAGTCAGGTAAGGGTGGAAGGGGCAGAGGCTGGTGGGGGGAGTGCTTTTGAGCTGGAAGGGGAAGGGAGGGAGCATTTTCACTTGCTTTAGAGACTTTAAAAACTCCTCAGAGGCTTTCATGGTGTGGTGCAATCCAAAGGGTTGGTGCATCTGTGCTACCTCTCCCCTCTGGATCCATCCCTGTCCATGAATATCATCCTCCCAACTTCCCCCGCAAGGAAGAGTGGTTTGGAGCCTCAGGCTTGCGGGTGGGGTTTTCACTCAATTTCTTGCTCTTCCCCAAACTCTCAGGTGACTTTAGGAGACTGTCACAACTCAGGCACCAGCATCTGTGGCCAGAGTGTCATTGGCCAGAGTGTCATTAGCCAGGAGCTGAGCCCTTTGGAAAACCTGGTCCATGTTCCTGTCTCTAAAATGGGAGTAACATCTTCTGTCACCCCCTTGCCTTGTGCATGGGGATTTTTAAGCCAGGAACTGTGTTTTTCTCCCTGCTTGTACAGCACATAGTGCATTGTGGCCTTGATCTTGGTGGTGGCCTCCAGGTGCATCATCTGAATAATAATAATCCTGTATTTCATAGTGGTAGAAGCAGATCAGAGCAGTTAAGTGACTTGCCTGAAACCACAGAGTGCATCAGTGTTAAAAATGGGATTAGGATTGAGGGATTGGGGGCTGCTTTTCTCTAGTGGCCCTCTGGGGCTCCCACTGTTCATTTGCTTTGGGAGGATTTTTGTGACCCCCGAGACTCTGCCGTGAAATCTGAGTGTCCCAACTGGGAAGGCCGCCGTTTGTTTTCACACACAACTTGAGGCAAGGATGGAAAAGGTGTTCTGCTTTTTGGCAGGCTTGCACTAATGTGTTTTTTGGCTGACAACCCAAGGGGCGGGGTAGAATTTCAACTTTTCTTCCCAGTTTTACCCGTCAGCAAAAAAAAAAAAAATCTCCGCCAGATTTCTCCAGTAGATTTATACCATATTATAATTTGGCTCAGTATGTCTTGGCTGAATGGGGGTGGACTGCTGGCTGTGCTGGGAACAGTGTTCATGGCCAGGACTACTGGAGACAGGGATTATCAGAGGAGCATGGTACTGAACACAAAGGTTCTCGGGCTGGGGGTGCTGTCCTTTCCAACAAAATGATCCTTTTAGCTCAAGGGTGGCCTGTCTTCAGCGTGTGCGCCAGAAGTGTCAGGGGCAGGCTCTGTGTGTGGCATGCTGTAGGTTGGGAAGGAAGCCGGGAACAGAAAGCAGGCCAGCAGATCAGGCAGGGAGCACAGGGCAATGAACAGAAAGCCGAGCAGCAGAGCAGGAGGAGGACGGGGACCGAAGTGGCATTCGGGGACAGCATGGGGCTTCATTCATGGCCACAAATGTTGGCTGCCACTGATTCAGCTCTTCACTGGGATGAACTTTGCTGCGTCTCATTTGCACACGCTGGAAGGAATCCCTGGATCAATCCCTGGATACTAATCTCTGGAGGTGACACTTTAGGCATGTTGCTGCTTGAAATATAGTAGCTGCTCAGTTTCAAGGGGAAGCAGATGATTGTGGCTAACATCTGACTGTTGAAAGATACAAGAAGGGGAGATATTTCCCCCATAATGGAGGATTTTAAAAAATGGAATCAGATGATCAGATCTGATTCTGCGGTCTCGGAGTATTTGAATCTAATATGCCAATTGAATTATACCTGGATGTGAGAGGTCACTGGGGATGTGCTCTTTATCCTGTTGCAGTCACATAAAGATGAACAGGCATTAAACCACTTACTGCCTCTAATGTCTTGTAGCATTTGTCCCTCTTTTGGTTTTTCATTCATAAGCAGAAATGTAGTCCTGATGAGGGGTGCTGAATTGAAATCTCCATCCCAAAAGGGACCTGAGCATAGGAGATAAGCTTCCAACTTGAAAGGCATATACTATTTCCCTCTGGGTGCCTTGGTGGTAACTGGGCTTTATTGGGTTATCAGTAAACATGGGAGCGGGCAGCTGGATCATAGGAACAGCAGAGTGACTGCTTTAAGCACAGCCAGGCAATAAATTTCACTGTATTTTCAATCAGCAGCACTGTTATTTGAGAGAGACAAAAATCTTGGGGATCAGCCCGAGTTGCATCGGAATAAGTTCACTGAGCCTGCATATCATTTTAGGCCTGTGTATTTTACATCATGAAATTGATCTGATGCTCAAAAGTCCAGGAGTTTTCCTGGGTATGAGACAGAGCAACTGACAGGGCTGAATCTGGCCCTAAGCGACCCTTTTATCTTGTCATCTTTCTTTTTAACCTTGCTGCTGTCTTTGATGGATGAGGTGTCAGGATAATGTCCTTTAGCAATTACTTGGGTTTGCTGTTTCCTCCCTAGACTCTCTAAAAAAAACCAAAACCTTTTGGTCTGTCTTTAGAGGGAAAGGGGTAACATCAGGGGCAAATGTGTTGATCTGTTCCCTTCCCTTTCGTGAGCGGTGGCAGCACTGCGCCGAGCTAATACATTAGCCCGATAAACATGCTACTTAGTCGGGCAGTTCATTCTCTCGTATGCTGTGGGCTGTATTCTGTTCCCGTTGTAGCTGCAGGGAAGCCAGTGGGGTTTGCATGAGTCTAGTTGAGACCTGAATGTGGTTCACTGTGTAAGTCAGGGACAATGTGTTAGAAAGATCGAAGGCCACCAACACGTGACTGTTGGAAGGGTCTGGATGTAGTCTGTGCTCGCTCTTTTCTATGGGGACTATTCCACAGGGCTATATACATTTCTGGCACACAGCCTTGGTAAAGGTAACCATTCAAACGCCTGCTATGTGTGGGTCCCTGCATCCCGGGCCCAAGTGCTCTTAAGCCTCCCTTGATTTCAGTGGGCTGCCGCTCTGTTTCTTGGCCTGGGGACAGACTTGTCCATTGCTTGTACACAGAAATAGGACTTTGTGGTCCAGCTGCTGTCTCCCTCTGGTGCAATGTTGACTTCCCAGACGTCAGCACACCCTTTCCCAGAGTGCCAGCATTGTGGGCACTCTGGATTTGCAGTTCACCTGTTCAGAACATGGGACTGTGGAAAGAAAGAGCTATACAAGCTTGGTAAAGCATATCCAAACCCAATCACTCTTTCCATTAGTTAGCAGAAGAAGTGTGCAAGTCTGGACACGGCGATGACCGTAAACATCGCCCTGCCTTAGTTTCCCAGCCACACTTCAGTATTCCTTAGGGTTACGTCCGACTTCTCAAAGGAGTCCATGGTTCTCATCACTTCGCAGAATTAGGGAGCCCATGTCTCTCCTCTACAGCAGTTTTCCTTCTCCCTTAGTTGGTTCCACAGTGAATCTGGATCCCTCTGCTATGAAAACGTCCCTCCATTTCTTTTTCCTTCCCCAAGCTTCCTCTGTAAATGCCTCATGAGAAACTCTGCCTTTTATAACTTCCAGGCTCCTTTGTCAGGTGATCCAAGTGCCTGACCAGCAATGCCTTAAAAACTGTCTTGCATGGTGAGTACTATCACCATACCAAAGGATGCTCCCTTTAAAAGAGCAGTCGCCAGTATTTAACAGCCCTTGGTCTGAGAAAAAAGTGGTGCAGTTCTCAAAACGCGTGGCTGGCCGCACATCCACTCCGGCTTTCAAATGTACTGCCTTTTCATAAATGCAGCCAGAAATTGTAAACTGGCTATTGACAAATTTCCCGATCATCCCCGTTTGTGTCAGGAATTCCTATTTCATGCTATCAGTGACTATTCAACAGGGTGGAAATTCCCCAGTCCTTTTCTATATGCTGTCTGCTGTGTGGGATTTGATTACACTACATGTGCCTCTCATGGTCACTGGCCAGGAGTCTCTAATTGTCTCGTTTCATTAGGGTCCCCATGACCTGGCCCAGTGATTGCTAACCTTGATCCTACTTCCACTGACCTGGAAGCTGCCCTGTAGAAAATGTATACGCTCTGGCATGCAATTTGTTATGGCAATGTGTCGTGTGCAGCATACAAGATCAAGCAGAAATGGTGCAAAAACTACTAGGCCTAGTAGTCACTAGGAGAACCAGGGGGGTTATGACAGAGTTAAATTAGTTTTCCTGTGTCTGACTTGTGCCCTAACCACCGAACCATTCTTCCTCCCTCTGATGGTTGATTTCTTATAGACCAGATGTTCATATATGAAAACACTCAGGAAACAGTGATGAGGAAACTCCATTGGGAGCTGATGCTGATCTTACTTACACCTGTATAAATCAAGCAGAACTTCACTGAAGCAGAACATCCACATTCCAGGAAAGGCATTCGTGGATCTCGGAGAGTTTAAGGCCGGAAGGCACCACTAGATCATCTAGTCAGGCTTCCCGTGTAACTCAGGCCGTTCCTTTGTCCAGATACCTCCTCCTGATGCTATGGCTTTAGACTACTGCATTTCAGCTTTCCAGGGGATGAATTATTGTGTGACATGAGTAGAGAACAAGGAAGCCAAAAGTGTCAACAGTGCCAGGGGCTATGCGTTCCTCAGAAATTGAGTAGGTGAGATACGGCCACATGATCCACACGCACCATGTGCCATGTAGCCAAGTGATCCATGTGCATGCCACGTAGTAAAGGACCCTCCTTCTTCAAAGGTCCCTGCTAATCTATCTGGGAAGAACATTTCTTCCTGATCCCAAATAAGGTGCTCTGTTTGCCCCTGAGTGTGTAGACAAGACACGTTATCTAGGCATCTAAGTAGGAGGGTCTCAACTATAGCTCAGAGCAGTGGCCTCTCCTGTGCCAGTGTCTTAACCAGTCTCTAGAGCCTCAGAGGAAGAAGGGGAAGAAAGATGAAAAACATGCAAAATGTATCTGGCCATGGGACAAAGTTCCTTCCTGACCCCATCAAGCAACTGGCCCTGAAGAATGACGTATGATTACAGTCATTGTCTTAACACAGACCATCTTGTTGAGAGCTGGACAGGAAATCTTGTTCTTCTGAGGACCCATGAAGGGAAGGGAAGATTCATAGATTCACAGAATTGTAATCCACATTAAGTGGAATTACGCTGGTGTGAATACTGTGGGAAGTCTGACTCCGTTCATGTCACTGCATGATAACATGACTCTACTCCAAAAAATAAAAAATAAAGGAGGACATGAAGCCAAAATTACTTGTGATCCTTCTACCATACATGTTTGCCACAAGCGCATTGCGACAGCACGTAGGCTTTTTACTAAATACTCTGTATAGCATAGATCTGCTGCTGAGATTAATTTGCGGAGCAAGAGTGTATATTATGACATCCCTGGAGAAAAATACATGCACACCCAGTCCCCTTTTTGATTATCATTTTGCATGTTTCATTACATTTCAGATCAGGCCTCAGCTGAATCACTCATTTTGCAAGCTAAATATTTGTGGGCTGAACTGATGTCATTTGGGGTTTGAGCATTATGGTGCTTAGGTGCAGTCAGATAATTGCTCCTGTGTGATTGCACAGACAATTGTTTGCAGTTCAACTGTATGCGTCCAAAGCCAGGGTCTGTTTCTAAATACTGGGCTATTGTTCAGAACACACTTCCTTTGCACCGTGACTTGCTTTCAACTTTAGTTCAAGTCAGATTGTTCCCTTACCCACATCTAATTGAAAGTGAATTATTTGCTTGTGGGTGAAGGAAACAGCTTCTTGCAAGGATTATTTTTACATTTCAATCTTTGCTTCTAATGGGCTAGCTAGTTTTCTCAGTGGGAAATCTGGAGCAAGGCAAAGAAATGGACTCCTTACCAGGCTGAGTGTTGGGCCAAATTCTGTGCTCTGTTACACTCCCCAGGTGCTCACTCTCTTTGACATTGTACAGGTACAAACTCCGGGCAGAATGTATTTGATTTGTATCTCCCTTGAACCTTCTCCTGGCCTTGATATGCAGGTTTCTCCTTAGGGAATAGGGAGGAGGTGCATTTGATGCTGAATCAGCTATTTTACTTCATTGACAGGCTTGCCGCTTTCATCTTTGTTCAGTTATTTTTATCTTATCATAGTGCTCAGGAGCCCCAGACATGAAACTATGGCACTTTTTATGTTGAGCTCTATGCAAACACAGAATCCTCTTTTTCTCATCTCTCTCTTGAATCAGTGCACTTTTTGTTTTGGGTAGGTATTGAACTCAGGAACTGCCTGGCTAAATTCAGCTTCAGTACTTTAAGAGCTGATGCAGTCAGGGACTACATTTTGCACTTCACAGTCTGATCATTCTTCCCCATCTCTGGCTGTATATGATCCCATGCCATTATGCAGTAAAGGGAGTTGAGGTGGTTTCATTCAGATTGAAAGGAAGATGGATTTTTTTTTTGGAACTACCATTAATAGTATCCTGTCATTACACAGAAAGGGGTTTTTGGGTAGACACTTCACATTTAGGTAATGCAATTTAACTGCTGTATTTAATTATAATTTCTTTATCAGTGGGGTCAGGACACCAGATGGAAAAAACCCAAACATTACAGAGAACGATATTCCAGTTAGACTCCTTTTGATTGTATGCAACCTAAAGCATCGGCATTGGATTCAATGTCCCTTCCATCTGGGAACCTGTAGATCAATACGTTTGAAAGAGTCACCAAAAGTAGAGTTGACAACAGATGTGTTTTAATAGAGAGTGTACCGTAGAAACCCAATTATTCTTTTGCAGTGAATTAACAGTCTTTTTTCCCCAGGGCACAAGCAATAAAACAAGATTTCTAAAGGGACTGGAGGCTACGATTCAGCTCCATTTCTTTTGCTGAGGTAAATAGTCTTGAAAAGTGAAGCAACTAAGAACAAGAGGCTGGAGCTGTTGCAGCAAGACATGGAAAATGGGTTGTGTTTCTTAAAGCCACATAAGTTGCAGGTCTTTCTAGAACCTGCATCATCATCCTAGAATCGTCGCAAATGAGGGTAGGAAGAAACCTCAGGGAGTCGCATCTAGTCCAGTCCTCTGCTCAATACAGGATTGCCCCCAACTAGATGGTCCCAGCCAAGGCTTTGTCTAGCTGGGTCTTAAAAACCTCCAAGGATTAAAATTCCACAATTTCTCTGGGCAACCTGTTCCAGTGCTTTAGTACCCACCTGGTGAGAAAATTCTTCCTAATATCTAACTTAAGCGTCCCTTGCTGCAACTTGAGCCCATTGCTCCTTGTTTGGTCATCTGCCACCACTGAGAACAGCCCAGCTCCAGCCTCTTTGGACCCTCCTTCAGGTAGTTGAAGGCTTCTATTAAATCCCCTCTCAATCTTCTCTTCTGCAGACTAAATAATCCTAGTTCCCTCAGCCTCTCCTCAGAAGTCATGCTCCCTGTCCCAAAACATTTTTATTGCCCTGTGTTAACTCTCTTCAATTTGTCCACATCCTTTCTGTAGAGGGACCCCAGAACTTGACACAGTACGGCAGATGTGGCCTCACCAGTGCCATCACAACAAGGGCACATTGTTGGCTCCTGTTGACCTTATTGTCCACTGTAACTCTCCGGTCCTTTTGTGCAGAGCTGCTGCTTAGCCAGTCAGCCCTGGCGCATGGGATTGCTCCGTCCTAAGTGCAGGACTTTGCACTTGTCTTTATTGAACCTCATGAGATTTCTTTTGTTCCACTCTTCCAATTTGTCTAGGTATCTCTGAATCCTAGCTTTACCCTTCAGCGTATTTACTACTCCCCCCCAGCTTGGTGTCATCCACAAACTTGCTGAGGGCGCACTCCATCCTGTCTTCCCGTTGATGAAGGTATTAAACAAAACCAGCCCTAGGACCCACCTCTGGGGCACTCAACTTGATACGGGCTGCCAGCTAGACATTGGGCCATTGATTGCTACCCTTTGAGCCTGATGCTCCAGCCAGTTTTCTGTCCACCTTACAGTCCATTCATTCAACCTGTACTTTCTTAGTTTGCCTGAAAAAACATTGTGGGAGAACTGGATTAAAAACCTTGCTAAAGTCAAAGTATACCACATCTACTCTTCTACCTGCATCCATGTCCATGCTCTTCCTGCATCCACAGAGCCAGTCAACTTGTCCTAGAGGGCAATCATGTTGGTCAGGCATGGCTTGCCCTTGGTGAATCCATGCTAATTGTTTTTAATCACATTCTTCTTCTCCAGTTATCTTTGGCACAAATAGAAAAATCCTTGATGACAATGTGCTGAAGACATTCTGGTGCATTCAGAAGTTCAGATAATAATTAACACTCTTGTAGAGGTCAGAGTTTTGCCAGAAATGGGCCTTCTGCTCTACCTTCTTGATAGGTTTTGTGGTCTTAGGTCAGATTTACATGAGATCAGAATTTTCCTTTATAATCCCATGGAGAGCAGCTTTCAGGGCAAGAGCCCTGTCCTGCAAGGTCCCACTCATGAAACTGCCTGTTATGAGTATTAACAAAGTGAATATGGCCCTTAGTTGATAGCACATCGAGACACCGACCTTACTGAAGTTGAATTATTGCACTCAACAGAACGTAGGCTAGAGTGATAACAAGGAAAACTCATGCATGGAGCCCCCCCCTTGTTCTTGAGGAACATTTCATCAAACCAATTACAATCTACATGATTTAATAGAAAGACATATTTAGCCTTCAAAACCTCATGCTCTTTCTTTTTTTCTAGATCATTAAGAACTGGACAGCCGCCAAGGCCATCCAGCTTTCCATTTTCCCACAGTGTTTTTTCCATCCTTGCTGATTGCACTTGGCATGGAAATCACAGCAGTGCTCGTTGCATAAGAGCACTCAGTAGGTGCTCAGTGATGTCCTCCTGTTTTCTTTCTGGAGTAAACTAAAGCCCACCCCAGCCTTGCTGCCTATCCGATGCAGTTTGTTTGATGCAGCAGTGAAAACGTGACTATAATTTGCTGCTCCAGAAAATTGGCAGTTACTTGCAGTAGCGAGTTCAGTTATATCTGGATGCCCAAAACTTACTGTTCCCCCAGGATGTGTGTGGAAGCAATAGATAAGATGTGTGCTTTCCTGAAAAGTATATTGGCTGTATAAAGAACTTCTTGCAAACTATAGGCCATATAATTTAAGGACAACGTTCAGCGCTACAGCATTTTGCTTTTTAAAGGTGTTTTTTAAAACCAGGGTGTTTTTAAACGATTTTCAGAATTCAAAGGTATCTAAAGGGATTTTTCTCCTATTTTCCAATTATCAGCTGAGGCCAAGCTTAGGAACTGTTAGCACCAAAGGACAATATCTCCAAAGCTAGGACTGTCTGACTATTCAGACTCAGATTGAAAGCAAGTTTTGTATTTTCTTCATAAATCCCAGATTTTAAGGTCCAAGAGAACATTCTGCTAAATTACCTGACTTCCTGCATGCTGCATGTTGTTGAATTATACTCAGTAATGCCTGCTTCAACCTCAGTATCTTTTATATGGCAAATATTGCATGCATACACTTGCATACAAAAGTTGCGGGGTTTTTAATACTGTGGCTGCCTTTAATAGTGCACCTCTAAGCACCAAACCTTCTCCACATGGTATCTGTTTGTTCTTGGGTCTGAGTTTGGTTCCACTGCTCGTTCTTCCCTTGTCCAGGGTCTCAAGCATGATGCTGGCATCCCATGAGATCCTGGGAACTGTCTTAATTGATCAGATTAGTGGTTTGTCTAGTGTCCTCTCTCTGATGGTAGCCATTATTGGACACTTGAGCAGCAGGAGGAAGTCATAATTTCCCATATTGGGCAATCATGCCATTATTGGGAAATCATTCCACAAGGGGAACCTGTTGTGTTCATTTTTGGCATGGGTGGTTGGCTCCTGTCAATCAGTGATTGGCTCCTGTCCTGAAACCTGAAGGCTTCTATATTGCATTGCAAGTATTCTGCCTATCTAATGTAACCCTGGAAGTTATCACTATCGCAGGTACTCTCCTTTCCTGGTTTGGATCCTACTTTTGTGACATGCCTTTCGTGGGTCCAGTGGACATTTAATGCCTTTTCTTAATTTCAGTTTATCATCCTTCTGCTATGCTAAATATTTCCTGTGCTCATTATAGCCATGAGAGATGGGCCAGAAACCCATATATGGATGCACGTGGATTTTTTAGGAAGTTAACATCTACGGGTGTTTTTTGTAGCTGTTGTTCTTGTAGACCATCATCCTATTCCCCACACTGTAAGCTAAGATAGTTGCACCCAAAGTTCCCCCAGATATCTACATATCTCTGGAATTGAGGCACCAAGGATCAAATAGCCTAATCTCATCTACCTTACTCTTCCGTGTAAATCACAGGTAGCTTGATTTACCCAGCGGAGGTATTCTGGTGCGCTTGTTTAAGTCAGCTTGGCATCAGACCATTACTCCAACAGTGACTTTGCCAATAGCTGTTTCTTACAATGGCAAACAAAAGCATCTGGAAATGGTGATGCAGACATGATAGGCTCAGTCCAGCTCCCCACACTAGCACCTTTGTGACACTCCTATGATATAAATGTGTGGAAAGCTTATGCTGTTATTCAGTAGTGTGGAGTTGGTGTCATTGGCTTATGTGTTTTGGGTGGAGATAGGACATAGCCTGAGAGCCAGAGAGATCCAGGTATCTCGGGCTGGTGGAAGGCACCTTTGGGGACGAACGGCCGGGTGGGTGGCGTTTGGGAACTGCACAAGGCTTGCGCCCTGTGGTATTAATGCAGAATTTTATTAAATTTGAGACCATATCAAAATTGAACAGGACTTGGATTTCTGTGCCCTGGGGAGAAAGTCTGTCTTTGTACCTGAAAGCATCTGTTGCAGAGTGGCCTCCTTTTGGTTTACTTCCTTTCCAAATACAATATGTACACAGCAGCCTGGTGGATGCTTTTCTGCTGAGCCCTGTGGAAAGCAAAAGCCGCATCATCAATCAGGCTTGTGATTCATTGGCAACAGCTGCTAAATGTTTAATTACATTTCAAATGTGAAAGAAGAACTGTAAGGAAGACGGACTGTGAAATAAGGAGGAGAAAGTGCCTATGGACAGGACACTTGGGTTTTGTTGCTCGTAGATACAGCTGTTTGTAGTATCACTTGCTTATGTTCGAAAAGTTGAGATGGAATAAAATAAGTGAGTCAAAATGTGAAACACTATATAAAATCGTAGCATGGGTTATTAGAGGTGAAGCTAAAGACAACATGATAGACGGCATCGTAGACCTAGATTCCTGGCAGCCCCGGGCAGACTTTTAGTCTCAGGCTGCCCTTCACCAGAGATAACGATAATAATAATAAAAAAAAATTACCATTTTTGGTGCCCCTTTCTGTTCAGGTCCTGGGCAGCCGCCCGGTTTGCCCATGCCTGTGTCTGGCCCTGATGCTAGGCTTCCACAGACAGTCTTTCACTGACTCCATAGCAAATTTGCTCAGTGCACAGTCAAAAAGATAACCTCTTTTCCCCCTAACTACTGGTCCTATAAACTATCAATAAACCTGGGATCTACTAATTTTATTGCCTCATCCATTGGCACTGGTAATAAAGATTTTACTGCCCTTGGGCAGAATGCAGTGGAATCCAAAGCACTCCGATATCGTGAAAATGGCTTTGGTTGGATCTATATTAGATACATGCTGGTAGTTTGATTTTTGGGAGTTCTTCCATAGCTGTGTTGGCTCTGTCTTGCTACCAAGAAGTAAAAATCTGGTTTGTCATGTGAACAAGTAAATATTACTCTAGACGTATTATTAATATCAGGCATAACATTTGGAGGCATACTCCAGGTATTACTCAGACTGGACTGAAGGGCCTGGTGAGATCAGTTAAAAGACTTGGGTTGATTTTAGGGGAAGTCGGCTCAGCCTCAGGGGGCCCAGAAGTTGCCTTTTTTGCAAGTGCTTTTCCGGTAACACACTAAGGGTGGTATGAAAATACAGCCAATGTCCTCCCTAAAAGACAATTCACTTAGAGGTCTCCCCATTACAGATCTATCTCCTGGTTTGCTACAAGGAGTAGTCCCAGCTTAGGGGAAGACGGCAGGGTTGCTGCAGGAGCAGTCTTGATAGGTGTGTTTGAACCTTGCCTGGATCCTGCTCATCAGACCTTTTTACCGTTTCCTCCCCAGCAAGAAAGCAGAAATTTTACTACACGTAAAATGGAGGCACAGAGTTTCTGCATCTGTTTAACACAGTGTTGGATTGTGAGAAGCAAACCCTGGGAGGTGGGCTCTTTTGAGTCAGTGTCTGTGGTATGAGTAGGTGGGTTGGGCTGCAACGGGGAGATTTTCCCAGAAAGTCCTGTTTGATTCCCACATGACACTTGAGGCTGCAGGAAAATGGACTTACTGTAGTCTGTGTGAGTCATTTCCTTCTGTCAGTGGTTTGGAAGAAGTCTGTACAAAAACACTTCTGCATGAGATCAAGGAGCTCCTTTTTTGGACTTTGCATTTACTTTCAGGCTTACGTTCTGTCTTACTTTGAGCCAAAATGTCTGCTGCTCAAAATAAATGAATGTGATGTAAAGCCGAGGTCTTGACCATTTGAAGTCATTAATGATCTATTATTTTTTCATGTGATTAGAGATGTTAAACTCTGGTGTCCTGAACAAATAACAACTCTGGGACTTACTTTCTGCCTACCTAAAGTCCCCTGTAGCTTCAGCCTGATGTGAAATTCATTTCCTGTCCTCAACTCTTGCTGTGCATTATTTAAAACCTGCTATTCAATCATAGTGTTGTAGTTGCTACATATGGTTTGTATATTATTTTAAATGCCCAATGCTCCCTGCTCGAGTGATGCAAGTGGTCTCCTTTACCTCTAAGAGAGTGTGTGGCATGGTAAGCAGAATATGGTCCTCAATTGGTACAGGGCACAGAGAACAAAAAAAAGCTCCATAAGCTCTGGTTACTATTGTTACTAACAGTAAACATGCCACATAAATGCATTATCAAAGACATAGTGTTCTTACATGCGTGTGTTTTTTCCCCCTTGCATTGTGCTTTTCTTGTGCTGTGTAGTGGCATACTTGCACTAAAATCCAGATTATGCTGAATAACTACTTACTGGATTTTCTTTGGCAGCAAATAAATCACTCTTAATGCCATAGTCTTGAGAAGTCACACCACTTACATGTGCACAAGAGAAGCATTTAAACAGGCTGACAGGGCACGTTTACATGGTTAATCAAGTACTAAATCAATGTGCAGTAACTCGTGTTACTGTGCAGTAGCACCGGCACATGGGTTTTTAGTGACGCTTACTGCACAGTAGCATATTAGCATGGTTTTTGCCCGGCACACTTCTGCTCAGTGTTAT
The DNA here is from genome assembly GCF_001723895.1 of Crocodylus porosus. Lineage (NCBI taxonomy): Eukaryota > Metazoa > Chordata > Crocodylia > Crocodylidae > Crocodylus > Crocodylus porosus. The sequence goes on from NW_017728918.1 coordinate 292,107, forward strand.
TAGGTTACCGTGCAGTTAGTGTCTTGTGTAGCTGCGCCCAAAAAGTATAATTTAAGGACTCTAATGCATGAAATATCCCCTTTTTTATAGCAGGACTTCATAATTTAAAGGTTCAAACCTCAATTTCTCAGAACAGCCCTTCAGTCCTGAAAAAAAATGCATGTTGGCCGTTTATCCACAGAAGATGTGTCATTCTCTAAAAAACATGTTGAGCTGTAATTGTTGTTGGCCACAGCCTGCCCAAATAAAGAATCAGTTGCAATTTTCTTCTGTGAAGGAGTCACATGCTGCTCAGATCACACTGTACGTAAAATATTAGCAGCAGGATTTGTTTAATGTGATCTGTACGTAAAATATTAGCAGCAGGATTTGTTTAATGTTCTGCTGGAGCTGTTGTAATGACACTGAACTTGCAAAGCAAACAGTATGGGCTGGAAACACACAAATGAGCATGTGGTAGAGAACTGGACGGTGACCAACCCAGCCTGGGCTGCGTGATTTAGGGATGAACTCTCCAGGTGCTTTCTTCCCATTGTCCAGTGGCCGTGTGCTGGGAAAATGAAGATGAGATAATTGGGCAGGCGGGCCCGGGACTGCGCTCGATAACCCAGGGGTGCCTTCCACCTCCCTAACCGGTGTTCCCATATGAGGTTTGATCTTTATCTTCAGGCCCCTTTGCAGGGTCACCCCAGATGTTTTGGGTGCACACTCCCGTAATTTGGGGGTGGTGCTCAGATAATGAGGCTGTTGGGCACCATATGTAGAAACAAAAAGACCGAGAGGACAAATCCGACTCCTGTTCCCAGGCCCATAACCTACAGACCCCTCCCTCACCGAGCCACTCAGTTTTTCCCCGGGGGTTTTGTGCATAGGGCCCACTGGTACCAAAATATTTCCATCTTTGACTTGGTATCACATTTTCTCTCCTGATCTTCCCAGTATATAAAGCTTATTCTGCTTGTTTTGTTGCCTGGCCTGCTTGTCCTACTGGTGGACTGAACTTCTCAAACATAGCACATGCTATGTGTTTTTAGGACCCGTACTGCAAATAATGATAAGTGTAATGTCAGAGGCACTTTTAATGACATGTTCAAAACGTATTTCTTACAGCTCCCATGGTCAAGTTAGCTCTTCCCCCTCTTGTGAGAACTGCAGGATGGGTTTCAAAGGCACCAGATGTTTTAATTTTTCTTGCACAGTTGGCTGAAATACAGGAACCAACTGGAAATCGCTTGGAGGCTGCACTTACATGGGCCTTTCACTTTTATTTTCTTTTAAGCTCAGGCTATCTCTGCTGTTTGTCAGGATGTTATCTGAGTAGCAGATCAATTAGAATAAGAGTAGATGTTACATATTAAGTCACCAGGTCCAGCCTTTTCCAGCAGAGGCCGTTTCCTAAGAGCACTAGAAAAAATATGGCCCAGTGATTAATTTGGTTGTTAACCTGTGTTTGAGTCCTGGCTCCATCACAGATTTCCTTTACGGGACTGGGCAGATCCTGGCCAGAATTTGAAAGGGCTAAAGATGCAGATAAGCACGTCATGGGATTTTCAAATGTCCAGTTCACATTGAAAATCAGTGGGCATTAAGCGTCTGGGTGCTTTGGAAAATCCCGCTTGGCACTTACTTATCTTTAAATACCTGAACGCCTTCGGCAATCTGGCTGTTAGTCTCCTAGCTGCTCTCTTCCTTAGCTGTAGCAAGGAGATAAGACCCTCTTCCTACCTTGCAGGGGTGATGAGAGGATAAATACATTACGGACTGTAAGGGGTGCACTTGGTAGCCGTGTTGGTCTGAGACAAGAAGACATAGAAAAACTAGGACTCTTGGTTCCAAAACGATCCCTTTTATTAGCCCAACTGGGAAATGGCAAGGACAATTTTCTTGCACTTTCCCAGTTGGTCTAATAAAAGGGGTCGTTTTGGAACCAAGAGTTCTAGTTTTCTGTATGTCTTACAGCCTGTAAGGCACTCAGCTACTACGGGGAAGGGGGCCATCTACTGCAGGCAGATAATCAGGTTGAAGTAATAGGGCCCCCCAACTTCCCTGGAGAGATTGCTGATCAGTTGTTGGCTGCTTCAGTGAGACTCTGCTCCCTCCAGAAGAAAGCTCCTAACTTTTATTTATTAGAGTTAAGAGTCTTGCAACTATCTCATGCGTTGGAGAGAATAACTGTGGTAGAGATTTTGATGCCTTTGCATTTAAACCCTTGATGCGAGATGCAGTAGGGGGTCCCTGATTTTCAGAGGCTGCTGAGTTGTTATCATCTGGAAATGTCTCATTTAACATGTAGAAAGCAGGGTAGAGATATACCTTGCAGAATAAATCAGAGATACATGCAGAACGTACGTTTGCGAGCCCAAATGAGCTTCCTCATTTAACATGTGTTAGATTTGGCACTAGATGCATTTTGACAGTCTGTGTGCGTGCTGGGGAGAACATCTTTAAAGCAACACACATCCTGGACTTAGTTCCCACTCCAGTATTTGATATTCCTCTGGCTTCTGTTTAGCTGCCATCAGGGCATATACTTCCTTTGCTGAATTCCCCTCAGAGAGCTCTTGCCAATTCAGGTTTCTTGAGAAATGACTGTGCCAGCCTGTTCCTATTCAGAAACTATTTTCTTTAAAAAGTCTGTTTCCTGACCTGGTACAACTCTAATAAGGCTAGAATTGTAGTGCTGATGTCTTGACAGCCAAGCATGGAAGGGGAGTCAGTAAATATAGTTTGAATATTCAGCCTCAGCAGACTGTAAGTAAAATACAGGGTCAGCCAAGAGGACTGGATCACTTCTTGACCCTTAACATTTGTAGCTGGGCAAGTTAAATGATGACCAGGGCAATCAGATCTCATGCTTCAGGGTGTTAGCTGATGGCCTCCACGGGTCAGGAGGGAGTTGTCCTCCTCATTTAAGGTTTCATACTTTGCCAAGTCTTCTTCCACGTGCCTCCTCCTCAGGGTGTGCAGCCAAACTGGCCATTTTGTCTTAATTTTCATGCGTAGCATCACAAAGACAACAGAGGCATTGTGCTTTTTGATGGAGACTTTGTCTGTTCACGTGTTGTTTTTCTCTTACCCTAAGATCAGATCTTCTGACCAAAAGTATTTGGCTGCTCTCTTCCTATCAAAGCATGTTATCCTCTGGAGCAATGTGTGTGCTGGCTGGTACTGGAGACAGAAAGCCGGGCTAAATGAGCTGGCATGCTAAGGTTTATGTGGCAAAAGTCAGTTTACTGTGGTTTGACACCTGCAGCTGGCATAAATCAAGATAGCTCCTCTGACTTGGAGGCTGCACTGACTTAGGGCAGAGGATCTGTCCCAGTAACTGTAAGAGGTGAATACTGTGGTGTTGATATGATTTCTCTGGGCCTAAAGCAGGAAACTGAAGAGATGATTGTTTTGGAGTCACCGCTGCTGATACCGTACCTAGCTTTACATGATGTAACTCAAGTGTTGCTAGCAGTAAAGCACTGTGCATAGCACGGGGCGAACCCATCAAGTGCTCACGCAGCTGCTTGGACCGATTTTGCAGGCTGTGCGGCTATGGCAGCTCCACCGCTAGTAAGTTGAATCCTCGGAGCTAGGTGATTTAAAGCTTGCTCGGTTAGGTCTCCAACAGCTGGAATCATTGCACTGTGCACTGTTTGGTTTGTAATTGAACCAATGAATGATTCTCATTTAAAAACAAAAAAAAATCGGCAGTGTCTCTCTCAGGGACGGACATTCAAACAGCCCGAGCCTGAATTGATTCAGTCTTTGCAGTTTAGTCTAACCTGCAGAGAGTGAACTGCTTTGCAAGTGGATAGACATGGCACATGGCTGCAGTGATTCAAGCTAGAAGCCCTGGGGCACTAGAGCAGCCCTACCTTCCCTTCCTCGGGGAAGCTGAGCTGAGGAGGGGGAGCATGGCAGGCCCCAGTGGCTCCCTGACACCCAGGAGCAATCTGGGCACACGGGGCTGCCCAGCCCCAGAGGGGAACTCTTCCCCCTCCTCCCTCTCCCCCACCACTGTGGGCCCAGGAAGGGGGCCCTATTCAGTGCTGGGGGGTTCTTCTCCCCTTCTGGTACCGTGGGGTGGGGAGGGGGACTCTATGAGGCTGCCCAGCCCCAGAGGGGGACTCTTCCCCCCACCTTTCCCTCCAGGGCAGGGGGAGGCTCCGTTCCATGCTGGGGGGAACTCTTTTCCCTCCTCTTCTTCCCCGCAGAGGGGCAGCGGGAATGCAGAGCTCATCTGGGCAGGGTGGGGTGTGTGGGTGGGGGATGTAGGGGCCCCCACCACTCCCCCCATGGCTGCACACACTCCCCCAGGGCTTCAGCCCCTGCTGCTTGGCAGCAGCAGCAGGCAGGAGGTCAGCGTGCTCGTGTCCAGCGCAGGTGCGGTTCCAGCCAGCACTGCACTGGGGGAGAGAGTGGAGCCTGCCTTATCCCCCACCAGGGCTCTGAGCCTCAGCCTGAGCTTGCACCTCCAGTGCTGGAGGCAGGTGCTTCCCCCACTCTGTGCTGTGCAGTCCTGCACTGGCACTCTGCTGGGAGTGGAGGGAGCCCTGCCCCTGCTTCCCCGCAGAGTCCAGCATGGGGCTTCTCCACCAGAGAGCGAGTTGCAGGCATGGCACAGAGCTGCAGGGATAGAAGTGGCCAGGCAGGCTGTGTGGGGCTGTGCTCCTTGGCTAGAGAGCAGAGGGGAGGGGCCAGCCCTGCTGTGGAGCAGAGAGCCCCGCCCAGCCCAGAGAGTATGCTGGGATGCTGGGGGTCTCTGGTTTATCTTAAACTAGCAACAAGTCTGGGACAGACATTGCATAAATTGGTTTGAGCCAAATCAGTTAAGTCTGATACTACATTCAACCAGGTTTATCTCAAACCAGTTTGGGCCATTTTGAAACTGGTTTATGTGCACTGAATGTCTGTTCTGTTACAGGCTTAAACCAGTTTCTGATCACTTAATCTGGTTTACGTGTAATGCCTGTCCCTAGCCTCCTCACTGTCATTCACCTCCCTCCCAAGGAGCTGTCTGTCTCAACTTCAGTGACAAGCATTGACCTGAACAGTGTCATTGCAATGTGGAAGACACAGAAATACAATACATCCTTCTTAATTATAGATGCCAAGAGATGTCAAGATATCAAGGGGCTTGCCACCCCAAAGAACTTTTTTCCCCACCTGAACACTGAGACAAATCTTGAGACTGAATATGTTCATTATAAATAAGGTGAGATCTTAATGAGTCCAGAGCACCTTGTATCCTGATCTCAAATCTCTCTGCTAAGGCATTTAGAGCGCACACATTATGGTGATAAATGAGCGTCTCCCTGGTCTGCTTACAGTATAATTACCGGTTGCGTCTGTAGCATAACACAATAACTCAGTTTATTACCAGCTGGAATAACCCATCCTAACAACTGTGTTTCACTTCTGCTTCTCTTTCAGTTCCCAAGAAGCTTCTGCATGAAACCCAGCCAAAACAAACCCACCACCGAGGAATTCAGCAACCGCATTTTCCACAGCAGCCAAGAGTGCATGATCCTAACATTATAGGGGATGGTGTGTTCTTTTCCGATGCTTCTTCTCCCATTATAAAGAGCGCTCTACCAGGTAGCTATGGCTATTACAACACTGACCCAAACGTTATTGTAGTGATAGCAATGCTAGGAGCCCTTATTAATGAATGTGAAATAAGAGAATCCTTATTCAGGTATTTGTGTTGGTCAGATGCCGCACCCTGTTCTCAGCATTGGAGTCACTGTTGTTGTGTCATGACACAAGTAAGGAGCTCCTGATTTTGTGGGTGAATGAGTTCATAAGACAGGTAATGGCATAGTCTGTGTAAGTCAGCAAAGTACAACCATTTCTACACAACTTTAAGGTCTGATCTTATTACTCTTGAAGTTAAGGACAGAGTTCCCATTTACTTCGGCAGTGAGATTAGAGTTATGGCAATGTGCATATACTTATATCCCAAGATGCTTTCACATTTATCTGATACAATTGCAGAGATAAGGAAAGAATGAGAAAGTAAGAGGTTCATGCAAATGAGAAGAGATAAGTTTCTAACCGAGCTTGGAAATGGGGTACAAGTTCTGTGAGGGGCCAAGCAGAGACGTGTGGAGAATGGATTTATTTTGGTTCAGTGATGGAGCTGAAAAATTGAAAAAAAAAGGGTCCTTTTGGATTGACCTAATGAAACAAAAAACTCAAGAAAAAAGTATTTTAGGTGATCCAAAATACATTCTACTTCTACCAGAAGTGAATCATTTTGTTTGGCATTCTGTTTTTAATTCTTTGTTAAAAGTTAGGTGAATTTTCAGAAAAAACTGACATAAAAGTCAAAATGTTGCATTTTGCAGATGTCAACAAGGAATGTTTGGACTTTCTGGACAGTTGTTTCCTTTTACTTCAGCCAAATGATTTATCAAATTTGATCCATATTCACAAATAGTTCTGCTCATGTTGAAACTGCATTTTCCAATGAATCTTCTGAAAAAATGTTGTCTAGCTCTGGTAATAAAGGCAAAAGACAGGGCAGAGCGGCAACTTAAGACTAACTGGATGCGAGAGCCATGGGCTTTCATAGACAACAACCCACTTCATCAGATACTCACTGAAGTCGGTTGTTGCCTGAAGATGCTCATGTCTCTCCCAACCAGTTTGTCCCTAAGGTGGCACCTTGCCCTGACTTTAAATTAATATGGGCTAGCCACCTGTCTGCAAAAATCAAGCAAGCTTGTTTCAACAATATGGTGCTACAAAGGAGGAGGCAGCGGGGATGAAAGGCTGCCACTGACAGACAAATGGATTTGAGAAAGACACAATCTCTAAGGTAGGCATGGGAATAAGTGAACCAGAATCGAATGAATGGCAAGCTTGTGGAGAGGTTTGAAGATACTGTATAGCAGCCAATGGCTGTTTCAAGGTGCGTTTTTGTTGCAGAAGGATAGATTTTTCCCCGCTCTGTTATAACCACAGTGGTTTTTTCTGCCTTAACCATTTATGACTGTACTGTCCGACAGATTAGAAAACCCGTTCTGTGACTTGAGGTTGCTCATTGCTGAAGTGCAGAGTACTCTGATAACCATTCATTTAGGAACTTGGTTGATTTTTTTAAGACCTGTCTTCCTTTTTCTCAGAGCAGGGGAGAAAGACATGTGAAATTCCTCTTACAATTCCACTGAGGAGCTGGTTCTTCATTCCCCATCCAACAAGGCACTTGCGTTATGTTGTGTTGTTTGTGCAGAGTGGATGGAGCCTAGCAAATCCTTATTTCTTCTGGGCTTTTGCTGGCCAGTCTCATACACAGCACACAAGTTGGAGGAGCCCTAGGAAAGGGAGTCTTGGTCCTAGTGTGATCCAGCGAATTCCAATTATGAACATTGTGAAAATGTAAGAGATGAAGTAGGGGAGCTGATGATGGAGGGGGGCTATAGCTGGAAGGAAAACTTAGGGAGAAGGGAGTGGTTACAGAGGTTGCAGCCACCTAATACTGTCCCCACCTCCAAATCACAAGTCAGAAGACCTGAGCTGCTGCCATTCATTTATATCATTAGGAAGTTTAATTGGCACTGCTCCTGATAGAGCAACCCTAGTTCTGAGGCAAAGCAATCCTCACTTATTGTCAGAGGAAGAGCGACTTCCTGTCACGATATATCATAGAAAGACCATGTTGTGTGGGTGCAGGGAAGCGCCACAATGCGGCGAGGCAACTACTCTGCTCAAAGGATAGGGCTCAGAGGCTGCCAAATGCATTCATTAGCCACCCAGAATATCTCCCAATGTCGTCATGAGTTCTGAGCTGCTGGGAAACTGGATTCAATAGTGGGGTAGAGACACTCATGAAAAACAGTCATCTTCGGCTGCAAGGGATCGCCAAAGAAGTTTTTGTTTTGGAAATGAAATGGGAGGATCCTATTTGTCAGCTCAGTCAGCGGTGCCATCTGCTCCACTTGCATCAAGTACAGTTCCTACAGAATACAGACGGAGGTGATTGCTACACAGCATGTGATGGTTCTGCTCCCCGATACATCTCATAGCAGACTAGTGGTACGATTAGCTGTTGGCATGGCTTGTGCCCATCAGTTTAGTTACCGCTAAAGACTAAACCTCTGGGATTACAGTGTTTGAGCTTGAACACAGAGCCTTTACCTCCACAAGTGGGGAAAGGATGGAGGGAAAGGGCAGAGAACACACGGCAAACAGCATGTCATATCCCCAGGCCGCAGGATTAGTGCTCAGTTACCAACTGTGGTGTCTGCCCATCCCATATGCCTGCCAGTGGTTCACTAATCACCGTGTGAGAGCCTTGGCTGTGGGAAGAACCTCCTCATAGGCTAGAATGTGCTGCTGCATTTAGGAGAGAAGATTAAAGGAGTTTGGCTTGTGTAGCTTAGCAAAACTGAAGGTGGAGAGGGGATATATTTACTCTGTATAAATACAGAGTGGGGTGAATGCTAGGAAGGGAGGAGGGCTATTAACGCTGAAGGCCAATGTTGACCTAAGATTGAATGAGTACACGCTGGCCATAAAGAGATTTAGACTGGAAACTAAGCTTAAAACTTGCAAAAGTTTTGGCATGGTCATCAGAGCAAAGTGGTGGAGGTGAAGAAATGGGATTGCTTTGGAATGGACCTTTTTAAGTTTGGGAAGGGATAGTATGGTAGGACTGACATGCTCCTGGACTAGGAAACAGAGCATGTGATAGGTGGCGCTGAGTGTTTGCTAATCCTCTAAAGGGACTGAAAGGAAACTTGATGGGTTGCTGCATGTATGGGAAGTGTCCAGTGATGCCATGCTTTAGGCCTTCTGGTTTTTCTATAAAGGCATTGTTTGATGTTAGGGATTTTTTCCACCTGCCTCGGAAGCCCTGAACATTAGTTATGGTTGGAGCTGGAGATTGGCTTGTGTGCCCTGCTGCTCCAAACAGTACCTGGAAACCTCTTGGGTGCCTGATTCATGTACAGAGCCAAAGAGGCCACCTGATGAGCAGTCAGGAAAGAATTTTCATAGATTTCATAGCCATAGGGCTGGAAGGGACCTTGGGAGATCATCAAGTCTAGCCCCTTGTCCCAAGGGCTGGAAGTCAGCTAGGGTCAAAGGATCCCAGCCAGATAAGTGTCCAAATACTTCTTAAAGGAGTCCAGAGTAAGTGCTTGCACTACCTCTAGAGGGATCCTATTCCAGGCCTTGGGGGCTCAGGCAGTAAAGAAGTTTTTCCTTATGTCCAGCCTAAAATGGTCTTAGAGGAGTTTGTGACCATTGGACCTTGTCATCCTTTGGGGTGCTCTGGTGAATAGGCATTCCCCCAGATCCTGATGCACAGCTCTGATGTACTTGTAGGCTGCCACCAAGTCAGCCCTGGGCCTGCACTTCTCCAGGCTCTCAGCCTCTCTTCATAAGGCCTGTTCTCTTGCCCTCTGATCATGTGTGTGGCTCTCCTCTGGACTCGCTCAAGCTTCTCCACATCCTTCTTGAATTGTGGAGCCCAAAACTGGATGCAGTACTCCAGCTGTGGCCTCACCAAGGCTGAGTACAGCCTCAGGAGGATGACATCCTACGATTTATTTGAGAAACATCTATGGATGCAAGCCAGAGTTTGGTTTGCTTTACCAGCTGTGACATCAAATGGGTGGCTCATGTTCATCTTGTGGTCAGGTATGACCCCCAAATCTTTTTCGGCCATGTTGTTAGTGAATGTAGCACTGCCGAGCCTATAAGCATGCTGCATTTTTTTCCCCAAGGTGGAGTACCTTACATTTGTCAGTATTGAATATCATCAGGTTTGTATCTGCCCACTTTTTGAGCCTATCCAAGTCAGCCTGGATCACCAGCCTATCCTCAGGTGTGGATGCTCTACTCCAAACTTTGGTGCCACTGACAAACTTGGCCAGTCCACTTTTGACACCAGTATCCACATCATTGATAAAGATGTTAAAAAGAACCGGTCCAAGGATGGAGCCTTGGGGGACACCTCTGGTCACAGAGCACCATGATGATTTGCTTCCATTGACCACCACTCTCTGAGTCGGGTCTCCGAGTCAGTTTCTGAGCCATTGGACTGTAATGTAGCCAAGGCCACAGTTGGCCAATTTTTCCAAGAGGAGATTGTGGGACACCAGATCAAAGGCTTTTTAAAGTCCAGATATATGATGTCAATCTCTTCTCCCTTGTCCAGGTGATAAGTCACCTGGTCATAGAAAGAGATGAGATTGGTCAGGCAAGACCTACCCGCAACAAACCCGTGCTGGCTATCCCTCAGGATGTTGCCATCAGCCAGCTTGTCAAGAATGGTCTCTTTGATTTTTTCCAGACTCTTTCCAGGGATTGAGGTCAAGCTGATTGGCTTGGATCCCCTTTCCTCCCTTTCCTGAAGATGGGCAGCACATTGGCTTTCCCCCAGATGAGTTGCTAAGGGCTGTTGGGATGTTTGCCCTCCTTTGTAGGATCAGGTTGTGGTCCTCTTCCCACGAGCACCTAAGAGGGGTAGTCACATATTTGCTTGCAGTAGTTGCAAACCATTGAGATGTCATGACCTATTAAAATTATTGCATATTAAAGTTAGTTTGTTAAATAGTCTTCACTCGAAAGGGAACAACTTTGCAATGCCACAATAACACTTAACACATGCTAAACTGCTTTAATATATATTTCCTCATGTTTTAACAGCATGTAATAAATATTAAGTTGCATGCGTGACACAACCCATGTACTTTAGCTTAATGGATTCTTTCCCTTTTCTGTGGCCAAAGCCTTGGTGGCATCTGTCTTTGCTTTTTGCCTCTGGCATGGCTTAGGTCTTTTTAGAAAATGTTCTGGGGCTGCAGTATGTGAAAGGGCCTGGAGTGTGTGAGTTTTTCTTTCTTTTTTTTTCTGGGGTATTTTTTTAACGGTTGCCTATAAATACAGGGGACTGAGACTTTATGGCCTGGGGGGCCTCTTCCAGTACCGGATCCTGTGTTCCTAGAGAAATCCTCGCCCCCTTAACTGAAAACACAACACATCACACAAGGGAGGAGACCCCTGAAACACTCCTACACTTTCTCTGGAAGACCTTTCTCTTCTTTAAATCCATCTTTAACTCTCGACCTCTGCTCTGATTCCTGAAAATTATCATCAGCGGGCAGTGGTGAGGCAAGTGGTGAGCTGTGGCTTCCATTGCTCTCTTAAACTCCCCTCAGTTCATTGCCTCATCTTCCAACCCGTCTGCCACCCGGCTTGCCAGTTTTCTTCACCTGTTGCACTCTGGTAGACGGCACATTCTCTGGGACGAGGGCCGTCTTTGTTACTTGTGCGAACCGTGGCTGAAACAACAACGGGGCTTGTTCCTGGACTGGAGTTCCTAGAGCCTGCCGTGATGGAGATAATAATACAAAATGAAAGTTATCCTGTACTCGTGTCTTCCCTTGTCTCCTACATTCATCTCAGTCACAGGGTAGCTAGTTCAAGGCATCATCTTGGCTCCACGGTTTTCCACTGTTGGGGTTGGAACAGAGCCTAAGAGCCCTGATAGCCAGTCCCACAGGCTGCCTAGACATAACCAAAGCATCCTTATTGTATGCTCGAACCGTGCAATAAAGCTACAGCGCCACACACACGTTCGCCACTTGCTCCATCACCTTTCAATGTCACTTTACCCTAGTCTGATACCTAACCTGCTATCATTGCCTAGGGGGTCTGTACAGCTTCCATGCACGTGTGGCACAATGTAACTATTTGCCTTGGGGGTAAGGGCTGCAAACACCCGTACAGTGTCAGCACGCAAATACCGATTTTCCTGTGCTGCGCCCTGGTGTGGGAAGTGCCTTTGCTTATGTAGCTCGGATGATTTTTTGTGTGCTTGAATTGTCTGTTTCCTGAACTTGATACCTACAGATAAGTGGAAGCCAGGTGCAATTGCCAGCGACTGTGCGTTGTTTATTCTCTGCCAAGACCAGATGCACAGGGGAAAGGGATCTGAAAAGCCGTAGCAGCGTCCCTATGTGCTTATGTGACCTGTATGCCATGTGCTGACTTTTTAATGTGTTTAAAACAATGAGTATTTTGCCATTGGCTGCGGCATCTGCCAGCAGATCAAGGTACAGTGAGTGCTCAACAGTGATCTGATAAGGTCTGAAAGGGTCTCTTTCAGTCTCCTGGAATTAGCCGCCTTCTCAGCTCCAGTCTTCAACAAATAAAATCAAATGATTAACCCATGTTCACTCACCTCTCTGAAGGGGAAATTATGTCTGGGTGAAACACAATGAGAGTGTGCTTTTGAAGGAAGTCATAAATGCAGGCAACGATCCGCCCTTCCCTTAAGGAGGCTGGAGAGAAAGCAGCGCTGTTTGCCAGGTGTAGCTCACTCGAGGATTACAGGGAGATACAGCGGAGCGCTGCCGAGCCTGCCTGTGTTTTGTACGCTGAGTCGTTACAAGCTGAGGGGGACCCCAGCATTGATAACGGCTCCTTTGATTTACAAAAGCAAAAAGCCACTTGATTATAGGTTTGCTCTAAAGCATGCGGGTGTGTCTGACTGGGGACACGGAAGAGAAGGAGATGGGAGAGGAGATGCTGCCTGGTTGCAAGCATAGCAGCTGCTGTGCCTGTCCTGTGCAGAGTCTGGCAAAGTTAACTGAGAAGGTGTAAGCTGCCAAATTTAGGTGGCATTTTTGGTTCGGAGTACAGAAGCAGATTCTGTGGCATTGGGACGGACGGGAATTTGGCCCTCATTTGTTTTGTATTCCAAAACAGAGAAGAAGAGAGGGAGGTCTGCTACCTTCTACCCACCGGACTACAGCCCTGTGCTGCTCCCCGTGGATGAGACACAAGAGCTGGTGTTCAACAGCAGCATGGAGCCTGCGGGCATTAGCACGGAGATGGCACTGCTCAGCAACATCCTAGCGGCTTATTCATTCATCACAGGTAGGTCGTGTACCTGCTGTTTCCGTGGGATTGTACCACTGGAACCGCCGGCAGTATCTGCTGCCCCTTTCTCCCTCTGGTTTATTTTTCCATTTGTGTCTCAGCAGGTTTTCCCTTGAAAGACCTGCCAGAAATAGCTGTAGCAGAAGGGGTGATGGTATATAACAGGCTTAATTGTGCTCTGACTTCCCTGGGACTTGCTCACATCTGGAGTTAAATACAGTGTAATCTTATATGCGGTATTATTTCTAATGCTTCATTTTCCTTGAGATCAAAGGCAGGCGCATTAAGGAGGCAAGCTTGTTGTCTTGTAATTTGGAAAATGAGCGACATTTAGATCATTACCCTGCTTGAGACTATTTGGCTTATCTTCAGTTGAAGCGTGAAGATGAAGTAACTTGAGATTCTGCTTGACTATGTCTTTAAATCTCATTTAGGGTGCGATTTCCTTGGATCACAGCTTTCATCCACATGCGTCCTTCATGTGAGACAGGAACTTTCTTCCACTTGCATTGATTTTAAAGAGTTTCTCTCTCCAAGGAGATTGTGAGCCTCAGTTATTACTTCGACTTCACCAGAAGAAGCCAAGTTATGGGCCTCCAGTAGCAAAAGGTCTGTTAGAAACAGGTGCTGAGTAGTGCAAGTTGCCCACGACTGCCTTTAGCACGAGGGAGCCCTGAGTGAGCTGGTGGCAATGCAAAGGTAGAAGGAATCAGCCAACCTGGGGTGGAGTCAAGCTGCTAGGGCTGTCCTAGAGTTACAACTGGTGCTCCAGAGCTGCTGTCTTGAAGAGGTGAATTGTGCTTCCCGTGAGGTTGCACTGCAGAGGCAAGGAATGCAGTTGGGGGGCATGGGGAACTAAAGTGGCTTGCTCAAAATCCGGAATAAAACCTAGACTTGCCTAAGCCTATGCAGATTTTCTGAAGCGACACAGAAAGTCTGTGAAAAAGCATGGATTTGAACTCAAGGATCCCAAGCTTCTAACTGCTAAGCCATCGTTCTTCTCATCTTGCTTCTTTCCTTCATTGTGCTTTGCCAAGGTATATATGGTGGTTGCCAGACATGGGAAATCCAGATTTGTGGGTACTGGGTTTCTTTCTGCCTAGACAACTGTCCATCCTATCTCTTTGCAGCTAAGGCTAGGTACAGACATTGTACTTATCATGCATTAAATGCACAGAAATGACTTTACCGCTGTAACAGAACAGACGTTCATGGCACATAAAGCCTGTATCCTGCTCTAAGTTAATGCTGAATGGGAGTGGTTTCAGACTAAAGCACTTTAGGGCTGGAGTGATTTTTTGAACATCTGCACCACATCTCATCCCAAGTAGGTTGCATCCCCCCGGCACCCCAGGGTGTCCCTTGCTGAGCAGCTTGCTAGCTTCAGCTGGTGCTTGTTTGCTGTGTGCAAGCACTGACCCAGCCGCACCCCTGGGCTGTCACAGAAGACAGAAAAGGCACTGTCTCCCCTCTGCATGGCTGAGTGGGGGGGTGGGGTGGGACGAAGCCTCCCTGCTGCACGGGCTCCCCAGCCCCCAGGTTTCTGGGTTGAGTCTTGCGGGAGGCTGGACTGGGTCTGTGCAACAGGGGCACTCCCTCCTTCCCTCTGCCCCTGAGTGTCTTGACAGATGCAGCATGGGGCTGTCCAGCCCAGCTTTTTGCCACGCCAGGAACTGGGAGTGGGGAAAGGAGCCCCCTTTCCCTGTGAACCCGAGCTGATCCCCCAAGACCCAAACCAGCCTGGGCAGGGGGGAGGTGTGCACAGCAAGGGAGCTCCCTCCCTCCCGACTCCCACCCCAGCCTTTTGATAGCTGCGGCCAAGAATTACAGCATGGGGCTACCCGGCTCGGCTTTTCACTGCACAGAGACCTGGGGGTGGGGAAAGGGAGCCCCCATGCTCCCACCCCAATTGCTGGGTTGGGTCTTGGGTGGGTCTGAGCTGGGTCCATGCAGCAGGGGGGCTCTGTCCTGTTTCTGGCATGGCAAAAAGCCAGGCAGCCTGTACTGTAGCTGTCAAAGGCTGGGGTGGGGCGGGGAGGGAGCCCCCTGCTGCACAGACCTGGCCTGCCCCCCACCCCAGTCCTGACCCAGCAAGCTGCAGGGGTCCTGCATGGCATGGGGGCTCCATTGTGGCCCCCCCAAGCCACTAATGGGAAGCGGGGCAGGATGGGGTGCTCCAGCAACCTCCTGGGAGCCATGTGGGAGCTCCTCCAGCCTGCTGACCTTGGCCAGCGTGGGCAGGCTGTGAGCCCCTCTGATCCAGTAGCTAACATCTGCGCAGTTTGCTTCCATTCTAACTTACAGCGCTTTAAGTAAAGCACGAGAGAGCACGTCTGCCAGGGGCTTGTTAACATCTGTACTCAGCCTTAGATAGCATCTCTGCTGGACTCCGAACCTTATTAAGGAACTGGTATAAAATCAGGTTGCTGCTCAAAGGAATTAAACCCACTTCTAAACAAGCAATTAGAAACATATTGATAATGGACTACTACTTTGCATCACTGCGGCACTTCAATTTGAAGAGCTGACAGCATTTTGCAAATATTAATGAGCTGTCAAGAAAGATGCACTCCAGCCACAAACCTTGGCCCATAACTGAATCTCCCCTCCCACCCTTTGTTTCTGGCAGAGGTGATTTCAGGGTTCGGTTCATGATGAGAGAAACCAGACATAAACATTTTGAATCATGGTCTACACTTTACTAAACTTTGGAAATGGTCAGACCTGGGAATCTGGCTGGGAAGTATCTCGATTTCCAGCAACTCTCCTATAAATTAAGTTAATATTGACGGTGCCATTTTATACATGGGGCGTAGGCCCCAGGAGTTGAAGTGACTCGCCCATCACAGAGTTGGGACTAGCGCTGAGGCCTTTGACTCTACTTGAAAGCACCGAGGGCTGTGCCTTTCTCTATGGTGGAGCTGTTTGGCCCATATCTGTTTTATGGAACATGCTCACTTTTGACTGTAGTTTTATATAGAATGAAATCCCACAGGGTCCCAGTCCTGGGCCAGAGACTTTTAGATAATAAATAAGGAAAACTTCGAGTCTCTCTAATTGTGGATTCACTTTCCTGACCTCATGTTTTCCCCATCCTTGTTCAGGTCAACTTCACAAAGCTAGGACCTGAAATAGGGAGGAAGTCTGACTTTCACCTCCCAGTTTTGCTCAGGATTTCAGAAAGCTGGATACCCATTTCCTCCATTACAGTAAACAGTGGTTGTTAGATGATTATTAGTCTCAATAACGTGCACTGTAATTTAGTTGCTTAGTAAAAAAGTAAGTAACGGCTTCCTCGCGGTTCTAAAGAGCAGATATCCCAACACATCTTTATCTGCTGTATATAATTTAGTCCTTTGCTTCTTGTGTGGAAGATTGATTTGGTTTAGTTTATTCCCTATAATTGAATCTGGAGCTGTTTCATTAAATTCCCAAATTACTGGTATATGAATGCAGGGACTTAAAGACTGGCAAATGACAAGGTGCAATTTTCGTAAAAATGGAGCGCTGTGAAATCACCCTCCTTCGTGTTTATAAAGAGCCTTGAAGAGGTGCATAGTTGTCTGTGTTACCCTGATCCTGGGGTCCTGGGGCTGCTCTAGCTATGCCAGCTGTCAGAAGGGAGCCATTACAATAGATGAGGGTATCAAGGGTGCAGGAGGGTAGAGGGCAGCTCAGGCACACCATTTTCTCTGGCCAGGCCCCCGTCCCTTGGCTATTGATCCTGGGGTGGTATTTTCAGAGGCAATGGGGAAAAAAGTGGTATAAAGAACTTATCTTCTAATTCCAGACCACTGAGAACTCTGCCAGGTAAGATAGTAAAGCGGCTAGTAAAGCGAGCAAAACGCTGGCGTGCATCCATAGATGCTTCTTGAGCAAATCCCGGGACGTCATTCTCCCCTTGTACTCGGCCTTGGTGAGATCGCAGCTGGAGTACTGCGTCCAGTTTTGGGCTCCACAATTCAAAAAGGATGTGGAGAAGCTTAAGAGGGTGCAGAGGAGAGCCATGCACATGATCAGAGGTCAGGAAAACAGACCTTATGATGAAAGGCTGAGATCCATGGGGCTCTTCAGCCTGGAAAAGCGCAGGCTCAGGGGTGATCTGATGGTCACCTATAAGTTTATCAGGGGTGACCACCAGGATCTGGGGGAACGTTTGTTCACCAGAGCGCCTCAAGGGATGACAAGGTCAAACAGTTATAAACTCCTGCAAGACCGCTTCAGGCTGGACTTAAGGAAGAATTTCTTCACCGTCCAAGCCCCCAAGGTCTGGAACAGCCTGCCGCCAGAGTTGGTTCAAGCACCTACATTGAACACCTTCTAGAGAAATTCAGATGTTTATCTTGCTGGGATCCTATGAGCCCAGCTGACTTCCTGCCCCTGGGGCGGGGGGTGGACTCAATGATCCTCCGGGGTCCCTTCCAGCCCTGATGTCTGTGAAATCTATGAAGATCCTTTGGGTCCTCAATCTGCTGTGTTTAGGATGGTTTTGCATTGGTGAAGTAGTGTGTGCAAGGTCTTTCTGAGATAGTAGCACACATGCTAAGGCTTTAGTAGCCAGGTGTTTTGTAATTTTTTTACAACCTGACTAGTTGGGTGCCCAGTCCCTTATGGTGACATTTCACCTCAATCTCCACTGAACCCTGTGAGAAGTCTGGCCTCTCAGCATTTACTAACTTTGCCTCCTCACTTGAGTAAAGCATCCAAAAAGTGGCAGCATATTGACTGTGCTTACTGGTCCAGTCTCTTCCTGCACAAGGCGGCAGCAGTAGGTGTTGGGTACTTGCACCTGTTGGCCCTTGAGGTGTCTTGCATACATGGGAGGATTAGATGCAGATGCAAAGAGGGATACACTGGCCATTTCCTGTGTTCTCCTGACTGAAGTCCACATCGAAGAAAGGCGAAGCCCAGAATGACAGGCAATGGCTCTGTCTTTACAAGTGCTTGCTACCTTTCTCATATCGCATTCAGGGCAGCCAGAGTGCTTCCTTTGTGCCTTACATCAAAGGAACGCGTTTGCGTGTTTCGCTCAATCCCAGAGAACTGTTGAAGTAATT
This sequence comes from Crocodylus porosus, assembly GCF_001723895.1. Lineage (NCBI taxonomy): Eukaryota > Metazoa > Chordata > Crocodylia > Crocodylidae > Crocodylus > Crocodylus porosus. Next base: position 310,052 of record NW_017728918.1, read on the forward strand.
AAAAATTGCCTTTAGAAACTTGCAGGGGAAAAATTAGAATAGGAACAACATCAGTTAGCACTGGCTGTAGGATTTGAGGGTATCAGGCAAACAAGCGTGACTTACGGCTCAATCAGTGCAAAAGGGTGAGGGATGCTCTCGCTCCACAATGTGTTCTTGTGGAATTAGGTTCCTAGTTACAAGGGCTGCCTGCAAACAACAGAGGGGTTTATTACAGGTCTGCTCTGAAGGCTGTTGAAGTCATTACACAGAATCCAATCGCTTGGCTTTGTAATTGTGACTGAAAAACTAACAACAACCATAAAATCATCCCTCCTATTTATAAAAGGACTTAAATGACCATTGTTCCAGTAGTGCCTGAGTGCATCCTTCGTGGCTGAGACTGGAGCGGATACAGAAAATGAACTCCCGTGGCATCCTTTGCAGTGGGTTTTCCGTGCTGGCCAGGCTGGGAGGTCACTGAGAGGGAAGGCGTGAGGATGCATTCACTGCTCTGGTTTGTGCCGTATCAGTGCTGTGCACCGGGGACTTGGGTCTACAGTGTTGTCAATGTATCACTTGTGCTAACATTTCCTTTCAGTATTTATGGGGAAAATCGGCAAAGTCCACCCAGAAACCATGATGTTGCATCTATACATTAATACGTGGGTTTCACAGAAAAGATTCGGGGGAGAGTATTTAACTTCTCTTGTAAGTTGTTGGCACTGGGATTATTATAAAGGGTGAGGCCCTTGCTGTGACATCCCTACCCGACAGGCTGCTGCTCCAGCCCTAACCTCCTCAGGAGACCCAGTAAGACCCAGCAAAGCAAATATCGTCAAAGCTGACCCTCTTACTTGGACCCTTCAACTCCCGCCTCGCCAGCCAGCTCTCTGAATGTCTGATGCTATCACAGGAAATCAGATCAGTAATGCACAGATTATTTTCTAGTTATTGAAACAACAGCAAGAAAAAAGAGGTTTATAAGAGCAATAACAACCTTGGTTTGGGGCATTTCCTGGGGAATTAATGCCCATCTGAGTCGGTGCTCCCAGCTAATCATTAGCCCTCAGGAAATAGCCTCAGTAATTACTGTCCCTTTGGATACTTTTTTAAATGTGCTTTTAATTTTGACTGATACCAAACCCCTGTAACTCCCGCTTGAACTGAGAAGAGAAGAATAGCACCTTCTGGTTGTGCACAGTAAAGGCAGTGATTTAGCAGTCTTGAATCAATGATGTTTTCAGCTGCACATGCGGCCTGGAAAGAGCAGCCCCATGGAGTCTGTAAGAGCTACTCTCTGCTGAGAAGTCTGCGCTGAGGTCTAGGATGGGTCTCAATGAACACAGAGGATAAGAAAGTAACCCATGGTGCCGTCTGCTAGAGAGGAAGGCAGTGCTTCCATGGGATGATGCTGTTAAATAAGGGGATGTCCACACCCTATCCCTGTTCTCATGTGCCAAACCCAGAAAGGCAGTTGTGGAGCCATTCTGCAGGTGTGCCTAACATGCTCTTGAGCATCAGCTTCTGGTGTGCTTGAGCGTGACTGTGAGAGAGACCCTCAGAATAGTTTCACTGCCGCGTTTCTAAGTTTGGCACAGGCGAGGAGGAGAGGTGGGCAGGGCTTGCCATGGGAGACCCTTCCTCGAGAAGGCTGGTTATAGACATACTCCGGGGCAGATGGAGTATCTGCCAAATAGATATAGACACTGATTCAGCAAAGTACACTGAAGTCAATGGCATTTAAGCACATGCAAAATTTGGCTTGCTGAAGTGGCTTGCTGAACCAGGACCTTGGGGCAGCATTTAAGGATGTAAGACCAATCTGACTGTCTTTACACCCATCCCACATCCTCTCCTCCACCTTCATGGTGGAAAAATGGACCTGTGTTGAAGGCTTTAGCCTGGCACTTCAGAGACCTCCGTTTGATTCCCTGCCCTGCTATCGACTTCAGGTGTGACCCAAGTCACTTAGGTGTTAGATGGGCTGATGCTGAGGGTGCTTGTGCCTAACCTGTAGGGCCCCAGATCCAGAAAGAGACTCTGCAAACCCAGGTTAGATGCCTACGTTCCCTGAACTTTAAAAATGAAGAGTCAGGCACCCAAGGCCAGGATTCACCAGAGCCAGCACAAGGGCATGGGGACACTTAAGACAACCTATACCAAACACTGGCTCCTGGGTAGGACCAAGGCTTATGCTCTACTCCCTGCCCCTGATGCTGCTTCTACATGTTATCTGTTTAATGCAAAATGTTTAAGTAGCTCCTGAGGCAGGACAGGAACGCAAAACCCAGCCAAGGACTACAACATCGCACTTCCTCTTGCTGATTGTTCTGTCTATGGCCCCTAAACATTTGCATTCCTTTCAGCCTAATGGCCCTACAAAGTTAGGGCTGGAGACTACCATCAGCCCAGCCCAGCCCACAGTTTCCTAGTACTGTGATTTGCCTGCAGTGCCATCTGTCTTCACAGCCCCAGGAGCAAACGCACCACTAGTCAGTAGAGTAGTTGCAATGCAATAACCACCATCACTTGCTGATGAACGGATGTCATTTCCTGATTTCCCATCCACTGGGATGTGGACTGGCACCACTAACTTCTTTCATATCATCTATCCAGGAGCCACCGGATCCACTCAAGTTACTTGGAGCATGAATTGATCCCAAACAGGTCAGAGGTTCTGTATCCACCTACCAATCCCTTGAGCCATTCAGTTCTTGATTATTAATTAACAGTTTGTGTGCATAAACAAAAGACCTTTCTTTTAAACTTTAAGTTTGGGTTTGAAGTCCACCCTCCTCCCTCCACATACATACTATAAAGAAACTGCTCTGAATATATATTGCACTCCACAACTGGAAATATGCAGAGGCATGGATCTTTTCACAGCCCTTTATTCAGTAGCAAGAGTTTTCCTTCAATGAGTATTGATTCCTAATATTTATAATTCAGTTGCAAACAGATATTGAATGCCTTGTCTATTAGTTTCCCATGATTTATCATTATTTAATGTTGTCTCTTTACTATGATGTCACACGCTCTTGATTTTTAACAGGTATCTTTTATGTATTGTATTTACTTGAATTAAATTGTGAGGTTTTTTTTTAAGACAAGGATATCTGGCTAAACTCACCATTATAGTGTGCCTGTGTGTGAATGCAGATGTGTAAGTTCATTGGAGAAGAGGCTGTCTTTTTGCTTTATATCTATAATACCTTTAACAGTGGTTCTGTCAGGGACTGGGGTCTGTGATGCATAAGTATATGCATTATATTAAATATAATATATGCTAATAATAGGATTTTCAAACTTGACGTGATTTTAGGGCGCTTCTGTGTTTGGATGCTAAACTTCAGACTGCCTAGGGGGTCATTCAGAAAATGCTAGTAACCCACTCCTTTAGTGTATCTCCAGTAAGGCATCTCATCTACACCCCTTTACTCGACCCTTGGGAATGGTTGTCCTCGACTGTGAGGGATCACCGCTGACAAGTAGGGCTCTCAGAAGGGAACACCTCCCCAAACCATGTATCACTTATCAAAAGTCAAAACCTTGGCCAGTGGTGTTTTATCTGCTTCTAGAGAGGAAAAACGGAGTCTGTTTTTGTAAAAATGGTATCTTTGATGTGCAAAAAGACATGTTTTGGGAGTATGCTTGCTGGGTGACTAGATTGCCTATATGTCAGGTCTGCAGTAGGGTTACAGGGAGTCCAGGTAGTATCTTAAATACTGATAGAGTAGTAAATGTAGGTCATAACTGCCAGTGGAGCCCAAAGGTCAGTTATCATCATTGAACCAAATGAGAGGCTGTCTATATAGGCTGGTACAGAGGGGGATGAATTATTGGCCAATAACCCATCCAGTTTAAGATCACTCACCAGATGGGGAAAGTAGATGGGAAAGTGCAGAAAAGAGAAGGGCAAAGGGAAACTGGCAAAAGAGGAAGAGAAACCATCTGTTTTCCTTTCACTCTAGCTCCAGTCTATGCTTTTTATGAAGTGTGTTAAAAGAATGATCTATGGAACTGATGCATCACATTTTTTTAAAATTGAGCCCATGTGTGTACATAAATGTAGTGATTGTAAAAGCAAGGCGTTAACCCTATTGGCCAGGCAGCATCTGCCAGTGCAGATTGGTTTTGCTCATTTCCAGTCCGTGTATTAACTTGAAAGTGATACGCAGATGTGAAGTTAATGCCTGCACACAGTGGTACCACACCTGGATACTGAAGTCCAAAGGCAAGTCTTGGGCGAATATGTGAGGAAGGAATCATTTTCTCTGGGCTTTGAAATCCCAGCCCTAAGGAATATCTAGTCTAATTTCCTGTTTAATATAGTCACTTCATTATTTATATAGTGTCAGTGGCAGCGTGTCAAGTGGGTAAAGTTGAAGTCAACTGGTGAAATCCTGGCTCTAGTTAAGTCAATGGAAGATTTCTTGGCTCTTTTCTCTCATGATACAAACATGCTTCAATCTCTCTCCCATCTTAAAAAAAATCTCATTTCCCTCCAGAATTGCTGATCTTTTCCCCTTTCCCTTTCATTTCTAGGCTAACTGGATGTACTGTTTATGATGCCTGTCTGACCCCTCTAAGACTCTCTCCACCCTGGCTTGCAGCCCTTGCACTCCTCTGAAGCCACTTTTGTTCATCTCTTCCAAGCCAACCTCCATCCTCATTCTCCCTGACCCATCAGCTTCCTTCAGTGCAGCTAACCCATGGCCTTCTTGACATCAGCTCTTTCCTGGCTTATTTGGCTCCATTTTTCCTGGTTCTCCTCCCACTTTCGAAATGATTCCTTCAAGTGTGTCCTTTGATGGATCTTCCTTATACCCAATCCAGTTTTCTTTGAGGATAACTGTGTCTTTGTTCTGCTTTCTTTCTCCTTCTGTGCTTTTTCTCTGAGAAATCTTATCTACAAATTCAACAAGTGTTTCCAAGAGGATGACTCGCGAATCTGCCTTTCTATTCCCAGTCTGTCTCCGGTCCATACAAACATCATCACTTGCCTCCTCATGAGTGACCTCAATTTCAACATGCCTAAAACAGTTCTTCAGCTCCCTCACCAAAACTCCCCTTGATTCCTCCTCCTTCTCCATTAATTTAGGACAACATCACCATCCTGTCTATCACTCAGAACTGCAACCCAGATACCACTTCAACTTGGATAGCTCTCCTGGTCCTCATGTGCAGGCTACATTGAAGTCTTGCAGTTTTATTTAGCATATCATAGCTATAATAAAATCTTTCGTAATCATTCACACTGCTGAAACTCTCATCTGGGCTGTCATTTCACATCTCGATGCCGCATAGGTATCTCTGGCTGTAGCAAAAGTATTCTTATCCTACTGCTATCCATCCAGAAAGGATACCACAGAGATTGTTTTCCGAGCATATTGCTCTAAGCATCTCTTCCTGTGTGTCCCTCCAATCACTGTATTGTATCCAATACAAGTGGGGTGGCTTTGAAATTCCTTTTGGCACATCCCAACCCTACTTATCATCCTGTTCTCTGTTGAGAAGCTGAATCCCACCTCTACACGGCCGACAGTGCCAGTCCGCATCATCCACTTGTTAATTCAAACAAGCACCTTCATGCTGTCTCTGAGGCTGTCCCTCATGCTTGGAAGTTATCCCCATGCAAAGACTCATAACACTTAACAATCAGCCATGCTAATTCAGCCTTTAGGGTCTATGGTCACAAACCCATCCTAATTACATTTCTAAAAAGCCCAAAGAACAATGAAAAACCATACAGTACAACTCCCTCAGCTCCCTTGGTACAATACAGCTCCCTTGTTACACTTTGTTATACAGGATTCATTCAGTTAGCCCATCCAGCATGGACAGCACAGGTAGTACCTTTTGGTGGGCTGGACAGGAAGCCAGCATGGTTACCTTGGACAAGCAAACAAATGCCATGAATAGATAATAAGCAAAGCTCTTAATGCAAAGCTTACCATGTCAGATGTGCCACGGGGCAGAGAGACCCTAAAGCTTTATTATCATTTCTATTCCTGGTGTGGATGATGGCATATGTGATAGAAAGGTACATGGCATTGGCCTCTTCTCAGCTCAGATCAAGTGTAGTCCTATGCTTGCCTAGCAAGGGAAACACCGTGGCCGTGGAAGTGGTCTTCCTAGTCGCTCCCGGGGAGACCGTTCTCCCGGCATGGGGATAGTACCTGCTCAGGTAATGTATAGTAAACCTCCCACTTAGCTGCTGGAGTGGGAAGATCTTGGCTTTGTGCCCACTTTTTGGAAATGGGAGATTCCTCCCTAGCTTGCTCCTTGGGGCCGTATGGCTGGGGGCGGGTGAAACTCATGGGTGTCTAAGCCCCAAGTCTTCAGGCTTGGGCCTGCAAGGAGGATGCCCACCAAAAGTTTTGGAAACATCTGAAACCCCAGATAGGGGTAGAGGATGTCTGCGGGCAGTAGGGCCACTTACGGTTCTGGACTGACTCATGGATTTGGAATTTGTTTTGGCTAATTTCGCTTGGAATATGGAAAAAAATGTTATCATTGCTGACTATGCAGCTTGCTGGCTTTGCATTGCTCTCACCGGGTGGTGGAGTTTGTTTGTAATCTCACTGGCTGCTCTTTAAAACGCCGGGGGGCTGTAGGGAATGTCTTCAGATAGACCATGGCTTGTGTGCAGGTAAATGCCTTGGGGACAGCTCTCCCTCCTGACATTCGCTGGGGTGACACAGTGATGGAAGTGGTGGAAGGACCACTCGGTAACTGGGGCAAATCAGGGAAGGGAAATAGTTTGTGCACGGGCAACAGGACTATGTAATTGCGTGGTTCGATCACATTGTCCGTCTCTGAGAATCCTTTCTGCTTCTCCTTCTAGAGAATCCCGAGCGTGCTGCCCTGTATTTTGTCTCTGGAGTGTGCATCGGCCTGGTGTTGACTCTGGCAGCCTTGGTGCTGAGGGTGTCCTGCCGAACAGACTGCAAACAATCCCCGCCGAAAAAGCCCACCCGCGATCGGGAGAGCGACAGTGACAGCAGTGACAGCGACGATGACTCGGACACCACGTCAGACCTGTCAGCTCGCAGGCACCGCAGGTTCGAGAGGACTTTGAACATGAATGTCTTCACTTCAGCAGAGGAGCTGGAGAGGGCTCAGAGGCTGGAAGAGCGGGAGCGCATCATCCGGGAGATATGGATGAATGGGCAACCAGATATTCCAGGGACCAGGAGCCTGAACCGTTATTATTGAGTGTTGGGACATCCTATGGGCTGGGACTGCAGCCTCGGTCTTCTCTGAGCGTGCTCAGGAGGGAAGGAGGAGTGGACTGGAGTCCTCCCCTTTTGGTTCAGAACAGCTAACAGGAGCAGTATGGATGGACAGCAATAAAGCTTTCACCTTCCACTATCCCCTGACCTCTTGCTATTGACACCTAGGAAACACACCCTTACCCTTGTCTTGTCTCTCTGATATCTCCCTTCAGCGGAGGTGAATGCTAACCTCTTCTCTTGCTGTTGTTCTGCCATAGGTGGGAGGCAAGTGTTCAAAACCTCCCATTTCCAGGAAGATGAATCCAGCATGCAACGGTACGGATGCTGCTCATGTGGTTGGGAGAGGAATTGCTGGGTGTTTTGATTTCCCGAGAATTTCAGGAGAATCGTGAACAAACCTCCTTGAGCTTATGTGTCTGCTGCAGGAATGATGGTATGGGGTGGGAGCAGCAAAAGCCTGAAGTGCAACTGTCTTGTGACTCAGGAAACCATGAGATTAACCTAGTTAAAAATGTGTCTTCAGGAGAACCGGGGATTCTTCCACCACCTCATCTCGGTGCTCGGACGTTTGACAACATATCTGTTATTTAAGGCGGTGTTTTAAACTTGCTTTTCAGTGGCAGCATTTTTTACTGACACCTCAGGGATAAAATCCTATTATTTTTTTGAGTACACTTCCCCCTTCCATCCACTGCAACCAACCCAACCCACTCCCAACAGTGAAACTATGGTATTACAAGAGCCGTGTCAGTGATGGGTGAAATGATATCAACCTCAAAGAGGTTGAAAGGGGTTTTGTTTTAAATATATATTTGAAAATGCTGCACAGCAATGTGCCTTATTCTTTTTTGCTGTTAAACTCTGATTTTCCTACGGATGGTGATGCGCAATATTTTATATATTTTATTACGGAAAAAAAAGTTTGTATTTGCCAGAGGAGAATGGGGACAAAAAGAGGCCAGATATGACAGCAGGATGGGAAATAAATGCTAAATAAACTCTGCATTGTGATCTCTGTTTTAATTTGGTTCCCTACTGCCTCTTGCTTTTGCTGCAGTAAGAAACTTTGGAATAGCAACAAGCTTTTGCTGCTATTCAAGGCTAATGCAGATAAATCCTGGGACTGTCTTGTACTCCCTTGAACTGTGCACACTGTTTCCATTGTCCCTGGTTTCGGTGGTGAGCACTTTCATGAGCCCATTAGCAACAATGGAAACATACTCATTGATTTCAAGATGCTTTGAATACAGCCCAAACACTCCTGTACTTGAGAGTGTCTTATAGCAACTGTTAAATGAATAAAAACACTTCAGAAAAGTGCCCTCCCCACATACCATTCATTAGCACGTTCATACAGGCCGGTTGTTATTATCTGGCTTGGGTATGTCTTCATTGCAAAATTACCTGGGGCTCAAACTTTTATGTTACCCACACATGAAATCCTCCCCAGTGAGTTTAGTAGTGCATTTGGTGTGGGCTGACTGGTCCAGTTGGGGCAGATCATTTCCCAGGTGTGGAGACTTTGTGCTGTTTTCAATGGGGCTTCAGACAGACAGTACAGGTAATATGGGCTTAGTCTGTTAGTTGTATCTTAACTAGTAACCTGTTTGCATGTTCAGGGAATCAAAGGCACCACAGAAAGGGAAACTAGCCAAAAAAAAAAGAAAATTATCCAAAAACAGGTGACATTTTTGGTGTTGGTTTCCATCATGCCTTAAATTGAACACATGGTTGGGTTAGGACCACACCAGGGTCTTGAACTGGCCCTGGTGTGATGTCTGCTGGCCAACGATCAATTAAGTTGGGCACTCAGCTTTCAATTTGTTGGGGTAGGGGGAACCCAGGGTCATGATCCCCTTGCACTGGCAAGTGGGGTGCAATTTGGATCTGCTTGCCAATCCCAAAATCATATGTCCTGTCATGCATGTGTGGCATGGCAAGAAGTGCGATGGTAGGAACTGGAAATCAGATCCCATCCACCAGCCTGAGGCAGACAAGCCATCCACTGGGCAGTAGGCGCATCGGGTCAGTCCTTCAGTTCATTCCCACACTTCCCCTCTGGATGCTAGGAGGACAGGTGAGTCCCTCCTGACAATTCATTGGGAAGGATCATAAAGCTGCATTAAGGATCATACTGCGCTGCAAAGAACCATGGGGTGCACCCTCAGAGGTCACAGCAGCAGGTGACTGCCACATCAGTGAGGCAGTGAGGACGCTAACTCCAGTCGAGCTTTGCGGTGTGGCTAGTCACACTCAGGCCAGGCTAATACGGGGACTCATCCCTGTGTGAAGCTGCCTGAGTTAACCTTGCCGTGAAGACATACCCAGGGAGGATGGTCTAAAGCACCTAAGTGACTAAGGGCATGACTACGCTGAAAGCTAGTGGCACCACCAAGGTTGCTATCAGGCTGAGCCATGACTTGTTCTTTCCTATTTGCATAGCATCAGGTAGCTGGCCCCTGCACATGGCTGCAAGACACATCCCATGCTCCTTTGCATCTTGCAAAGTGGAGTCTATCTAGTAGTCATAGAATCATAGAAGTGGGGTCGAAGGGACCTTGTAGATCTTCAAGTCCGACCCCCCCGCCAGGGCAGGAGGAAAAACTGGGCTCAAATGACTCCAGCCAGGTAGGCATCAAGCCTCCTCTTAAAGCCCCCCAGGGTAGGAGCCAGCACCACTTCCCTTGGAAGTTGGTTCCAGCTCCTAGCCGCCCCGACAGTGAAGTAGTTCTTACAGATGTCTAATCTAAACCTCCTCTCCAACAACTTTTGGCTGTTATTCCTTATTATGCCGGGGGGCGCTAGGGGAAACAAGATCTCTCCCAAACCCTTCTGGTCCCCACTAATGAGTTTATAGACGGTCACCAGGTCCCCCCTCAGCCTTCTCTTGTGAAGGCTGAACAGGTTCAGGTCCTGCAGTCTCTCATTGTAGGGTCTGCCCTGTAGTCCCCGGATCATGCGGGTGGCCTCCTCTGGACCCTCTCCATGTTGTCCACACCCCTCCTGAGATGGGGCGCACAGAACTGGACGCAGTCCTCCAGCTGTGGCCTGACCAGTGTTGTGTAGAGGGGGAGGATAGTCTGAGGGCTACTTGTGTCTCCCGAGACAAAGGCATGTCTGTACTGCTACCTAGGGCTGTTCCTAGGCCTGGCTTCTAGCCCAAACCTTGTGACTGTTCACATTAAAAGCTTGCTTATGGCAACTTTTCACACCCCCGGGCCTGTGGACCGTGGTGTGAGGCTAGGGTTCCCTCTATCCCCTCCCTTTGCAGATTGTACTATATCCCCCCCCACCCCAACTGGTGTAGGGGCCTAGCCCGGGAAATTTTGCTAGCACCTGACATCTGGTTCTTCTGTACTCAAGGGCTCTGCTCTCTGTAATTACTGCCAAGCACAGGAGGGGAGAGAGGTAGTTAGGCGAGTGATTCCTAGCAGGGGGTTGTCAGTTCCTCCTGCTACTTGCGTCTCCCTCTGTGCTTGTTGTGCAGCTCTGGCAAGAGAAATGTAGGCACAATGGGGCAGCTCACGAGGCGCTGGCTGGGTAAGGGTAGTCTTCCCAGTGCACCCCAAATGGTAGTGCCTTCTGAGGGCATGAGGCCTCTGTGCAACATGTCAATAGTGCAATCACCTATTCACTTGCTCAGACAAAGCACTGGGCCCTCCTAATTCCCACTGGATCGCTGGGGACTGAAGGCATACAGACCCTTTCAGCAGGCACTTGCCACATTACGGGGTTGTGCCTAAAGTACCAAGATGTAGTGTTCATGCTGGGCAACACACTAGCTCAAACACTGTGATCATGGGACCCACATCAGTAGTATACATAGGGGTTGGCATCCTGTCTGCTAGTTAAAGTACTGGGAGTTGTAATGCAGCCCCCTGGCCCCCACTCCATATCTAAGTTCCTTGGTTAGCATGGAGTAAATGGCCCCTTAAAGCTAGAGGTCTGGCTGTACAAGGACGGAGGCAGGAAGATATTAGCTAGTGGCTTCCTGGTTATTAAAGAGGCTGGAGGTCTCTGTGCAGCGAGCTGTGCCGTATTGCTCCTAGCAATGAGGGCAAAGGCACTGCTGAGTCAGGCTGTTGAGTACATGCAGTGCAGCGTGCACGACTGTCGGCTTATTGGTGACAGCACAAGCGAGGAGCTGACTCTTGTGGCCCTGGTGGATGAGCAAACTACCAACCAGCCTGCGTGGTGTCCCGCACACGGTGTAACATAAGCTCGTCTGTGGGCTGTGTAAGCCTCAAATGAGAACTCCTTATTCATTGGACTAGGACTGTTAAGCCAATGAAATGATGGCTATGTAACTGGAGATAATCATGCTTTATCTTAATTCACTCATTTAAGAGGGTGGTTTTAAAGGATGGAGGAGGCAGTCTGACCCTGATAAGCGTGAGCAGTTTCTGCAACATCTCAATTTACACAGCAGGCCAAAACTATCTGCCTGTGATACGTGCCACCATTTGAAAAGACAGCAGAAGCTTACTTGGTGCCAGTAAGATCCTTGATGCGTCTTTCTGCCGGGGGTCAGTCCTTCAGCTCATTCCCGCTTACGCTGTCATCCCAGTTTCTAAGCACAGACCTCTTATGCAGCGTCGTGCTCGATGTACCCTGAAAATCGAGGTAATGTGATGTTTGTTGCTTTTCCCATGTCTACCCTGGTGTTAATATCCGCGAAGAATTCCACCAAGTTAATGAGGCATAGCTTTCCCTTCCTGAAACCGGAGTGGCTCTACTTAACCCCTTGGCTGCCATGCTTCATGGTGCCCCAGGGGCTACATAAATAAAGCAAGCCCCTGTTTGGCTCTCGGGACATCCCAATGCAAATCATATGCTCACAGAGCTGCGGGGATATGAATTTCCTGTTTTGTGGCATGGGCATTTTACAGTGTGAAGCACCTTAAGAAGTTAACCACATTATACTTTCCTCCTGTTCCTACTTGTTACTCAAGCTTCCTCCACGGTGAATTCATAACAGTCTGACCGGAGCTGCTCATGTCCTTAGGCAACCTGAAAATCCAAAATTGCTAGATATTATCAGAATGGCTTAGATTTTTCTCCTTGCACTTTCCCTGCCTCCCCCTTGCCCCTGTCTTCATATTCAGTGTGTTTTGACTCGAGACTTAATCACATTTCAGATTAAGTCCCCCCTCCTTCTCTCCAACGCCACCCTAAATGACTTTCCTTTGTGGCTTTGGTTAATGCTGTGACTAAAGCAAGTGCTGTAGTAAGCATATATATAGAGAGAGAGAGAGAGAGAAGGAGAGAGCGAGAATGAACAGGCTCCCTCTTTCTGAGAGAAATCTGTGGCTATGAAAATGGCCAAATGCAAAGCAATGGAGCCTGAAATCACTGATCCACAGAGCAGATATGGTGCGGGCAGCAGCACTGGGAATTGTCATCGCTTGCAGCACTGCACTATACAGCCTTTTACCTCTGACCTCCACTTGTTCATCGTGCCTGAGAGTCGTTCCCCTGTTGAGGGCTTGAGTTGCAACGGATGCAAGTCGATGCTCTCCCTGGCTACTAGCTCGCTCCTGAGCAGGGTCAAATTGTGGATCTGGCCGCCTGTAGGGCAGCAGGGGGCCGAGAGCTTTCACAGGTCTCCTCTCAGAGCTCAGCTGGTGCTGAGGCAGAATGTGCTCCCTACCTGAATGAAGCAAGGCACAGGCCCTGAAACGCCTTGCTTTCCCAAGGGTGCCTGTCCTCGCCAGCCTGCTGGCAGCAGCACTGCGGAGGAAGCGCTCTGTCAGGAGCTGTGCCACAGCACCGAGCTGCTCCAGTCACAACATTTGTGGGTGCAATTAGTGGGGTCTGCCTGCCTGCCCCACTACTCCCCAAGCACAGAGGAGCCATCATTGCACCGAGCAGCTTTCCCGGGGAATGATGCCGCAGGGCAGCCCCCTCCTTCCATCGACAGCCTAGCAAGCCTAATCCAGGCCCCCCCTTGTTCCCTATAGCAGGGCTGCCCATGGGCTGGGAAGGGTTAAACGGCAGCCCCTGTGGTCCTGGGTTGGGCACTGCTCCTCACTTTACTCTTGCTCTGTCACTGGTGTCCCTGCTCCCCATCCCTCCTCCATCTTCAGCTCTCTGCTTCCGCACCAGGGGCAGTGAGGATTAGGACAGCCCCTGGGGCTCAGGAGCCCAGGGCCAGAGGGCTTGGAGGACCCCATACAGTATAGTTGGAGGCATGGCTGCCTGTGCAGGCATAGATCATGCTGTGGTACATCTGGGCATCGGGG
>NW_017728918.1:323613-325425 GCF_001723895.1 Crocodylus porosus
TGCATGGTGCAGTGGTGGAGAGGGGGGGCTTGCACAGTGCTTTCAGGACCGGGCAGTGCAGTGGGGAGGTGGGGCTCATATGCCATTTCATAGTGTGACATACAGCCCAGGGGGGCACTGCCCATAACACGTGTGGCTGATGGACCTGTGGCCCCGACAACGTAGAAGTCGGACAGCCCCAATCTATGGGGGGGGGGCTCCTGGAACAGGCCGGCCCATGGAGTACGCAGAGTCATCCCTTATAGTAGAGGAGTACCTCTGTCTCAAGCAGCGACTGGTCCTCCCGCTACACAGAGGAGTCGGGGATCCAAAACTGCCCACCACGGGCTGGACTGTCTTACACACTACAGTGAAAGGGACTTGGACGGCAGCGCACAGTTGTATCACTAGTAGACACCTGCCATGCTCACCAAATTCCCCAAACTTTCAGGTAGGTACAACATTTTAATGAAAAAGCTAAAAAAAAAAATTGTTTGGCATAAAACAGTGCTAGAAATGCACCCTTCTCCCCCCAATTTATTTCCCCTTTCCCTGGCATTTTCAAGAGCAGGAGGGGCGAGGGAAAAGGGAGTGCTTTGAGTTGAAAGGCTCCATTTTCATTACAAAATAGAGACGTCAAAATACCCGGAAAGTCTTCACCAAAAAAATAAATACATTGGTGAATAGATCATTTTAGGAAATAATAACGTCACATGAACAAGCTCTTTCCTGTGTCTGGAAGGTAAATACTGCAGATAAGGACTCCACCTGGTTTTTGTGTCCAGCAAAGAAAAGGAGAGGACGTGATATAGTGACAGCGCAGAGGCACACTTTTGCTCTGAGACATGGCTCCCTTTGACTCCCTTTACTCTTCTTGCTGCAGAGTCACTGCCTTCCAGGATGCCTTTCTTTGCAGCGTGCCTTTCTAGAGCGAATCGCCTGACTGTGATACACTGCAGGCCCCCAAACAGTCATTCTTCCCAGCGACTGCTCCTTCCTGCCTTTTTCTCAGCTGTCCAACTGAGAAATACCTTTTGTGCTTTCCCCTTATTGCAGAGTAAGTGACACGTGAACACAGCAGATGGACCAGGCCTGTGGCGTTCGCTCGTCATTTTCCATCATATTGCACAAAAATAAATACAAATCTGGAAGCGGCGGGAGGAAGTGGGGGGCCTGTGATTGTTTGCAAAGTTAAATGACATTGTTCAAAACCAGTCTCGGGGACTGCTGAGCACAGCTGGCTCTAATGCTTTGGTGAGAACTGGGCGAAGCAAACTCCCATCTTTGAAGGGCACATTTCTGCCGGGGCCTTTGGAGCCTTTGCCAAATATCACCATGGCCTCTCTGGCACTTTCCTGGTACTTTGGTCCTTTCTGCTGGGTAGCAGGAGTGTTGTTTTTAAGGCAGACCATTTTTCTGAGAACAAATTGTTAAGAGGGGTGAAAAGTGTAATGGCAAAGCTATACCTGTGCTATCAGAAACAGCTTATTGCCCTTCCATTATGACTTCATATAGAAATATAAACTATAGTGATGGAGTCATAAAGATGCCTTTGGCATATGTAAGACCTGGACAAAAAGGCATCTTTCTCGACAGCTTCAGCAGGGACACGTGCTTGACTCGTGTTCAGAGTCTGGGGTTTCATAGTTTCATAGTAGGGTCGGAAGGGACCTGAGCAGATCATCAAGTCCGACCCCCTGCCATGGCAGGAAAGAGTACTGAGGTCAAACGACCCCAGCAAGGTGTTCATCTAACCTCCTCTTAAACACCCCCAGGGTAGGAGCCTGCACCACTTCTCTTGGAAGTTGGTTCCAGACCCCAGCCGCCCTGACC
>NW_017728918.1:326140-372848 GCF_001723895.1 Crocodylus porosus
CCCCCGCATCCCCGAGCAACTGCAGTACAGTCCTCCCTGGGGATGGCCCCTCCCTGCCATTGGGTGTACGCCTCCTTTTTAGCTAGAAGACATTGCCGGATGCTTTTGGTGAGCCATGGGGGCTTTTGCACCCTCCTGCCCCCTTTAGTCTGTGTTGGGATTACCTCCCTTTGGGCTTGTAGGATTGTCTTCTTAAGGAGCAACCACTCTTCTTGGACACCCGGCTCCCCTCCCCTCTGGGACCTCAGCGCTTCCCCGACTATTCTCCTTAGCTCATAGAAGTCTGCCCTCCTGACATCTAGGGCTGCTGCCTTGCTGCATGCCTTTGCCACCTTGCGCTGGGTGGTGAATCCCAGCAGGCGATGATCACTGTCACCCAGGTGGTCGAGCACCCGCAGCCCCCGCACCAGGTCGTCAGCCGTGGTCAGCACCAGGTCCAACAAGGCTTCTCCCCTGGTGGGGCTGGGCACCTCTTGGGTTAGATGGAGGTCCTGCACTCTGGCCAAGAACATACGTGAGCGGTCAGACCTGGCTGACTGCTCTTCCCAGCAGATGTCTGGAAAGTTCAGGTCCCCTATGATGTCCTCGTCCTTTGACCTAACTACCTCCATGAGCTGACTTAAGAATTCCTGGTCTAGCTCTTCCCCTTGGTTGGGAGGTCTGTAGTAGACCCCCATAGTTAAAACTCTTTCCCCTCAACTGCCTTGTATCCTAACCCAGAGCACTTCAGCGTGTCCTTCCTCCAATTCTTTGCTAATTGACAAGGATGTGTATTCCTCCTTAACGTAGAGCACCACACCCCTGCCTTTCCTTCCGTTCCTGTTCCTCCTGTACAGCCTATAGCCCTTGATAGTCATCTCCCAGTCATGTGTTGGGTCCCACCACGTTTCAGTGAGCCCCACTATGTCTGGGTTGGTGTCAGCTAGCACGACGGTAAGTTCCTCTTGCTTGTTTCCCATACTACGAGCGTTTGTGTAGAGGCATTTGAGGCCACCTGTGGATGTGTGCACTGGCTCCCTAATCTCAGCATTGCTCTGGCCCCTGTTGCTTACCTGGGTATATGTTCCACCCGTCGGTCTAGGCTGGGCTGTCCTTGCAGCTGCTGCTTGGTTTGGCGGTCCAAGGCTTCCTCTGCCCTCGTCTTCCCCTTTCCCCGATGAGCCTAGTTTAAGGCCCGCCAGAGGAGATCCGCCAACCTAGACGAGAACACACGCTTACCTTTAGGGAAAAGGTGGAGCCCGTCCCACCCGAGCATTTCTCGCGTCATGCTGTGAGGGTCGTTGTCAAGGAAGCCAAAGCCTGCCTCGAGACACCATTCCCAAAGCTGCCAGTTGATCTCTGTGATGCATGTCTCATGCCGTTCTGTAGTGTGAATGAAATGCAAGCCCCTTGCAGTATTTTGGGTGACTCTGGAGCCATTTGAGGGGAGCAGGGGAGTCCTTTGGGCTTTATAAAGGGGGTGATTTGGACCTTCCATGTTTTGCAAAGGCCTTTAATAGCCATTTATTTTGTGCAATCCTATCTGTCTTCTTAGTGTGAAAGGACTTGGCTATGAAGGCATCCTTTATAAAGGGCAAAATGAGGTCTTCTTCAACTACAGCTTTCATTTTTGGAATCTGCAAGACCACCCAGCAAGCTACAGAGCTTGGAGCACATCCAGCATCCTTTCTATGCTGCATGGTTTGCCTAAAACACTTTCCTGTATGGAAACCACGCTGCAGCATTCCTCAGTAAAGGCCCTGTGCTGCTGTGGTCGGGGCCATGGCTGTCATACATCTCCGAAACCCAGGGGAGTACAGCACCAATACAGTACTGGCACTTTTGAGTGGTATTTTAAGCAATCTTTATTTTCTGAGCGTAAAGGTTCCTCTCTCTGCAAATCCAGCCCTGTTAGGATGTGTTCAGTTGGGCAGCCACAATCTCAAATAATTTTTGAAAACCTTGGTGATAACAGAGATGCTTTTTATGGTTTGAAGCTTCCCAGGTCCCTTCACAGATCAGGTAACTGAATATATGTATGAGCGTGCAGTGCAAAGTTAAGTTAAATTTTTTGTTTGTGGCATGGAAAGGACACAAAAATAGTGGCAGCTACTTCATCGCTCAGTCTGCGGGAGGACAGACATAACTCACACCTCCATGTTACTAGCTCAATTACTGTGCCTCGAGTGCCCAGCTTTTGGCATCATGTGCCCTTCCTCAGGTCACAACAGCTCTCCCAATTATATAGTGGATCCAATAAAAGATATCACTAAACTTCCTTTTCTCGCATACATTTCTGGGATCATCACGGTGACAGCAACACTCCAACAGCTTCTGGCTGCCGTTCTTTGCTATGTGCATCCTGCCCATCACTCTGCCAGGGGGTTTCTAACAGCGAGAGCACCATTAAAACAGCTTTGCAAGTCTGTGGTAGATTCTCTGTCACTGGGAATTCCCAAATCTAGCCTGGAAGGCTTTCTAAAAGCTATGCTGCGATACAGTCTCAGCCAAATACATAGCCAGAGGGGCTCCATAACACTTTTACAGAAAGCCAGGCTGCAATGGCTGCTGTTGGCCTATGACTTCAAGAAAACCAGCAGAAGACATCACAGTGCCATGGGCTAAACTGCCTCTGCTGTAGGATTAAGCAGTTTTCTGCTTGAATGTTACTGAGCTACCTGGCACTAGTGCTAGAAGAACTGCCCGTGTTCAAGGCACCCTGTTTATCTCCCTGTAGCACAGGTAACCTGGGTATATACTCCCCTTCTCCAGCTGGAGGGGACTGTTAGCTGGCAGGTGGGCTGTGGGGTGGGAACTGCAGACCGCTCAGTCTCCCTCCGTCCCTACAGAACCGGGCCAGGACAGGCAAGGGACTTAACGATATACACATTTATTTACATTAACTTATCACAAGGGAAAGGAACATGGATACAAACACATGAACAATGCATATATATATGTATAAGATATCTAAACCAGTAACATAAACAATACCCTCTGGGTCAATGACAGAAAACCTTATACCAGTGCTCTAGATACAGGTAAGTCACAGGTAAGTATCTGATCTGAGACAGATAAACCCCAAAGATAAACTCAATCCCGAGGGGAAACCCAATGCCCTTGGGCTTTTCCCAAGCCCTACAAAGAAGCTGGTAACTTTAGGGGGGCCCTCTGGGTGGGACCTCCCCTTTCAGGAGCCCTTAACTAACCAGGGTGGGGGACTCCCCCTCCCCTGTGGGAATCCTCTTTTCCCTGCAACTCAGGCTCCCAGGCCTGGAGGGTGGTCCTTGTCCTCTGCGCCAGGCTGCTCTCTCGCCTGTGATGGGCTTCGGGGGGGGGGTCCGCTAGGCAGGGCTTCTGGGGCCTCTGGCTTGGCCCTATCGGCTGGCTCAGTAGCCCGATCACCATCCGGCTCTCTGGACTCAACCTTTTGCTATGGGTCGGAGGCCTGGGCTGCCTCGTGCGGCACCAGGCTCGGTCCGCTCCTGGACCCTGCGTGCAGCGCCTCCTGCACCGAGCTCCCAGCCTCGTTCCGGGGGTCGAGGACCCGAGCCGCGCAAGCGCTCCAAAGGTCCTGCTCCATGCACCGTGCTGTGCAGCGTGTCTCTGGCGGCACACCAGAGGCTGCAGACTGAGCTGCCCCACGCAGCTCCCAGGGTCTGCACACCGAGAGCCTCGCTGCTGGAGCCGTCCACCGTTCCCTGCCGCTGGAAGTCTTCAGGGGCGCTTCCGGGCTACTGCTTCGCCCTGCTGAGCAGCTCGCCTCAGCTCTTCTAAGCCCCGCTCTTCTCTCCCCCCGATGTGTTCCCTCATGCTGGGCACGCAGCAACTGTTACACACCCCAGGGCTCTGCCCCTGAAGTCTTCCCGACCGGAGTGTTGCAGTCTTCAATCAGGTCCACCGGGCAGGGAGGGGGGAACTCCTCTCCCCCTTCCCCCAGGAAAGGGGCATGACTGAACTCCTCTTGCTGCCTCCTGATTGGGGGATGAGCTCCGCCAATCAAGACAGCAAGATTTCAAGCCTGGGACTCAACCCAAGCTCCAAAAGCCAAGCCCGCTACATCCCGATGGCTGTCCCCTACAAAAGCCTGGCCCCAGGAGAAGAGGTTTCTGGAGAAGCAGGTAGTGGAGATTCTCCTGAGGTCTGTTCCTCAGTACCATGTATGTGTGGCTAAGCCTGCAGTCTGGAGGTCCCGGGGGACCAGGCCCATTGGGAGCTCTTACAGTGTGTGTCCTTGCTATGCCTCTTCAGGTGGCTTTGGATGGAAAGCACAAGGGACACTGTAAGCTAAACAGGGCTAGAAAAGCTTGAAGTAGTGCAGGCCAGAAAACCTTTTTGTGGGCGGACAGCGCAGCTTGTGAGGCCACTCCAACCTGTCGGCTCCTTATCAGGCTCTTCTGCAGTCTGCTGCGAGTTGCCTCCAGTGGCACCCTGGCCTCTTTATTCAGTCCTTTTGAGGTTTTTCCCACTATCTCCTCTGTCAGGAAACCTGCAGACAGCAAGAAGTGTCGTCTGAGCAGAGTCATAGCTACTCTTGACAGGAGATAAATGGCCTCAAACAACCTACTTGGCACATTCCTCCCATTCTCTTAAGTCTTGTGCTGGGGCATGACTAATATCAAGCAGCTGTATTAAGGAATGTGGAGGTGGCAGAGTCAGGCCCTCGGGTTAGCAGATGTCAGAATGAAGGCAGTCTGTAGCTGGGATTTAGCCCCCTGCTTTGTGCATAAGCTGGGAGACCGCCTCTAATCACACACTCACGTGCTATTTCTTCCCCTTACCTCTCCCAGCAGGGCCCCTGCCTCATTGAGTAACTAATCCTTTCACTCATACCAATAGTTCTTCATACCTGGTCTATGCAGGCAGCATGTGCCCCTTCCCCTGCAACACACAATAGTGACCAGACACCATCCAAACTCTGGAAAGCATCAACCGTATTAGCCTCTCTCTGGGCATGTCTACAAGAGATGCTTTACTGTGGAGCTGACTGATTAGCTCTGCAGCAAAGCGTCACTGTCTACACATGTGGTTGCCACCAGGTGGAGTAAAATAATTAACAGGGTAGTACTGCCTGGCATAAGTACTATCTTACAGAGGAGTAGTTATGTGTGGCGAACTACATGTATTGGTGCTGCCTGGCTGGCTGTGGCATGAGGGTGCTATAGTGTGGGGGCTGCCTGCAGGCTAGCCCTGCCCTGTAGTGCCCTCGTGCCCCACCTGGCCCCTCTGCAGCACACAGAGCTGAGATGGAGCAGCCTCACCTGGGTCCCCTGCCAGCTGGGGCTGTGGCCCTGGCTCAACCTGCTGTGGCTCTGGGTGCACATATAAATGTTGCTCTTGGGGACAATAAACTTTGGCGCAAACTGAGCCGGAGTTTATTCAGGCACATTAACAACATGTGTAGATGTGCCCTCTCCACTTCTTTGGTGCTGTCACCATGAGAGCTTTGCCAATGTTAATGTCACTGATTCTCATTGGGATAATGTGGAGTGGTCATCCCTGTTTCAGAGATGGAGAAACTTGAGCACAGGAAGGCAGCTCAAGTGCTTCCAGTCTTCAGGAAGACCCTGCCTGCCTGCTCCATGTGGGATCTGGCACCCCCAGTGGTGGATGCATAGCCAATGGGCTGAGGTGCTCAGGCATCAGGGCCAGGTTTAGTGGTCGTGGTGGAGAGAGCCACTGTCATGGGGACTGCCAGGAAGTGAATCCAGCCGCTGTGCCACCCAAGCCCCACTACACATCTGGGGGTGGTGGGAGCAGCTACATGTGCCGTGTGCCATGCTGCCCTCTGTGCCTGGGTTGTGTGGGGGCGAGGGATGGCAAGCTGCAAGCTGGATAAAATTCCTTGGTGTGCTGGATCCAGCTCTCAGACTGTACTTCGCCCACCCCTGGGCTAGACCCAACCCTGCTTTTGGAAGTGTGTCCCAGTTCATGCTTTCTCTGGTCTAACCAATATGTGGTCCGTGTAGAAGCAAACCAGGGTGCCCTTCAGGAACACTGGCTGAAGTCACCCAGTGATGAATATCCATGAAAACTTTTAGCAAAATGCTACTGACTCGTTTGAATGTATCGATGCTATACAAGAATGATGTTAAGATCGGATTTCCATGCTGGGCTCTAAATCTGTTGCTTTTCCTTTGGGAAGTTGGGAGCACAAGTGCACTCTTGTTTAAAATGAGTCAACTTAGTGCAAAACAGTTTAAACACTGCTAGAGCATCCATTTGTGTATATACAAAATATTGATGAGTGCAGGGCTGGGGAGAGAGGCTGGTATCGATTAACTGATCACAAGGCACTAAATCTTTCTTTCTCTAAATTATTTCATCTCAGAACCTACTGGCTCTGCAGGAAGCATGTGATATATAGTTGTGTATTTCCAAAGGCACAGCTACTGTCCCTTATGAATTTTGTTCATCTCTCCCCTCAGTGTTGTATGCCAACAGCTACAGATTTTCCTTTGCTTTTATGGCATGAATGTGTGCAATGGAAATAGCGCTTTGTTTGTTGATCTTATACAAGCATGTTCATTATTTTCTAAGGGGCACGTTGTCTGCCTTTGCTTTCTGACTGTGTGGGCACAACAATTATGTTTTATGTTATGAGCAATCAATAGATTGCGATGAAGGCTTCAGAAGAGGTTTTATAAACACGACACAGCACACAATAACTGCGTGTTGGAAATAATGGTGTTCTCTCTCTAATTTTCCAGCTCCCCATTTATCCTACTTGGAAGATTTTTTCAAATGTTATTACCGCAGGCTAGTTTAGTGGTGCTCAGCCTGTGGGCCAGATACAACATACAGAGCCATGTCATCTGGCCTTCAGGGTTCCCCACAGGTCTAAAAATGTGGTGGCAGGGTAGTGGTGGCAATAAACACTGCCACCACTTCCTCATTGCCAAGTGTTCAAGCCCTGCACAACTGGATTGGGCCCTGGCTGGGTTAGCCCCATGTCGCTGGATTGGGTCCTGGCTAAGCCAGTCCCACACATCTGGATCAGACCTATGGACTGGACCCAACTCAGAGACCAACCTGGCCATGCTTATCTGGCAGACGGGGCAAAAGGGTTCGGCACCCCACGGCTAGTGCAATTTTAAAAGTTAGGCATGTGCAAGCATTGTATTTCAACGGTGGAAGTAAGATCTCTAGCTGGGCTGACAAGTGGCAAGATAGACCTTGTACTTCAAAGTACTAGATGGGGACTCTGTTGGCTAGAGACTATGTCTTTAGCTAGGCTAATGACCTTCTGTGTGGTCTGGAAGGAGCCCTCAGGGCAGAGTCCCAAAGGGGCACAGCTGCAAGCGTTCGAAGTCTGGGACAATAATGTTCCCCATGCAGCTGATGTTTGGTTTCTGGCCATGACAAGGAACACCTCAGTCTTGCCATGGCTCAGCGTCTCGGCACCTGTCTTTCATATAGGCCCTGCTGTGGTCCTCTGTCTACTATACCTGGGGGCCCAACCTGGTCGACACTCAGAGCATTCAACTACGAAAGGGATATCCCAGGTCAGGGGAGCATGAAGTGTTCAGCAGAGCACTGGACTGGAACCTAATTATCCCTTCTCTCCCATAGATACCATATGCTCAGGAGGCCATCTAGTCCAACCCCCTGCTCAAAGCAGAACCATCCCCAATTAGATCATCTCAGCCAAGACTTTGTCTACCCGGGTTTTAAAAACTTCCAGGGATGGAGACTCCACAATGACTCTGGGTAACCTGTTCCAGTGTTTTACTGCCCTCTTAGTGAGAAAATTCTTCCCAATATCTAACCAAAGCTTCCCTTGTTGCAACTTGAGCCCATTGCTCCTTCTTCTGTCATCTGCCGCCACTGAGAACAGTCCAGCTCCATCCTCTTTGGACCCCCCCTCCCTTCAGGTAGTTAAAGGCTGCTATTAATTCCCCTCTCAGTTTTCTCCTTGCCAGACTAAATAAGCTCAGTTCCCTCAGCCTCTCCTTAGGAGTCATGTACTGCAGCCCCCCCCCCGCCAATCAACTCACTGGCCTATAAATAATTACATGGGAACAGAAATTTGGTAATAGCAGGTTCTTCAATGTAGCAGGCAAATGTACGACAAGAGCTAATGACTGGAATCTCATTTGAACTGAAACGAAGACTAAGAAACAAAGTTTTGCCTGCAAAGGTTGGACTAATTTGAAGACTTCTAAGGTTGTGGTGGGTTCGTCATTACTGGAAATACTTTCCTTTTTTATATCAATATTTCTTCTTTTAGAGAAGGGGGTGGGGGGAGGAGAAATATGCTCTATTTCAGTCCCAGCTAGTAGCCTTCTCCCAGTGCACCAAACTGTGTCTTCTCCTTCTCTAGCTCCATTTTTCCCATATCTGACTCCCCTTGTGCGCCGCCTTAGACTTTACTGTTAGGCACCTCTCAAACTCCAGATTCATACATCAGCTCTTTGCTCACCATTATTATGCTACTGTATTCACTCCTGATGCGCACCAAGGTAAGTGAGAGCTGGACTGGGCTTTGCATGCGATTCTCTTCTATTCTTCTTGCCAGCTGTTGAATGCTACAAGCCTCCCAACTCCCGTCGTGGCCGCCTCTCACTGAATTTACTTGCCGATGCGTTTCATGTTCATCCTCAAACTCCCAGCTCGTGTGCTGATCTCTGCAAACATCATGTTACACTTAAACCCACTAAAGTCAAATAAGCACAGCTTGGAAAGCTTCACCCTAGCGTGTCTGTGCATATGATTAGAAGGGCTCATTTCCATTCCTTCCTAGGCCGAGTAAAAAGAAAAGGGGAAACAAGGGGTCTGATTCCCACTTCAGGCTGCTTTTCACACCAGATTAGCTCCACCAACTTGTACGGAAATGCATCTGTTTCATATGAGCGTACGAGGAAGCAGTATCAGGCCCTTAGCACTGATCCCTAAACAAAAATAATCTCCCATGCCAGCTCCTGAGTCAATACCAATGGGTACAGCTCTCACATGCAGCGTGGCCCCTTTCACACTGGTGAACTTAGGGGAAATGCCATCTAAGTCTGACTAGTGGAGGAGGGCAGACTATTCAGCTGTAGCATCATATCTGAGTCATCAGACCTGATGCCAGCTGTCTATGCACGCCCCAGTGATCTCACCAACAGAGCAATAACACTATTATTCAACCATACATTTAGGCTGCGATGCCACCCACAGCCCTATCAAAGTGGGTGTCTCCTTTCTGAAGTCTCACCAGAAAGGCCCAATTTCCAGCCTACAATCTGAGATCTCTTGGGTTCAAGGGTAAAATCAATGGCAGCAGTTTCCAACTTGAAATCTGTGGACCCCTGTGGGGGGGCGGGGGGAAGGTGTTCTGCAGACTATGTCGAAGGGGCCATGAAAGATGACTATGATCAATCAAACATATGTGAATACTCACACATATAATTCAAAGGGTTCTGCATTTCCATTCAAAATTTCCCAAGGGGTCTGCAAATAAAAAAAAGGTGAAAACTACTGGTCTACGGCAAGTATGGGCTTGGGCTGTCTTTGCTGCATCTTCCTTTGAACCTCTTCTCTGGGACTTCCTTCTCTGCTGCTGTAAAGATGACACCCTTCATGAGCACTAATAGAAGTCCAGCCCCAGTTCCTGCTACTGACCTGCCAGGGGCCCTTGGTCAAGTCACTTCACTTCTCTTCCTTGGTCATCTTCCCCAACTATCCTTAATCTGTCTCTTCTACATAGACAGTAATCTTTGCAAGGCATAGATTGTATCTATATATGTATTTCTAAAACACCAGTCACTTGCATAACTGTAAGCAGCTTCACTGAAGGAAACTGGGCCACTTGTTCTCTTGCTGTAGATTTGCAATGCATTTCCACAGGGTCAAAAATAGTCCCGAGGGCTTGATTCAGTGTGGTTCTGTGCCCTGATGTCAAGGGGAAGTGAAAGGAATGGGGAGAGGAGGTGAATTCTTGGTATCTCATAGGAGACCCTCAGTAGCTGGCAGGATGAGTTTCCCATTGCCTAAAAAAACAGCTGCAGTATAAATTCTCATCCCGGCATCCCCTTAGAGCTATGTGCTTCTGACAAAAGCTATCCGAGTCCCAATTCTTTGGGCTCTGGGACCAATTCTTTCAAGGAAACTTGCAGAAACAGCAACTAAATGGATTGCTGCTGCTAAAGAAGAGGACAAGCCTCTGCTCCCATTGAAATCTGTCTGTGAGCTCTTGCTCTTGAACAGCAAGCTGATCTCCAGATGTCACTGCTAGGCTCTGGCAGCAGCTTGCCGCATCTGCAGCTTGTCTGGCCATGGTTGCTGTCAGCTCAGTCTCACTGGCTCTTTGCAACAAAGACCAAAGCCGGGCAGGCTGCACTTCAGTAATGGGCTGCTGAAAAACTAATCCGCCCTGACAAATTAACCCAAAGGAGCGTTGGATCCTTCCCAGGGTTGCAGTGAAAACACTGTTCATGGAGAGAAAGTTCAGCTTTCCAGCGCTAACCACAACCAGAGTCATGCGACCTGGGTGTTATTAAATTTATTTCCCAGGAGTTTGTTAATAATAAGTAAAATAAAATAAGACAGCATTGGGTTCCATCTCCTATGAGCAGCAGGGAATTCATAGCCCTTCTCTTTGGGTCTTGAAGGATTAACTCTTCTGTGTAATAGTGAAAAAAAAAAGCCACACTAGGAAAAGGAAAATGATCTCTGGGAATCTAGCAGTAGTTTAATTTAGGTTGGAAACTTGAATAATGAGCCTGGGGGTAGGGGGCACGTCTGTGATGCACTGGCTGCTCTTTTACATCTAGCTCCTGCTAATGATCTGCTGGGTGGCCTTGGTCAAGTCACTTCACTTCTCTTTTTTACTCATCTTTCCCAACCATCCTTCATCTGTCTCTTCTACTTAGATAGTAATGTTTGCAGGGCACAAACTGTGTCTTCATATGCGTTTCTAAAACACCAGTCACCTGCATGGCTGTACAGCAGCTTCACTGAAGGCAACTGGGCCACTTCTCTTGCCTTGCATTTGCACAGGATCAAAACTAGTCACATCTAGTTAATGCCATTGAAATCAGTCGAAGAGGGTCAGGGCTGTGGTGCAGAGTGGGGGGCAGAAAGTGGGAAAGCTTGTGTTGACCTGCTCTCCCTTGTCACACTGTCATGAAGGGCAGCACTTCCAAAACTCACCTAAGTCTCCGCCGATGCTTGGGCATTCAGATAGCACGAAGCTCCCTGTTCGGTGCCCAGGCTGTCTGAATGACCCTTGGTGATGCCTAACTCTCTCCAAAAACTGTGCAGGGAGCCTTGAAACCTGGTCCTGTTTCTTTCTCCTGGGAGCAGGTGCTTTATTTTTTAGGCATTATGTTAAAGTGCCTGATGGAGCAGTCTGGATGTTACCTTTTAGCATTTGAATCCCTTTGTGAACCTAGTCCTGGGTAACGTTGATGTGTGCCTAAGTCACTCAGTCATTTTTACCTGTGATGACTGTCAGCTCAGCATCGCATTTACAAAGCATTTTAATTTTAAAATGCTATGTAAATTATGTTAGATCCTTAGTTTGTGTAAATCAGGAATGGCCTGCTAGATCAGGGACAGCCTGCTTTGACTTGGCTTTCTTTGCTGTAAACTGTTAATATTTCCTGAGTCTTTGAGACAGTTTCTGTCATTTGGTGTGAAGTTCAGATGCAGCCTGTTACAAAGGAGCTGTACATGCTGTGCTCTCTCTTGAAGACTTTGCTTCAGTTCTTCTTGTGAGACTTTAATGACTTTTTATGCCAAAAATTAAGTAAACCAGCAAAGCAATCAACCGGCAAAGGCATAAGTTTCCTTTAGAGCAGCATGTCTCAACCCATGGGTTTTCAACCCAAAAGTGGGTTGTAAGGTTATATGAAAGAGTTGCAAAAAACCTTTAAAAATGGATTCTCCTTTAAAGGAGAGGAACTTGGAAAGCTTCAGGTTTTCCCTTGCAGGCTGGCAGAGCTCCAGCCAGCAAGGGGCTGCTTGAGGCCCCTCACCCCCCCCACCCCCACCCCCTGCCCCATAGACTGGGGGCTGGGGGACAGCAGGTCAGGAGCGAGGGGTACCAGGAGGCCCAGGGGGCTGTTTTCTACTTAAACTATTTACTGAGTTGGGACCATGGTATAGATGTTGAGTTAGAAGGGGCCTTGTCACAGGATGCATCTGAATGTAAAATGTCAGTCCCCTCCAGCAGATGCCCAAAAATGTGAGAAGGGCCACGGTATAAAGGCCTATTAAAAAGAAACATTGTTTTGTTTGCTTTTTGGTGGTTTTCAATTTTGAAAATTTTGAAAATTTCAATTTTGAAAATTTGAAAAAACTAGAACTTTTTTGTGGTTTTCTTTTCCATTTTTTTCTTATGGGAATTAATGCATTTGACCAACTCTGGGGCAGTTTCATAGAGACAATCTTTCTGGGTGAGACAATGTGCCAGGCTTTCCAGAGGAGTCTGTTTGGCTCCCAATGACTAGATAGGGCTAGCCTTTGCTATAACCAAAGGAAGAAGCCTAAGCAACCTCTGATATTTGAAGCTTGGTAACAGGTTGACTTGCCATTTAATTCCCAATGTCACACACACGCGCTGCAGCTTGCTCTCGAAATTTGTTCTGTGTTTGGGGCAGGGGGTGAAGGCAATGAGTGAAATGGTGCTTCCCCCCACCACTGGGCATGCATCGAGCGCCCTACACCATTGTTTTGTGGTTTTCTTTTCTTTTCATTTTTTTTATGCAAGCATGTAAGTAAAACTCTTTAACCAAGCTCCCTGTTGAGCTCATTCCCAATGTTTCTCCAGGTAGACTTTCTTGTCCTGCTCCTTCATCTTATCTTGCCAAAAGCAGCCTTGCCTTTTACATTCTTGGGTTGGCTTTAATGAGTCCTGTCTAATCTGGCAGCCAGAGGAAACGACCAGAATTTCTCTTTACATCTGTACATGATTCTGGGATTAAGACCTGTAAGTAGGTACTATGCAAACTGAGGTAGAAACAAGTCTTTTCTCTTGAGGAATTCACAATATCTGAGGAAATGACCTAAAGAGTGGCACTGTCTCACTGCTTGTATAGTGACTTGGCAAATAATGCCCATGGCATCTATCAGTAAGACAAAAGGAGGCAGAGATTGTAACCAGAAAGCAATAGATGGGGATCTCTCATACCTCGTTTTTTCCACCCCCACCAGCAGAAGTAAAAGAGAGGAAGGAAACTGCCCTCTCTACACATGTGCTTTACTATGCATTAGCCTATTTTAATGTACATTAAAGCATCACAAAAAAGGCGCACTTTTGCTAATGCACATTAAACTAGTCTAACGTGCCTTTTTCTAGTACCTCATAATGGAGGTACTAAATTTAACGTGCATTACCAAAAGCGCATTAATAAACATGTACACATACCCAATAATGATGACATTCCTATACCTTGGCACACTGGCCATGGATTTAGCTGTGTCAGTGTTTCAATAATTTAATCGTGGCTAAGATGCCTGTTTGGGGATTCCAGCTCATTTCACTAAAAAGCAGACCCAGTTAATCCAAATCAATTGCTCAAATGCTTTTTTATCAGATTAACAACCGTTATGTTACAGTAACCAATCTCTAGCACATATGAAGAGGTAATACGACAGGTTTCTTCTGTTAAATCTTTTAAGTATCCCAACTGATGGATAAAGCAGTGTGTAGATTAACTAGGCCCAGGTGTTTTCTCTCTCAATTTTCTTGGTTTCTCAAAGTCAAACACTCAAAGCTTCTTTAGCAAGTCTCATTAGCAAGCACCTATCACAACATTTCCTGCCAAGGGATAAATCTGCTCTGCTCACCAATGTTGCACATCTCCTAAAACTCACCACCTCATTCAAGCTTCAGTTGCTTGATCAGAGTGAACTCCACAAAACACATGACTCCAGTGAACGAAGAATAAGTGCCTATGGCCTTGAAGAGGAAGAAGTCACGTATTTAATGTTCCCTCTACTACTCTGTTAGAGAGGTCTATAAATCTGACTCCATTTGATAATCCCCTTGGAAACCTAACTGGTAGGACCTGCAATAATTTAGCATCTTTTTATAAAACATGAGACCGAAAGGTGGAAAACACTCAAGGTAAATTTAGCGCTGAACATCCCTGAATGTGCCAAGGTAGTATCCCTTGGCACTGAATTCACTTTATAGAAGCATAAATTATAGAAAGGGTTTTACAACAAGCATTTTCCAACAGGTCGTAATAGACACCATTTCAAAGGCTGGTTTTGACTGTCTACATTGTATTTTAACGTTCCAGCTGACCAAGGTGAGCCTTAGGTTTGCCCTTCACCAAGGCTCACTAAAATTAACTAATAATGTAACAGAGTAAAGTTTGTAGTTTTAAACTGAGTGGATTTGCCAGTGAGCTATTACTGCAAATGACTTGATAGTCTTATTTCAAGACACAACATACAGCAAATCACTAGGATAAATAGGAACATCTAGACCAGTATTTACAACTCTGTTACTTAACTTGAGTTAATTTATGTATTTTTAAGCCCAGATAGGACCACTGGTATCATCTTATTTGACCTTCTGTGTACCTGGGGCCATAGTATTTTACCTAGTCATTCCTGAATCGAATCTTAAAACTCTGGCTGAACCAAAGTATAGAGGGAATAGTTCTAGGGACTTGGACAAGAAGAGAGGGTGGAAAAGTTGAGTAAAAGACAAAAAGCAGGTCTCCGGATCAGGAGCCAAGGGTCACCTGCCATATGTCTCCGTAAGGCCTACGACACAGTAATTGACCCACAAGGCAGCGAGGGGAAATATTTCTGTCTGTGGACAGGTTTCACATTGCTCAGGCAACTGTTTCTTAATATCTTTGACATGCTGCAGCATAGCCAGACCTACTTCCACAAGCAGTTGAACAGAAGCAGTAAATCTGATCTGCTTCTGGGACCAGTTGGCAGTCGCATATTAGGGGAGAGGGGATTTTACCCTCATTTCCTTTTCCCCAAATGTTATTTATTCCAGGGCTGGCACCACGCCATGCAGCTCGGAGCCAGACCTGAGATTCTGCAAAGAACAGGAGGGTTGGGACCTATGCTATTCTAGGGATGGGGACCATAGATGTATCCCTGGGAATGCCACTGGTTTCCTGCTTTGAAAAATGCCCAGTGCTGCCGAAAGATGCTGGACCGAGTACCACAGAGATACAAGTCCTGTGTATTCCCATGAAACGGGCATCCTTTCTGTGGGATGTGTCTGCAGGCTGCCCTGGACCAGCTGCTTCTAGAGATTACGGTATGGTGGTGTTTGTGATGGTCTGGGACACCAAGGCCTACCTTTTCAATCAGGAAGCAATAGTCTCACTTTCTCCATAATTAAAGCAAATCACTTGTCCAAATTAGATATGAGGGTGAGCTGAAATCCGTGGGCATACTTTAGTTAGAATCATGAAAGCCCAAATGGGATCTAGGCCCATTGTGGTCAATGCTGTACTTACAGACAACACTCCCTGCCCCAGGGAGGCAAAGGATGAGAGAAAAAGAAAAGCAATTTCCCCCAGCAGACTCAGCCAAGAGGGCAAAATAGCTCTGACGGTGTCTACGCTATCATCTTTCCATGCTGGGCAGCAGGACCCTCAAGCTGTGCTGCTGTTCCAGCCAGACTGTCTCCTACAGTGTGTTTGTACAGTGGCTGGCCAATTAGGATTGCTAGGTGACTGAGCCAGTTGAAGCATCGTGTGCTCCCTTGAAGCATTGTGTGCATATCGCTATGCTGCTGTTGGTTTTGAAGGCACCCCGTGCAAGGCCCTGGGGGGTCTTGAAGGCACCAGAGCTGGGTCGGGAAGTTTGCCATGTAGAGATGGCTTTGATGACTTCAGAGGCTTTGCAAATTTTACACAGTGAGATGAAGACCTAGATCCCTGAAAGTATTTAGGCTAGCAGTGAACAAAGTTGTTGGGGGGGGGCTAAAGACCTTTGAAAAGCTCATCGTAAATAAGTTATTAAACTAGATCAGGAATTTGCTTGTAGAGCAAAGAATACTACCCAGATCTTCTGAGGTGCAGTCTAGTGCTTAACCGCCAGACCGTTATCCTCCCATTTCATTAAGATCCTTTTCCATTTTTCTGTATCATTTGCATATACCACATATATAGACACAACATCTGTCTCATGTACAGGTGTACACTGTACTAAACATTTTCCAATCTTAGTAACTTGTCCAACATAACTCTTGCTTCTTATGACAAGCAAAGTACTCACGTGTCCCTTTTCACGGTCAGATCCTTAGTGGTGTGAGAAACTTCTCTGCATTGTCTGCCCTCTGGAACAGCCTTTCTGCATTCACCTCATTTATTCTGTCTTGTTTCAAATCGTAGCTGAGAAGTCGTGCTCTGATCTCATGTTTATGCCTCTTAATCTCTGTAACTAATGGCTTTAAAGCATTTCAAGATGCTGTGCAGAGTGGTAT
Source organism: Crocodylus porosus (assembly GCF_001723895.1). Classification (NCBI taxonomy): domain Eukaryota; kingdom Metazoa; phylum Chordata; order Crocodylia; family Crocodylidae; genus Crocodylus; species Crocodylus porosus. The sequence goes on from NW_017728918.1 coordinate 342,513, forward strand.
CCGGATACTTCTACTTACACTGAGTTGTGCCTTTATGTTCCAAGTCATTGGTGCCATGAGGTGGATGAGTGGTCCCTGGGCTGGATTGGGACCCACACCACCTCCCTCAGGCAGCTGGACTGCCTTCCCCCCATAGTTAGGGTGACCATATTATTTTTAAGGAAATCTGGGACACTATCGTCCTTCCCTCCTCCCCCACAGCTGATCTCCACTCCAAGCAGAAGGAGCGGTGCCCGGCCCAGCGTGCCCTTTACCTCCAGTCACTACTTAGGAGGGCACCCAAGGGTGCCAAAATACAAGTTTGCCCAGGGAGCCCCCGTCCAATGCACACACACACACTTGCATGTGTACACACAAATGTGTGAGCACACACACACACACATATGCACACACACACAACAGCCCATGTTCATAGCATTGCTCTCCCCCTGCCCTACCCCAGCTGATCACCAACGCTGGCTGGAGGAGTAGGCAAGGTGGTGCCAAGCTGGACTTTTGTTTTAATTTTCACCAACTGGCCGGGACAGCGGAATGGCTACAAAATTTGGGACTGTCCTAGCCAAACCAGGACATATGGTCATCCTACCCATAGCCAGATCAGGGCTCCACACCACCTCCTGGGGGTCTCCCTGCTGGACTGGGGCACCGTGTAGCCTCCCTGGGCCCCACGCTGCCTCCATCTGCCCCCTGTATGCCCAGATCAGGTTCAGGCCACCTTTGCATGCCAATCCAATGTGTTACCCAGCCCACAGAGTTCCCCACAGGTCTGGAAAAGTGGCAGCAGGGGAGTGGCAATTGATGCTGTTCTTCCCTTACCACCAAAATTGCAGCCCATGGGGACTCCTGCGGGCCAGATAGCATAGTTCCCTGGGCAGCATCTGGCCTCTGGGCTGGGGCTTGAGCACCCCTGCCCTAAGTCATTCCCTTGATTTCAATGGGATTAGTCTGGTAGCAAAATACTATTCAATTTCTGGCCCGTACATTGCATAGAATATCTCAGTTGGCTTATGCGGCAGGAAAATATCCCTGCTCTTTTATTTTGATATATAGTAGCTCAGCCCAGCTCACTTTCTTTTCTGCCATGTCCCATAAAGCAAGACTAGAAAAAGCCATTATTAAGCCTCACTGCTGTGTGCTACCATGCTTTGCTGACTTCACTGTAAGCAACCCCAGTCCTGCACCAGAATCCCAAGGAACTAAATCCTGCACGAACATCTCTACTGTTCTGCATCCCTTTCAATAGATTGGCTAGTCCAGCTGGGGTCCTAGTAAGTTATGGTGAGGCCCATTTTGTGGCACTGGTATGTTCAGCACCCAGCTATTTTAGTAGGTCCTTTAATTTTACACCAAATGACTTTTGTGGCCCCTGTCATCTTGCAGCTTGCGCTAGGGGAAATGCTTGCCCCATCTGAAACTATGCTGACCCCACCGGGCGTCTGGCTTGCTTTGAAGCTGGAAGGGAGTCCTGGCTCAGTGAAAGATCTGCTGAAGTTCTCCGACACACCTGGCTCTCGTTTATACCCTTTCACCAGACTGCCAGAAAGTCACAATTTGAGCTAAAACCCATAGGTTCGTTATGAGATTTTGGTCAAAGCAAATTTAAGGTGGGGGCGGGGGTGAAGGGTGGGGGTGGCGGGAGAACAGGAGGGCAAATTTATCGCACATACGTTACGTCAGGAATAAATTCAGCCCAATGCAGTGACAAACACAGGGACTTAGACCAGTGACAGTCCCAGGCCAAATTCTGTCATGTGAGCAGCTCGAGCGCTGGGATAAGTCAGGTGGGGGGGTGTCTAGATCCAAATTCAGTGCCTCAGGCTCCCCTTTCACTGAAACCAAAGAAGATATGGGGCACTTGTACATGAGACAGGGGTTTAGGCCTTCAGGATTGCATTCTATGTCCCCTAAACTGAAACGGTGCGTTTGTAATTGTAATGACAGGTTTTATTTTTCTATCACTGCGTCATTGTCCTGGGGGCCGCAGGTGTGTCCTGAAGGCAGAACCACTGAGGGGCCTGAGCCTTTTTTTTTTTCCAGCAGAGCCTGTCCGCCTCTCCTGCAGCTGGTGGACTATTGATCTGTGCCATTAGCTTGCCCTCTGGCCATGGGAGAGATGGGCAGGCTCCAGCCAAAAAAAGATCAGGCCCCTGACTGCTTGTGCCTTCAGCAGGCTCCTGCAGATGGCAGGATGCCTGGCGCCGCCTGGGAATGGGCTGGCTTGCCCCTGGCTTGCTCCATCTGCAAATCAGAGCTTCAGAGCCACTGAGTTTCACGCCAGTAAACTAAGCCTGTAAAAGTGAAATACTAACAAAAGTGAAGCTATCAATCCAAAACTTACATGCACGTTGCATGGGCCAATCTTTTCAGTCACCACCACTGCAGCAGTCTGTGCTGTCTCAGGACATGCAGCACATGACACTACATGCTGATCACGGTCATATGCTGGGGTGATCTCAGTGCCTCTGGGGTGGATAGGGAACATCGCCGCTGAAAGCTGGGCCTCTGCTGAGTACAATTCTACAGCATGCAATACCTCACAATATGTATACCGCTTTCCAAAGCGAGATTTAAATCCATCCCTATTCACCTTTTGCTGCCTGAACTTATATTTTTTCCATACCATAGTCTCTCCATGTGAGTTAGCGTGTCTGATAGGAACTGAACCTGTGTTTGTACAGTGCTTAGAGTAGTGATTCTCAGCCTGTCTGGATTTGAGGCACCCTTCGCTGGACTTCAGGAAGCCCTCCGCAACTTGTGAATTGAGTGGGACCCAATTTTAAAAACTGATTTATAGGTGACAGCGCTTACTTCTTTGCAGAGGGCTCTGACAGTGGGGAGGGGGGAATCATTCAAGCAGGGACAAACCTAAGCCTGCACTTATCTGCCTAGTTTATCTGCTTATCTCCTAACGCCCCACTTACCTCCTCATACCTCACAGCACCTTGCAACAGACCTGGCAGCTTGCTGCTTGTGAATCACTGGCTGAAAGCATGAGCTTGTCACAAGGTGCAAAACCAAAGCTAGGACCAAACAGTATGTAATGCAACTCTCCAGTTCTAGCTCAGGTAGGACCTTGTGAGCCCCGCAGTACCAAGCTGCTCACTACAGGACAGTGTGGCAAGCTGAGCTGTCCCGTGAGAATATGTAACTCCAAACATGTGCACTGTTGCTTCCAGTGAGAGCTCTCTGTGCGGGCAAGAGAGGCCCCGAGGCTGTGCTGGAAAGCAGAGTAAGGGAATGTAATGGAGTCCAGAAACAGGACTTCCGTGAATCAAAGGCAAGCGTGTTTGTTTGCAGTATAGTGAGCATTGGGGAAGCAGTCCCAACAAGCCAATAAACGTATTTACAGGGATCTCGCAGTGAGGTTTGTAAGAAGCAATAAAGCAATCACTCAGCACCTCCACTCAGGGGCTCGTTATAGCAGAAGTCTTATTCAGGACTGTGCAACCCTTGGTGAATCATGCTTTTAAAGACCCCCTGACTCTGTCACCTCTTTTGGCCTCTCGCTGCAGCATTCTTAGTCCATCTGGTCTGTCAAGTAGCTTGGCCTATGTTTTAATTCAGGTGTACACAGCCCAATCCACTGAACATCCATCCACTCTACAAACGGACTGTAACTTTTTAATTGCATAGGTGCTTGGGGATCACTTCTATCCGCAGCCCACAGCCATATGTGTCTAGCCACTTCCTGACTATCAGTAGCCATGTCGCATGACTGGGAAACCACCAGCTTCCTTTCTGAAGGCAATACATAAAATGCAGGTAGTTTGGGGACTTTTGCTTTTTCTCCCCCCTCATATTTGCCTGGGCTTTCAAAGAGGCTGTGGTTTGGTGCCTAATAGTTCCCCATTAAATAGTGACTGGACAGAGGGTCTACTGTCAAATATTTCAGAGGTTCTCAGGCCTGGGACGTGTCCAAGAAATAAGTACTGGCTCTGTGCTGACTCAACCTGATCCATGCATGTGAAGGGGAGCAGAGCACTGAGGGGGAAAGGGTTTATGAACTAGGTGTTTGAGCCTGGAGTTGCGATGCCTGAATTCCCATCTAGATGACGTTTTGTCGTGCTTTTAGAAGTCACTGAAATATCTCCAAAAAAAGACATAGTTTCCTATAATGGAACTTATGGCCTAGATACACACAACATGTTTATGCTGGTTAATTTAAATTGGTTCTGTGTATCAGTGGGTGCATCTACATGTGAGATAAATTTGACTGAATAAATTCTGATGCAGTTCACAACACAGTTTATTGCTCCTGGGCACAGGATCTACACATGTGCCTGGGACCACAGTCTCTTAGTCTAAGTTGGAGCAGCCCCAGCTGGCAGGAGACCTAGGGGGTCAGCTTGCGAGCTTGGGGCTGCTCCAACCCAGAAGCACCCTCACGCCCCAGCCAGTCTCATTAGTGTCTACACGTGTGTTACGGCACATTAAATATCATCACCATAAGACAGTACTTGTGCTGACAAGTACTAATGTACAGTGGCATTTATTAGTTTAGCGCGATCTAATAGGGCTGCACATATAGACAATAGGGGGGTCTACGCATCTCCATATGATGACCGCACCATGCTTCAGTACTTCCTTTTGGTACTAGATAGCTAGTGATCAGGTAGCTTTAGTACTTCCTTGAAGTACTACGTAGCTAGCGATCACATGTAGACCCGTGTGATTGCTACATTGCCGTAGCGTGCCATATGGTGACATAGCACATCATGACATCACCACAGGGCGATGTGTAGATGCGCCCACTGAGATGAGAAGCTTATCCCAGGATAGGAGATTATAAAGAGTTGTGACTGAAACTTTCTGGCAGGTGGCAGAGGATATATGAACAGCCTGTTTGCACTGACTTAATAGCTACCTTGAGGCAAACTAGGGGCAGATGACACCTGCACCAGGATAATATCTGATTTTTTCAGGGATAATTCTGTTGGACTGGGTGAAGTCACCCAAGGGTGGAGGTTTCTATTGTGCGTCTGCTTTTTGTTTACATTGCTGTAAGAGTTAATTACAATGTATGCCCAAGATTTAGGTGGAACTAAGGTGCTTATATTTAAAAGGGTGATCCCACAGCCCCTTGTTTCTGCCCAACCCCTGAAGTACCAACCTTCCAAAAGGGCAGCAGCTTTTTAAATGAAAGTCCCGGTGACATCCAAGCACTGCTCCTAGGCACGTTCCAAAGTGCTCCAGCTTTGACAAGGCTTAGCAATTTGCCATTGGTCCCATGCCCCAAACGTTACTAAGATCTAGAAAGTAGGCATTCCCTTACCTGCCTTTTTTAAGGGTCTCGGTCCGATACACGGAAAACACCAACACAACTGCATCCCAGATGAGAGGTGGTGGGTGCAGTTGCAGTGATGGTGGCAGGTTCTTTTAAGAAGTAGTAGTGGCTGGCAAGAGAGCAAGGCTGTAGCCTACTCTGGTGTACTCGAATGGGAAGGAGCGAGCTGGGTTTTATGTCCCGATCTCAGACTCATTTCTGTATTTCATATTAGGCAGTAATTGGCTAACATATAGAGAGAACCTGTGGGACAGGGATTAGGACCCAGGGCTTACCCCTTGCCCGGTGGAGTGCTCTAACCAGTAGCCACCAGTTAAGGCTCTCTCATACTACTGTTCTGCTCTCATGACACTGCATTTCTGGTTGCACATTAGCCCAGCATCAATGGGGGTGGAAAGGGTGCTCTTTCTCCTCCTTCCTCCATTAGTCTAGGGGTTATGGCAGTCTCCTTGGTGGTAAGAAATATTGATTTCAATCTCTGTGGGCGGAGGAGGGACCTGAACCCCACTCTTCCCCTTCCAGGCTGAGTGTTGTAACCCTGGGCCCTTGCATAAAAGGGAAGTGCAGTAACTCCTCCTCTGGCTGTCTTTTTAAAAAAGAGTCAACACTGTGGATCAAGGAAAGACGAAGAACCTCGGTTCGAATTGACCCCCCTCTGTACTGCACTGTCAGCAAACTCACGTTTACAGTCCTCTTAGCAGTGGATCCCTCCTCTAGGCCCTCTGGCTTGCTCTTAGGGTTGTTAGGCAGTGGCAATGATGCTTTTTGTTCAGTCAGGACACAGAAGTTGAAAGGCCCTTGGTATTTTTAGCAAGCAGCACAAATGTATATGGGAAGGGTCATGACACAAATTGCCCAGTGTTTTGCCTTGCTCCTTATTTCGCAGAGAACATGAGTTTCTCAAGGCAGGGAGTATTACGCACAGTGTCACCCTGGCTAGAAAATGAATCCCCTCTACTCACTTGCAAGTTCAGGTCATTGCAAGGTAAGAAAGTGCTTTTAGGGAAGGGTTTTCCTTCCTACAATTGTCAGTCCCGGATAAATATGTAGGAGAGGATTTGTTCTGATCCCGCTGAGACACCAAGTTTGGAGACACTGGAGCTTCAAGTATTACCTCATTTATCTCAGTTGTAAATGAGCTATTCCATCATTCTGCTTCACTGAATTTTTCAAAAAATGTAGCATTTAAATAAAATTTGCTACCTGCCTCATTGAAAGCCTTTTAGAATTAGAATGGGGGAGTCGGGGGGCAGGAGACATTTTAGAAAACAGTAAATTTTGGTCAACTGTGAAAAAATAAGGTCAGGATCACCGAATAATTTCAGTTAGGACTTCTGAGGGCATAGCAAGTGCTAGTCAGAAAACTAGAGGAGGTTCTCATGATTTTCCTGGTACCTTTGGGTTGGAGCGATCAGACAGTTTGTGAGAGACCTGAGCTCAATTTCTTCCTCGTGGGGAAAGGTATTAGACCCAGATCCCCTTCGTCCCAGGGGAATGCCTTAGGCACCAGGCCATCCTGCTTTTAGGAAGTCATTCTTGTTGAGACCGACTTTCACTGGAGTATGGACTCAGATCCAGAAGCCTCACCTGCCGAGTGCGCTAACCACCTGGCTAAAGTCATTCCCATGCTCTGCCTCAGTGAGTCTTCAATTCCTTTATACAAAGGTGAACCGCTCAAATCGGATGAAGGCAACCCACCTCAGAGTACCCTATCATGTATCTTGAGGCAGCCATTACCCTTATTCAAATCAAATCTCTTCCCATACACTTAGGCGAATGAAAGTTAAAGAAGAATCCCATAAGGGTGGGAGGACTGTCTCCTGTTGGAAATATCCAGAAGTTTATAAATTACACGGCCACTGTTAAATGTCCTGCAACTTGTTTTTTCTTGTCAGTCAGGAAAACTCAGAAAAGAGTTAAATTTGGTTTGATCCTATGACAGGGATGGGCAAAATGTGGCCCACGGGCCAGATGCAGCCCACCAGGCCATTCTATCCAGCCCGCGGGGCCCCTAAAAAATTTAGAAAATTTATATTGATCTGCCCCTGGCTGCCTGGCATGTGGTCCTCAATGGCTTGCCAAAACTCAGTAAGTGGCCCCCCGCCCAAAATAATTGCCCACCCCTGTCTATGAGGGATGAGTGAGCTCAACAGGGTAGGATAGTTGAGGGCATGTACCTTTAATGCTCACAGTGCTTGTCTACATGACTTTACTCTAGCAGAAAATTGTGCTCTGGTATTTCTAATTTATTATGTTTTATTGATTAGGAAGAATCTTCTTGTATATCTCACGAGCACGGTAGGTCCAGCAGGCAGTCTTCAGACTTATGACACAATCGGTTCCTGAAAACCACACCTTAAGGCAAAACATTGTAACTTGGAATCAATTTTCTCATAAGAAACAATGCTATAAATGGGGGTTCGGTTCCTGACCCAAGGCCCGATACCCTATTTTCACCAAAAATACTCCAGAATTTTGTACTCGATCAATTATAAATGAGTAATATAGCTACATTAATGTATTTATATTGTAAATAGCAATCATATTGATTTGGAGGGACTTCTTTGAGGTGACTTTGCTGGACTTTTTGAAGGGCTCTTGGTTGGACTTTTTGAAGAGTTCTTGGCTGGGCTCTTCTCAGGAGTCCTGGCTGCAGGGTTTTCTGGAGTCTAGTCTGCTTTCTGTCCAATGAAGTTTGGACAGATGTTCTCCAGGGAGATGAGTGACTTCGCTGGCATGGCGTTGCATCGGATCAAGTGCTGTAAGTCGAAACTGGGGTTGTAAAGTTGAAACAGGGTGTCAATTTATGAACGTTGTAAGTGCGAAATGTTGTAACTCAAAACGTTGTAAGTCGAGGACTGTATGCTGGAATTTTCTTGGAGGTTTCTTATCTGGGCGTTACCCAGAAATGCCTCTCTCTGTCTCGTGAGATATGCTATAAAAAAAATCCCTGGGAGTATCATGGCTCCATACAAATTGGAAGCTCATATATTGTAGTCACTGTTATAAAATCATTTCTTTTCCTGCTCTGAATGCACTTTTGGAACATTTAGGAGCATGGAGAAGTTTGGCTAAGCAGTTATGGTGGCTGCACTAAAACTGTGAGTCTTTGGATAGCAGTTCATTCAACCCAGCTGTATGAACTGTGATTTAAATAAACAGAAAGTAGTTCCAGAGCAGTGCACAGCCAAAGATACATAACTCCTGGAATTAGCTTCTAAACCAGACCAAGACAAGGGAACCTGGTTTTCTTGCTCTGTGGTTCTCTTATAGAGAAAACAAATGATTGCCTGCATTTCCTAAATCCAGATCTCGCCCAGTGCTATGTACCAATTGACCTTAAACCCCCAAGGAATGAGACACTGGGCTGTAATTAATTGTGTTTTGTAAAACAAAATTCCATTATTCTGCATGGCATATTTAACAACTGATGCTTCAATAAGAAAACTAACAGATTGCAACATGATGATTGCTTGTCAAAGGCATTGCACCATTGCCTTGGGTAAACAGTATACAGGCACAAAGCAAAAAGCTTCAGCTATAAAACCTGGTTCTGGATTTTGAAAATCCCACCAGGTGGGCAAAATAAAGGGTCTTTGGGTCCAGAGGGTTTCAGATTGCTCTGCTTTGGATACTGAGTTAAGTAGATTACAGAAAGAGCAAAAGTCGTAGCAGTTTGGTTTTATTCAATATGCAGTCTGAAATGAACCCTAATAGCCATATTTACTAAATACCATATTGCTCTGATTATAAATTTCTCTTTTCCTTCCACTCTAAAGGGACCGTGAACATCACACGTGACTTTTTTGCAGGGTCAACGTATAATCAGGCTCCCTACAGTCTTGCCTTTTGCACTTTGCACTATTTTTGAATGGGCAATAAAAATACCAAGTCAGAATATATTTAGCTCAGGTTTTATTTTAGTATGTTTAGTGCATCTAACCCTTTGCATCCTTTCCTTGTTTATTTGACTCTCTTGTGGGATTTTGGTTAGGGGAACAGCAGTTTATGCGTGTTACTAACTTTCAAGGGGAAAAAAGCCTGTTTTTTTTTTTATCTAACATTGAACCTGAAAATGTGGGTTCAATTTATAATTGGAAAAACACAGCATATACAACATGCATATAGCTGTGTAGCTATAGTGATATAGATACTCTCTTCCTCTGGCAGTGTTGGTGCTTCTGGAACATAGAAGCAGTCCTGGCCGCTAAAGATCTCCCAGCTATTTAAAGGGATCTATCCAGTTTCTATATCCTGCACAAATTAGGGAAAGCATTGATGTAATGCAGTTTAGCACAAACCAAGTGGTCAAGGTCCTTTATATGTTATCATATCACTCGATGTTTCTTCAAGCGGTGTGTTTTTACCATTAGGCTGAGCCTGTACTATATTGTTCATGCATGCCAAAGAAACAGCGACAAAAAGTACCAGGAAAATCAGTGTAAAACTTTCAGTGTCAAGACTTTAAAGATCAAAGAAGGTCTGCTCACCAGGAGAGACATGCATGGGACACTCCAGGAAGATCGCTCTAAATGTATTGTGTTATGCTTTTTTTGAAAACCAAAAAAAGAAGGGGAGGAAGATGAAAAGAACATGAATTGTTTGATATTTTGGCTATACATCTCTGTACAGAAAGAATCTGTTAAAATCATTTTTTATGTGGTACGGTAGGGACTACGTCCATTTACACAAGCGCTCAAGAGTAAATTTCGAGGCCTTGCATGGTCAGGGCATAACTTCAGCTGTATTTGGGTCGGGTGGTAGTAGTATCAGAACAAGCCAGGGAGCAATACCAACCTGGCAGGGAGGTGGACTAGATGATCGACTCATCCTTTTCCATTTCTGATGTTTGTTATTCTACCATCATAACCGTGCTTTCTTTCTAGCGTGGCTTCAAGTCACTACTATTGTTATGATTTCTTTAACTGTTTGGGTAGCAGAAGTAGAACATTTTTGCATGTGTTCACCATCCAAATCCATCGTTTTCCTTACGGCTCTAGCTGGAAAATCTGGAAGTGCAGCAAGAGAACATCCACAGGAATGGGTCCACTGCCTCATACTTTATGAAGAAAAAAGGGTTTTTTCCTGACAGCCTCCTTTGTTCAGAGCCGGCGGGTGACACGCTTGCCCTACACAAACAGTGACCCTGATTTTCACTGTGAAGGACTTCTTTTAGATTAAAAAAAAATCAAGGAAGAGTAAAAATGCCATCTCAGAGCGCAGTGAGTCTATATCCTCCATAGTGGGTGGTTTCTGAACTGAGTGCAAACTGGCAGCTGCCTCCGGCAGACCCCATGCTGCGGTCATGGAAAACTTGAAGACAAAGAGGACAAAAAATAACCATGTTACTGCTTCAGTCTCCAGTGAGAATCCAAGGTCACATCTGGGGTTTTTCCTGAAACCACCCAGCACCCCATAGGCTGACCTAAAATTTTTCATTTTACTTTCCAGGTTTGATCTTATCAGCTCCCATTGACTTTGGCCGACAAATGGGACTTGCAGGGTTAGGGGCTGTTATACAATGAGAGCAAAGTGATTAAACACGTGGCAAAATCAACATAGGCACAGAAATCCATGCTGGGGCACTTATGTACCTTTTACCTGATATTATAGTGTTGTAGTGGTGTGATACCCATGATGGTCCAGGGAATATGCCTGCTGCTTAATGCCCTTACCGCCTCGGTTCCCCAGACTTGCTGTGAAAGCCAACAACATAAAACGGGGAAGCGAGCTTTGGATCTGAGCCTGAGTACAGTGGAGTTTTATCAAAGAGGTAATAAAAATTTTCACACAATAGAGCTGGGCTCTTTTGTTTGACACACCACATATCTACATAACAAATGGTCCCACTCTCCCCAGTTAACAGCAGGGGATGTAGTAAGTAGTCATGCTGTTAAGATTGTTATTTTGACAAAATACAGAGCATTTGCTAGTGTATAGCCATATAAAAGCCTATTATCATGAATGAAAATCCTATAATGTTCAGAATTAATCTTTTACACAGGCTTGTTCATTGTATATTTACTGATTTGAAAAATTCATTTATTCACATGGATTGCCGAAGTCGAACAATACTTACAAAGCAATGCCTTTAGCAAGTACGTTTAGGGGCAGGTAACAGATGCATGATTTTTTAAGTGCATGTCAGGCTGGGTTTTTCATAGTTTCGTGCTGCTGGAAAGCTAGCTATTCCTAGTCTACCTCTTATTTTCCCAGCTGTTTTAAATTTTTAAAAAAAAGCTCTTTTAAAGGCCAATTGTGCCTTCTCGTTCACCAATGTAAATCAGAAGTAACTCCATTAGTGTCACTGGTATAAAATTGGAGGAAATGAGAGCAGAATTAGGTTGAATAAAATCTAATTTACTGTTTGTATTGCATTTTTTCAAGTTGTGATCCGGATTTAAATATTTACTGAAGCGGACAAATGGGAAACTAACACAATATACCATCTGCTTGGGACAGGAAAATGACCTTTCCCTTTTGTGATCTCAGCCTTGCTACAGAGCAAATGAGAAAGGACAATGTGGCTGTGTCTATATGAGATGCTGACTACGCAGTAGCTTGTTACTACTGTGCAACAGTGTCGCGTGACACAAAGCATGACACGGCGCTAGCACGCAGTAATAACGAGGTACTGCTCAGTAGTAACGAGCTACTGCTCGGTCAGCATCACTAAAAAGCTGTTTGGGGATGCTACTGTGCAGTGGCTCCGCTTGTGTATGCAATTACTAAATGACTGCTCAGTAACAACTGTGCAGTCAGTGTCTTGTGTAGACACAGCCTATATTTCCTAAATTGCTTCAAATCAACAAACCAGAATAAAGAACATCCATTTTGTAATCTGAGGCCTGTTATAAACCCTGGCATAAAGTTCAAATGAAATCCTGCTAGTACTGGGTGAATGTGTGTTTATACAGACAACAGAAGTTATCATTGAAGTTTTGTTCCATCAATATTTGCAATAGCCCACACATACAATAGAGCTCTTCTTAGAGATGTCATAATGTAGTGTTTTAAAAGAGAAAAGGGGTGAAAGTTTTCCTTTCATCCTGCCCATGGGAAATGTGTGTGTACACTTCAGCAAATTACTGCCTGGAGGCAAAAATAAAAAAAGCTCTTTGTAATACTTTGGTTCTAAAACAGGTACATTGTCATCTCTGCCACAAGGTTTGACATAACTATATCCTCTGGAGGGAGCTGTCTGACTTTGAACTTGATTTCTCAGCAGCATTGCTGCAACGGGCCATGATCTCAGCTGCCTTTCCTTTTTACGTCCTACAGCTGCTGCCCACATTTTATGCGGTGTCCAGAAATAAATGTTCCCCCAGAACTGACGGTTGTAGTTTTAGTAGCATTAGGCTACTGCACAGTAAGCATCACAAAAAAACATGCACCCGTACTACTGTGCAGTAACTGTACTTACTGCACATTTCGTTAGTACTTCATTAAGTAAGTACTAAACTAAATGTACAGTAACTACTGTACATTAATGAACATGTAGACACACCCAGCAATGAAGAAATAAGAGACTTAGGATTTGGGGAGGGCAGGGGGAAGGGGGCGGGTTGTGCAGAACTGAGCACAGTGGGTCCTGGTCCACAAATGATATCTGTAGGCTCCACAGTCATACAAATACATAATAGCAAGAGCCTATCCTAACACAGGCAAAAATCGTGCTTTTTCATTACCAGAGTTTTTATAAATACCAAACCTTGAAAAAGCATCAGGTGCCAAATAGAATGACAAAGGCTAAGTACAGACAGCCAAAAAGTTGGAGGCTGAATCAATTCAATAGTCTCATAGTCTAAGCTGCATAGATTGAAATCAATAAGCAAGTGAGCAGATAGTCACTTTTGAAATGTGTGTCTAATTTCTCATTTGAATTTGTTTGGCGTCAGCTTCAAGTCACTGGTTTTTGTAATAGCTTTCTCTGCTAGATTGAAAGACCCCTTTAGTACCTGGTACCTGGTATCTTGTATTTGGCATTTTCCCCTTGTAAATGTACTTGCACAGTATAAGCAAGTCACCTCTCCATCTTTTTTTTCATAAACGAAACAGATTAAATTCTCAAAGGCTGCCACAGAAAGGCATTTTCTTCAGTCCTTGAGCATTTTTTTCCATCTCTTATCTGCATTCACTTCAGCTTCTCAGAGGCTGACACCAGAACTACAGGCTGCATCCCGGTACCGGGCTCACCAAAGCCCAGTAGTGCACCGAGGGGCGGGTGAGCCCTGGACACCCACTTCAAAGGGGAACAAGAATGGCAGCCACTACCACTGCCAGCCCATCTGCCATCACTACTGCAGATGGCCTGGCCTTGCTGCCACTGCTGTGCCAGCTGTGGTAGTTATGTCTCTACTGAAGTCACCTACAGTTTTTCAAACCCTGCTCCAGTCTCCTCAGCCTGTGGTACCTGACTGTCATTCAGACACTTTATAGCACTTTACAGCAAAAATGAATGAAATGTCACATGGCCTGTACGAAATACATAGATAGCACTGTTAGCCTCATTCAACACCTGGGTAAACCAAACCACAGCTACTTAGATGACTCGTCCTGATCAGAGAGGAATCAACAGACTCTGTAACATGGTCTAGATATCCCAGCTCTTAGTGTCCTGTGCTAAACCCTAGGGACTGTTTCCCATCACGCCTTTCCTGTCTCTGTTTAACGCTGTAGTCATGCTGCTTTTTCCTTTGGTTCAGAGATGATCCATTTTGTGGCTTTTCAATGTCGACCAAACACTGAGCATTGCGCTTGGGTGACAAAGCATTTCCCTCCTTTCATCCAACTGGTGAAAGTTGGTTCAGAACTACATGAGGAACACCGCCTACATCCTCGGGAAAAATAGAGGCTCTGGGCTAAGCCCCACAGTCCGTGTTTCAGCTGTAGTGCTGCAGTACCATCGAGGAACTGCAAGTCTGTCCCCCTTGAAAGATCCATGTATTCATTATTACCTGATAACACACAAGAAAGGAAGGAGGAACAAAATAGATGGCATAGTATGTTCCTGGGTGGGATTTCTTCCCCAAAGTTCAGCTATTTGAAGGCATTCAAGGACAGATTTTTCAGTGGGCTCATATTATCTGGGGTCAGATTTTCAAACTCACAAAGGCCCCCTCCCAATGCAATATTCTATATTTGAACATTATCTTAACATATTGCTACAATGACATCTATGCACAGGAAGTGCCAATTGGGTACGAAATGCTACAAAATCAGAACAAAGGCACATTGCAATTACTAAGCACTGGTGTAAATCCTGTCAAACATATGACCTCCAGGCCAGATCTGGCCCACAGAAGTGAGTCATCTGGCCCATGGGGCTTTTTGCAGGTTGGCCCACCCATCTCTGAGGGCTGGATTTGGCTCACGTGGCTCATCACCGTGGTTGCTGCAGCCTCTGCCATAGTGACACGACTCCTTGCTCTTACAGCAGGGTTCCTGAACCCAGGGAGTTGACACCACATGCCCCCATCCTCTTTGTTCCCTGACCTGCCTCGGAAACGAGTTGCCCCTCGTGGGTAAAAGTGGCAGTGGCATTAACTGGTCCTGGAGCGAGACTGAATCAATGGCTCCAGCAGCCATGGGGATTACTAGTGCTGCTGCTGCTTGCTGGTCATTTGGCCCATGGGAAGCCCCGCAGTCTGCATCTGGCTTGTGATGAGCTTTGTGGTCTGGATCCCACCCATGAGTTTGCCTCCCTCCAGTGTAAACGAGTACACAAAGTGCAGGGATTCAGAGTATGTCTACACTGTGTATTGGGTGCTCCTGGAGAAAGAGGCCCTGCTACTATTTACACACGCTACACCCAGATGCTATACACCAGCTGCTCTCAAGCACACAGAGGCAGTGGTCTCAGGAGTAGACACAGAGGAATACCCCTGGGTTGGCCTCACTACTGAATTGCTGGTTTGGTGCATGCAAATGAGAGAGGGTAGGTGGGGCATATCTCAACTTGCTTTTACTGGAGAGCACGGGGACGGGGTATAGAGCTGCGTGCAGAGAACCAGCTTTATTGACTTGAGCTGAGTTTCTTTTGAGTTATTCCAGCGTAAAGGTGGGTAGAACCTGGCCCATTATTTATAACACAGAACAGCTCAAGCCACGATCTCCTCAATTCCTTCCAAATCTGAATTCCCTCAAAAAGGATGAGTTGCTTGGATCTAGCGTTTTGCTAAGAAGGGCCCATCAACTGCAGTGTTTTAGAGTGCCCTCACTGTGACTCTGTATTTTTAAACCTTTCTGCTGCTGCTCATTTTGAAGTGAAATAAAAATCACATGTTCTCCTGGAAGACTGAGCCAATATAACTGTTAAAAAAAATTGATGCATTCCAATAACTGGAATGCAATGGAGTTTATTTAAAATGGAGGTCGGTTAAGGGGCATATTTATTAAAGGAACATGTTTGGTGTGTATAAGAAGGTTAAACACAGTGCCAAAATAGGTCAAAATGATTGTGTTTAATAAACAAAATAATACAAACTGATTTGCCTCTCAGACGATGCCAGTTGAGTCAGTGATAACACCATGGGGGAAAAAGGAAATTCAGGCCAAGGTTTACTTATTAGAACAACGACAATAATAAGCCCCTCAACTCCTCTGTAGCATGATTCATTGTAAAAGTATAATACACCATATGGGATCTTTAAACACCTATCTTTTGTCCTTTAAACTTTGGCTAACACTTGGGTGCAACACTGGTTTATACTGCACTATGCTTGTATATCACACAATGCATGGAGCTCAGTGAATGGGTTTTGCCTAATTTGAACTGTGTCCGAATGCTTCAGGCCCCGAAGTTCAACTCAACCCAAACTGAAGAGAAACTTTGAACACGCGCAAGTAGGGGATGGTGAGAAAAAGAAATCCAAGAAAGAATCCAAGACAGCAAAAAAAGTCTGTTAAAATATATAGCTATTTTATATGCTATTCATAGAGCCGGCCAGGTTCTTTGAGTAGATATGATACTGTATCTTTTATTAGACCAACTGAGTAGTGTTGGTCTAATACACAGAACACACATTTGTCCCAGTCTTGACTTTATTGCAAAACAGTGACAATTCTTAACTGGTCTATAATGCTTCGTAGCATTCAAAACTCTTTGCAGATATACATTCTGGCTCAGACAACCTGCTAGAAGTCAGGTCATTTCTAAACTCAGGTGTAAATTTTACCAGTTTATCCAAGCCTGTATCTCATGCGGGCTGTGATATATAAACATGCTTGTAAGCTACCTTCCTTTACTACTCAGACTCGGTGCCTTGATTTAAAGAAGTCCCCAGTAGCCTAGGCTGTAACAACAGTGCCATCTGTAGCGCATAAGGAAGCACTGCTATTTCTGGATTTATTTCAGGGCTTCCTCTTTTCCCAGCCTGGTGGATGGACTCAGAAGGACTGGGACCAGTTGGTAGACGATCAGGAGAGGCTGGCCTTTTGTGAGGAAGATGGGAAAAGAGACTGCCTGGGGAACCAGACAATCCCAACATACTTTCCGAGGGCCCAGGCTGGGATCTGCAGCACAGGTAGTTTAAGATAAACTAAAAAAAGTCTGTCCTTGTGCACTTTAAAATGTAAGCAGTGAAAATGTGTGAGGAGGTGAGTACATGGCAGGCTGTATTTGTGGGAGTCAATCTGTGAACACATAGAAACAGCTCCTAACTTTGTAAAAGGGGCTGTATCTTGTCCACCAAAGGATCTCCTTCCACCTTCAGATTCCTCTCTGAAGATGACTGACATATTGCAGGAATCCTTCCCATCGTACTGTCTTCCATAGCTTGTAAGGGGCTGGAAGGGACCCCACAAGATCATCGGGTCCAGCCCCCTGCACCAAGCAGGAAAGACAACTGGGGTCAGGTGACCCCAGCAAGGTGACCGTCCAGTCTCCTCTTGAAGATTTCCAGGGGAGGTGATTGCACCACCTCTGGGGGGAGTTTATTCCAGTCTGGACACCCTGACCACGAAGAAGGTTTTGCTAGTGTTGAGCCTGAATCGATTTTCTAGGTGTTTGTGGCCATTACTCCTGGTTTTCCCCTCGGGTGCCGTGGTGAACAGTTGCTCACCGAGCCCTTGATGTACTTCCCAAGGGCAGCAGTAAGCTGCTACCAGGTCCCCTCTCAGCCTTCTTTTCCTCAGGCTGAAGAGTCCCAGATCCCTCAGCCTTTCCTTGCATGGCTTGCCTTTTCAGACTCTGATCATACGGGTGGTTCTTCTTTGGACTCCCTCAAGTTTTTCCACATCCTTGTTGAAGTGCGGCGCCAAGAACTGGACGCAGTCCTCCAGTTGCGGTCTCTCCCTAGAGTGGGAGAGTCACCTCCTTGGTTTTGCTGGAGATGGATCGACTGATGCATGCCAGAGTCGAATTTGCCCTACTGGCTACAGCATCGCACTGCCAGCTCATAGAGCGATAAGCCGGCTCACTGCCAGCTTTGCTGATAATGCCATACCCAGTAATGAGCCATTCCTAGTTTGGGATGTGCATCATGTGTTCCCTGTTCCCTGTGAACTACTCAGCACAGCTCACAAAGACACTGTCATGGACCCGGAGGGACAGCCTTCTATCTTCAGCTTCCTCTGTGCAAAAATGAAGTTTATTTCCTACCTATGGTGACTTTTTACCATCTTGTACCAGCTATACTTTTTCCCAGAGCCTGATGAAGGGACTTTGATCCCGAAAGCTTGCAGAAAAGGACAATTTTCTTGCAATTTCCCAGTTGGTCTAATAAAAGGTATCATTTTGGAACCAACAGTTCTAGTTTTTTGTATGCCCTGTTGTTTGTGATGCATTCAGCAAGTTTATGAGGACACAAGTGAAGAACGTGATCGGCAACAGCAGCCCAAACCTCTCAGCCTGCAATTTCACCACTTGTGGGAGATGCCATAATAAACTGGAGGAGGAAGCAGATTCTTGGGATCACCCCATTATTTGGGGGAGGTTGGTATCTCCCGTTTCCTTGACACCCAAGAGACAACACAATAAGCCGTTCCAGCTGGAAGTTAGCACTGGACCCCCACTCCCATCCCAGCTCCTCTTGCACATCAGTCTCAGTAGCTCCTGAGACTGCACAGGGATACGGGTGTAGCAGAGGCATGGTGGTAACTGGGAATGGAGCTAGGTTTCCAAATCCTGGCAAGGGAGATAACATGGTGCAATCTGCTGGCAGCACGTCACAAGAAGGCGGGGAGGATGGTAAGGTTCAGAGATGGGTACAGCTTAGGGGGGCTTTTTCTTTCCTCTGTGGGCCATAACAAACATCACTACACCAGTGTAGTCCCAGCAGTGTTATTCTGTGGGCACGTCTACATGAGACGATTTCTGCGCACTGGCCTAATACCACTGCATAGTAGCCTGTCACGGCAAAAACCGTGCTAATAGCCTACTGCGCAGTGTTAGTAGGCTAATGCACAGTAAGCGTCACTAAATAGCCATGAGCCAGGTACTGCTCAGAAACTTTAGGTCCTGTGCATTTAGTTAGTGCTTTATTAAGAAAGTGCTCAACTAAACGCGCAGTATTTAAGGCACGTTAATGAATGTGTCGATGTGCCCTGTGAGTAATTTGAATGGTGGTAGTTTCCAAAGATTCCCCCCCGGGTCGGGATCTTGTTGTACCAGACACCATACAGTGCAGGTAGGAAGACCTGAGTCCTTGATGGAAACAGCTTTTAATTGTTTTGAAGAGGAGGAATCTGGACCTCCGACCTCTTTATCAGACCGGTATAATTTGCGGTTATGTCTCACAGGACAAAAATGTGATCACGGTGCAGTGATGCCCTATCTCCGCAGGGTGGCATTCTCTCACTTCCTCACTAGCTTGGCAAGAGCAGGTTGCAATGGCAGAAACAGGATTTTGCTCCTCTGCTTCAAGGGAATTGGGGGGCTGTCTGTATTTGGAAAGTGCCTGGGATAAACCTTTAGCAATCAGGCCTGGCTTATGACAACAATTAAGGGATGTGATTCTAGTTACAGTTACATGTCTAGTTAAACTGGACATCAGGGGGTAAAAGTCTGTTGATACTGTTGAAAACAAACACTCGAGGCTGCAGAAACATTTTGGAGGTAATAGGCACTTTGGTGTGTGACGGGCAAAAGCTTCCAATGTCGACGTTGTAAATATTAGGAAAAATGCAGACTCTTATTTTGATTTGCTATGCATTCGCCTGATCACAGGATGGGGAAATTCCTCCTGGCTAGTAAAGGGCACCTGGAGGGGAGATCCCAGGGAGAGCAGGCCCCTGAGTTCATAGACTTCATTGGGGTTTGTGGAAGGCCCAAGGGCATTAGGGTTTTCCCCTCCCACCAGTCACTGAAGTGCATCCAAGGCCTTAGGGACAGCCTGGGCTTCAGGGATTTTGAAGAGTCAAGCTTATTTTTGACGTTTATGCACCTTACATTTTGTAACACTGCATCTTATTATTTTGTGTATTTTTATAATTGTATATTGTAGTTGAATAGAGTGTAGAGTGCGACTCTTAGCCGGGACGCCTTCCTCGATGCTTACCCATTTCTGATCAGGCAGGGGAACATCGAGTCCCTTTTACGCTATAACTTTATGGAGTCTGTTATAATAGGGGGGAGAGGGAAGGTGCTGACCAGAGTGATGCATGTTGACACTGCCTCATCATATTAAATACATAAAATAAGGGTAAAGAGGCAGAACACAGCTGTCAAGGGAGAATGTAAAATATCCAGCATTGGAGATATTCAGAGTTACCCCAGACACCTGTCTGCTACATTAGAAATACTGTAGAGATAGGTAAATCGATGGATTACTTTGGAGGCACTGCAAAAACTCAGATCTGAATTCTCCCAATGACAGCTCACGTCTTCGTCAGGAAATGTTGTTTCATCAAGAGCAAAACTTTCCACAGGGACCTCCACGTTGATAAAAGCTCATTAAGAGAATATCTTAACAAAGCAGCTTAAGATACCTGTTATCACCAGCTTCAGAGTGGAAAAGCTGGGGTTTTCATTTAAAAACTATTTGTGCCTGAAATTTGCTTGATTCCACTGCCTGCTACAAACTATAATCACAATAAACTAACATTATTATTATTTTAGTTTTCTTATTTTAGTTTCTATTATTTTAGTTATATTAGTGAGTATAATAACAAGCCCCAATGCCCTGCTTCAGGCTGTCTGAAATGAAGGAGAAGATTCGGGAGGCTTGCACCGCCATCAGAACCGTGCAAGACCTGGAACTTCAGTTTTGCTGGAAACGCGGCGGTGCTGACACGTATCATGGTTCTGCCCTAGAATGAAGCATCTCATTTGGCAGTTTCCCATGAAATGAATGGCATAACTATCTGTTCCAAAAAGTCAGACCAGAACATTTACATGGACCCCAAATTAAATGTTTACAAAAAACGTTTCACTGCTCAGTCAAAAGATAAGGAGATTTATTTTAAGTCTTTAAATTCAGGTCTAGGCAGAACACACGATCTGAGGCTTGACATTGTAACTAGATAACACAGTGGGGATTTTATTGAAAAGAGAGTTTATACCAAAATATCTAACTCCTGCACAGTGCCTTTTTATTGGGAGGACGTTAGTTCTTTATTAGAGAGATGGGTAACTGAGGCACAGAGGGATGAAGTGATTTGCCCAAGGTCACTCAAGAGGCCAGTGGCAGAACAATGAATAGCATGAGCCCAGAGATCCAGCCACGCCACAAGTGTGGGGCACAGCAGATCTGCTGTGTGCCCCTTCCCCTCTCTGATCCTCAGCTTTCCCATTTGTTAGATGTGGGTAATGATAATGTAAAGCCCTCTGAGATTTGTAGATGAGAAGTGGGATAAAGAATAAGATCTTTAAGTTACACAAATCTTGCGTTCATCTCAGTCCCTCCCCACTTCAGTAACTGGTCTACAGAAAGGATCAGCCCTCTTAGTACCACAAATAGGATGTTTCTTTAGCAGAAGCAGTAGGAGACTTCATGGGTACTCACAGATGCATAGGTGTAGTTGAAACAACACCTGCCTATATGTCCTCAGGTGTCATGCTGGATAAAAGGAATTAAGCATATATATTTGTAGGGCCTTAACATCATTTGGTACAAGTCAACATAATGCTACTGAAGTCAGTAGACCTACATTGCATTTGCCCATGCTGACTGAAGGGGGAAAAAAACTTTTGGATTTTAGTTGCTGGGTGCTAGATCCAGGTAAGCTGGCATATCTCCATTGACATCAGTGGATCTACACTGTACTTTAGAGAACAATAAAACCTCTCCCCTGCTCCAGAAGTATTTCCCATTGGAAGAGTATCACAGCAAGGAGCCTCAACCTTACTGCTGAGCAGGAGGTGATTTTTTTAGAAATGTTGCATCCTCTCAAAAAAGGAGTTATGAACAATCAGGTGTCTCTATTCCAGGACCTCAAGGCATCAAATCTCTCCAGCATCCTGAACTCAGCAGCCAAACAATGAAATACCACAGACTTCATGGCCACCAGCATGCATCTCACCATATTGCAAGTCAAGACGGTCTTGACAGACCTTGCATCCACTCTGAAGACTCTTGTTGTTCCAAGTATGTGCAAAACTAACAGTTGTTCCATCATTGCTGCTCCATTTCAGGGATTACCAGGCAGTAGCTGACCTTCTCTCATTTTATTTTTTGTATTAGCCATGGCCCTGAGCTTGACCTGGAGTTGAAGTCCAGGCCTTCCTCTTTATCCACTCCTGGCTCTTTGGATGCTCCACTCCCCAACACTAACTCAGCAGCAACTGCTCTGCAGTGTAGTAGGTCTCCTGAGAAGATCGCTTTGCTGGAATCTCCCACACGTGAGTAAACTGTAAAGAGCGCCAAGACGAAATACTTTACTTGCAGTGTCAAACAAACCTTAGCTCAAGACAAGTGTTTTAAGTTTAAAACACTTAGCCAAGTAAAACAAGAAGGAAGCTCCTAGCAATCTAACAATAACTTCAGCATTTTGAACAGAGGAAATACAGACCTCTTCATCTTCCATGCCCCAGTGTCCACAAGGTTTTGTGCCAAATTCTGGATGCCTAAAGAAGGCATCTAGCAGATGACAAGGAGAGACAGGAAGTGAAAAAAAGGTGAAGGGATGTAACACCCTGGCAGGGAGGATAGCTGGTCCATTATGTTTTCAAGATAGTGACTGTCTGGGCTCTGATTTTTTTCCTTGAGGCTGGGGGACAGGCTTTTTTGTTTGGCATTGGTATAACCAGATGCAAAGCCAGCACTAAGCAATTATAAGTGGCTGAAAATCAGCAGAAATAAAGGAGCATTGAAGAAAGGTTTGAAGCAGAGCAGGGACACCTCTAAGAAAGTAGGGATGGTAAATGGAGGAAGCAGCATGATATTATGAGATTGTCTACTATGCTAATTTAAACAGTGGCAGAACTGCAATTCGGGTGGGAATGAGAGCTAGTACTGTTTCACATTTGGTTCATTGTTATATAGCTTAGGAGGCCAAAATATACAACCGTTTTACATTTATCTATATTCCAGTACTCAGAACTGTCCACTGTCTCGAACTGTGCATTTTTTGCATAGAATCATAGTAATTGCTGTATGAGGTCAATTCAGAGGTCTGTCTAATCAGGTAACTTTGATTAGACAATGGCCAGTAGAAGATGCTTTATTCATCACCACTCCTTATGTGTTTGACTTTTGTTTCAGAAAACAAGACAAAACTGGCTTTAGAATGGA
Organism: Crocodylus porosus; assembly: GCF_001723895.1. Lineage (NCBI taxonomy): Eukaryota > Metazoa > Chordata > Crocodylia > Crocodylidae > Crocodylus > Crocodylus porosus. Next base: position 365,469 of record NW_017728918.1, read on the forward strand.
CTTTTTATCCACGGTTTGGTCTTTATACATATCATATTGGGAAACGATGCGTCTTTAATGGCACTTTCCTCCGAAACAAAACCTCTGCATCAGAAAGGACCTTGGAAATGTGTTTGGGGAGAAAAAAACATGGTAAATTCTAGAGTGTTTGCTAATTCTAAGACTCTTCTACGTAAAAGACTTTGGCAGCCTTCATATATTGAACTTGTGGCTTGAGAAAAAAGTCACAGGTTCATTATGACTTGTGCAAGCGTGGTAAAGGGAGTGGCCAAAGTTCATATATATTAGTCCTGGGGTATAGATCAGTATTACTACTGGGATTAAAATGATGGTAAAAATTAATGGTTTGTTCTGGATACCATCTGGATCAAACTGCTGGTTTAAAACAGAATCATCAGTACTCAGTTCACTAGGACATGCCATACAATGTGTATGTAGACTGATGTTTTAAAACCTGGATGGCTAAAATAGACTCCTAAATCCATATTTAGGCATTTAAATAAGTAGCTTGAGTTGTAGAGCAGCTAAGCATCCAGGAGTTGTGTGCACTCTTAACCTTTACCAGGATAGTTTTCTAAATGCAGTGTAGGCGCCTAACCTAAGGTGTCCAGATTAAGATTTTCAAAAGCAAAAAAATTTTTGACTGCTAGAAATGTTAGATCTGCAAAAGGCAGCTGTGTAGCATTGTCAGGGTGTGTGGGGGAGTGTGAGGGGGGAAATCAACACTCTTTAAGGTGTCTCAGAATTGGAGATCCTTCATTTAAATAACAAGTCATGGTTTAACATCTTGGTCCATATCTTGCACAGGGTAATCGTAACATCTACCTTCCCCTTCCTCCTATTCACTTCCTGATTCTTTAAGGAAAAGGCTGTCTCATAACACAATCATATTGTATGTCCAATCCATTATCTGGATCAATTATTTGGATTGGCATCTTTGCAGTTATATTGGCATCTTTGCATATTGTGACATAGGCCCAAACCCATGAGCCGTTTCTTTTAACAGTCTCTTAACTCATCAGCAGTGCAGTCCAAGCCTCAAAGCTGAATATCAGGGCCTAGGGTTGAATCCCCCTTGCAACGTGTTCACAGCTCACCTGTGAGCATGAGGGTGTAATCACAGGAAATCTATCTCCAGCTCCTCTCCATCCCACTTTATCTATTGCCCATAATTAGAGCCAACTATTTATGGGCAGACAAGTAGTAAGTATGATTGCTAGAAGGGGTTATTTTGAGATTCCTGTTCTAGAAAGCAGGCAGCCCACTACTTGTTTCTGCTTCTGCATTTCCTTCCCGCTGCTGAAGCAGAGTAGTGGAGAGGAGGCCACAAGGGTCAGCGGAAGTGAGAACAAGCCTCCAACTCACTCCAGGATAAAGGTGTGAACATGCTCTTGGAGCACTAAAAGTCCCTCTAAGTTTTCTAAACCAGTTTGTACAGCATAAATATATTTTTACACTGTCTATTTTGTTCAAGTCAATAGTAGCAAGAGCTGGAGTAACCTATCAAATGGCTGGGGAGCTCATTGCTCTTCACTGAGAGGGAATCTTATGCAAGGCTACAGAAAGACACTGTAGCTAATGTGTTTGTTGTTATTAGTCCAGATATAGTGTCTTAGATCCTAGAGAAGTAAATGCTTTAAATCATGAATTAGTGATGCTTTATAGTTTGCATAATTAAATGTGACGATGTCATTTGACACGGATAATTAAGCATATATTTTTGAGCAATAGGGTAATTTAACACTATAGACGACACGCTGTTGTGGAATCTAGATTCAGTGAGGGCAATAATGGAACATAGCAGAAATGCCGTTGATAGTTTATCTTTAATTTAGTTCAAGCATTTCCAATTAATTGTTTTAAAAGAACCAGGATGTTCATAAGTAATGGTTAATTGATATATCAAGAGCTGGGCTGGCTAAAGAGTGCCCCAAGAGTTTGGCCTATCTGCCTAACAGATAATGCAGAGTTTATGGCCTTCCCAGGAAATATATTTTGTAGCCATATAAATAGCCATTTCTTTTAAAACTCAGAAGTCCCTGAAGAACTAAAAACCTGAGCTTCTAACTTATTTTTTTATGTAAGTCAAGCCTCTCTTATGCAAGTCCATGACAGTTTTGTCTGACTATGGACACCAAGGTTGGTCCTCAAAACAAGGGAGAATCAAAAGCTGTCACAAGCCTCTGTGTCTTTTTTTGACTGCTGTAACAAGGAGGTCCTTTCCATCCACAACCCTGAGGAACTTTGCATAACCATAGTAATGCTTTGTGCATGTATAACACCATGCATCCAGGAACCAGACAGTATGTTATAGCTATTGAAGTGTACCTGGGTGCCTGCAGTCTTGGCAAGCCTTAAAGCACTGCCAACTGAGGCAGAGATCTTTTGATCTTCAGCTAAGGAGAAGCACTATAGCTCCTTTCATCAGTTATGCCAACTTATCCCAGCTGAAGAACTGGCTCACTAGGTCTCAACATTATCAAGTCAGGGGCACAGCTTGGAACAGGACCAACTGTGCTGAGCCATTGTATGCTGGTCTAACTCCATCAAAAGTCCTACTGAAGTCAGTGGCATCACACCAGCCTGTACAGATGTAATGATGAGTCAGAGCACTATGGTACCGAGTCACAAATCTACTGTTTTAGCTACTGCAGGCTCTGCCTTCCTGCATAAAAATATGGTAGAGTATTACTTATATGAAGAGAACATCAACTATGATGACAAAGGGAAGATGTAAAAAAAAGCCAGTAAAATCTCTGTACAAGCAGCATAACCAAGGTTGTAACACTTCCATACTTGTTGCCTAAAATATGCAGCACCTGTCTCTTGTCTGAGATTATTGGACCTTTAGAAAATAGAATAGCATGGACATGACATACCTCTTGCAGGTGGCTCCCTCTCTACATTATACCCGAGCTGGTGGTGATACAATGACAAAGCTTGTGCTGTCACTGTCCATCTCTCAGGGTTTCAACCCAGGATCTTTCTTGTGAAAGAAATCCTGCCCTTACATTATTGTAACAGGTCTCATGGGTGTGCCACCCCTCTGGGGTCTGGCCCCACCTCACCTCCAGTCTCTTGCTGCCATACCTTGGATGCTATGGTTTGGTTTATTGAGGAGTGGTCCCTGGGGCTGGGAGCAGCTCCTCTGATTCCTTTGCCAGCCAGCTTGGTCCTTGCTTCTAGGTCTGTCTCACACCTGAGGGTTTCCACTTCCCTTGGGGTGCTTCCCTTTTAAGGGGCCACCCCCTTGGGCTTCCAAGCATCTGTTGGCCTTGCCCCCCCACAAGCATCCTGGTCCTGCCCCTCTTTTTTTGTCCAAGCTCTCAGCTCTGGTCCACTGTCTGAGACCTCAGCTCCTGGACCTCAGCCCTGACTTGGCTGCAGCCTCTCTTGGGGCTTCAGTTTTGCTTTGCTAGCCTCAGTCTCCTCAGCTTTGGTCTAGCTCCCAGATTTATCCAGCATACCTTGCTTGTTAAGGAAATAATTTCTTTTTTTGTTATAACCTGGTCAGAAATTGACTGCAGAAATGGCATCCCCACGGCAACCCCTTGTGACAACTGCTACAAGTGTCCAGAACACAGTTTGGACTTTCACAGATTCGGATCAACAAGGCCAGTGGTGAATTTTGGATGGTATGTTCATAATCTGGGTGCAATTTCTTAGTGTTAAATACATAATCATTTATTAAATTGTTATCGGTAATATATTATTACTGAATACAGGAACTGAAATGGAACAATATTTGATTTAAAAACCCTGGCCGCCATATACTACATGGTGATGATACATAATTAATGAAAAAGCCCAGAAACGTTTTCAGGGAGTGGAGGCACCGGCCCAATGGTGTCAAACATATAGCCCACAGGCTGGATCTGGAAACAGAGGGTTCCAATTCAGTTCAGAGAGATTAAAACGTCTTCTGATTCGATTCGGATTCAGAGATTTGGCCATTGAATCGGGCCGAGTCCCCAGTGAATCGAATCAGCAACCGATGCTTTGTACAGACCTAATTACAGCCAAAGATGCTGTGACAGAGACATGGTAACAAAAAATGTCAGAATTAAAGTAGAATTGGAGAAAGGGTAGTAAGAGCCAGGTTATATAGGTAGTGGTGAGGAAGGACTGTTTTCTCCAGATTGAAGGCACATGTCTGCAGTGCAGTGCTAAGCTTGAAACATGGTCCAAGGTGTATGGACAAAATAAGCAGGATGGCTTTCATGGAGACTTCAGCCCTGATTCAGCAAGGGATTTAAGCACCTATTATAACTTTAGGCCTCTGAAAAATCCCATTGAAATCAGTGGTGCTCGCTGAGTATTTACAAGTGCCCAGGTGCTTATGTGCTTTGGGTGAAAGAGAGAACCTCCAGATCCAAGATGAAATACAGAGTGAAAATTGCTTCTTGTAGAGTATGGACAACACATCCCAATAGACCAATAACAGTGAGGAATATGCTATCTGGAAAAGACATATGTATTTGGTTATTAATGTGTGAATTGAAGCGGTTGATAAAATTCTATAATACAGTACACTTGGAATTCAGTATTTTTAATGAATATTAACACACACATTTTACTGAAAGGGAGCCAAATATTGACATGCCTCTATAGAAAGATTTAGTAGCTTTATGACTCTTTCTTCTTCCTTTTCTCTCTTTTTCTCTCTTCTTCTTTTTTTTTACAGTGAAAAGTATAAAAAGAGAGTAGATACATTTATCCCTCTTCAGCATTTGCCACAGATTCCTTGGTAAGTATCTGCATTGAAGCACAGGCGACAGCTATGAATACATGGGGTTGGGTTCTGACCATTCTTGCCCTTAGAAAAGTCATGGAGTAATTCAGTCAGAATCAATGGATTTAAGTGGTGTAAATAAGGTCTTGTGTCTGGAGAAGTCCAACTGGGTTTCATAAGAATGAGCAGATAGTGTGTGCATGGATATATTGAGCCCCTTCAAACATCCTCTAACTCAGGAAGTGTAGCAGGGAATCTTTTCTTTCTACAGAACATTTTAACCCCTTGAGAATTTTTAAGGTCGTCCCTCTGGAGTAAATGCTGTGTTATATTTGTGTGCTACATTTTGCCTAAGGAGTAAATTGAGAATGCTCTGGGGTAAACACATGCTGCACCTACACCCTTAGTTATGTATAAAAAGAACCATGATTATTTGCTCCTATCATGTACCGTATTTACAGTAGTGCTCCTTAACTGGGATTTGAAATTCATGCCTCCTCAGCTCTGTCAGACTGGTTATTGTCTTGTGGCGTTAGTCTGTAAACATTTTAAGGCGAGCACAGTTCCTTAGGATAGGTGTGCACAGTTCATGGCACAATAGCTCCATGCTAGGGCTCTAAAAAGAGCTAATTTTTTTACTCAAATATCTGAATGGGTGGGTTTAATATAGGGATTACGATGACAGGTGTCGCCATTGGCTGGTGCTGCCTGGGCAATCTATTACTCAGGAAAAGCAGTGTCACCACTATATCATAAGAATATTGTTTGTCTTTAATCATATTGACAGATGAAGAAAGAAAAAGGGGGAGGGTACTCTCCCTGAGTCCCGGTGGGACTTGCGTTTCTGCCCTTCTATTAATGTGTCCCCTGACTTAAGTCTCTGGCAAAATAAATGACATGTTACTGTCTTTGGCCATAACTAATTACTGTGCAGTAAATTTAAGCCACATAAATGCACGTGTAGACATGCCCTGTGTGTCTCCTTAGCTATACTACTACAGGAGTAGCAGTATAGCTACAATGTTGCTATTGTAGCTATACTGCAGTAGTATAGCTGCAATCTCCATAGCATGAATGCAGTGATATTGGTATGAATGGCTGTTTCTAGAAGGTGATGGGAGATAAGCAGGGGAGCTGGAGAAGGCATGTGCATGTGCACACATGAATGCCTGCCAGCCTGTAGCTTAACACATTCTGGACAAAACTTGAATAAAAACAATTCATTAGCAACCTTGTAGCCATGCTGAGCAGAGAAATCCAGCTCTAATATCCCCTGGATTTTGAATGACTATGGAAGTCCCTTGAGTTCATCAAGCCACGTATGCTGCTGCCTCTGCTGAATCTGGGTAAAATGGGACCTTCATCCCCTAAGTTTATCAAGCTGGTGCCTTTCATGATCACTAAATTCAAATAGTATTAAAAAATAAAATAAATATTAAAATGTTTGGGCAAAGAGTTCTACTTTTAGGACCAGATTGCAGTTAAAGCTAAGTGTTATTGTCAACTGTCTGCTCTCAGGACTTCATTCTGGATGACACTGCCAAGAGCAGCTCTGTTTTCTCCTTTTTGAGCTTTTTTTTTTGGTGTTCGATACATTTTAAGAACCCCACAGAAGCTGCAAAGATGCTGATAGTTCTCCTTGCATGTAATGATTTGTAAACACTTTAATTCATTGGTCATAAAACACATCTTTCCACATTTGCAAATTACCCATTGTGAAAACAAACTGCTGTTGCTGTATAAACTTCATGAAAATGATACATGCATGCCAACAAAATCATGTGCACAAGTTTTCTAGTGCATGACTCTTGTTATGGGCAAAAGTTCAAGGGTAGGCATCTCTGGGTGCATCCACACATGCAAACACGTGCGCTTGAAGCAGCTCAAATAGAAGTGGTACAAATTTGAGCTGGGGCTATTTGCTTCAGTGCACATGCTCAGAAATGCACTTTGGTGTGGGGCAAATTGTATGACTTGGGGCAAAATGAACTTTCCTGGCTCCCGGATCTGCTGCCAGAGGGAGCTAGAGGCAGGGGCCAGCACCTGGCCCCAGCAGTATAAAAAGCTGGCCTGTCAAGTAGCTTAGGGCTACTAGCTCTTAGGAGCTTCTGGGGCCCAGCCAATTGGTATCTGGGGACACTACCCCCTGTGCCAGCTGGACTGCTGAAGCAGCCCTGAGAGTTCCCTGCATCCTCTACCCACTGAAGCAGTCTGGCAGTGGGGGCTACTGCCTGGCTGTGACCTGCTGCCACCTGCCAGACCCAGATGGGGACTGCACAGTTAGTAAAGGCATCTGCCCCTCTGGACCAGCTGACAGTGGGCTGTGGTTGCAGGGTTGGCCTCTTTGCAGAACTAGTGCCACATGTGCCCCCTGCCCAGCCATCTGGGCAGCTATTGCCCAGAAGATGTTCTGGGTGTGGTGGCCTGCTTTGAACTGTCAAAGCACATCCTCCTGGCCCCATGCCAGGAGGTCAGCCACAGACAGCTGGGTCCAAGGTGCTAGCTCTGAGCAGGCAGGGTCCTGCCACTGGCATCCCTCGCAGGAATTCTGGTGTTCCCTATTGGAAAACTGAAAAATCCCTGATAAAAAAATCCCAAAGTTACTCTGTAAAATACCCCCAAATCCATGTTCCTCCACAAGTAAAACA
>NW_017728918.1:373329-379910 GCF_001723895.1 Crocodylus porosus
GGGGCACCGGGGCCTCCTGGCAGAGCCTCCCCTGCCAGCTGCTGCAGACCCCTCAATGGCTGCCCCACCCAGCCTCACCCCCCAGTTTGCACCCTCAGGCCCCCAAGGATACCCCCACAACCCAGGCACTGTCAGTTAAAAAAACCCCAGGAAAAAAACAGAAAAAGAACGGGGAAAAAAAGCCTCTGCTTACCTAAGAAGCAGGGGTGGGGGGGCACCGGGGCCTCCTGGCAGAGCCTCCCCTGGCAGCACAGGGCAGTGGGGGGGGGCAGCAGGGCTGGGGCTGGGTCCCAGGCACTGGAGCTCTGGTGCTGAAACATGTGGCTTGGCCAGCAACGTGTTTCAGCGCCAGGGCAAGGGCCAACTATAGAGATGCTCTGGCAGCCAGAGTGTCTCCATGGAGGATCCAGCCTCTGGTTGCTCTGCTTTTTTAAACTTCGATTTTTTTTTAGGCCCCTGGATATCCAGGGGTCTCATTTTCTCCCCACACTGCAAAGTTATAGTGTGGGAAACATTTTTTCATTCCCACATGTGCCTGTTGCCCCATCTCAAAGGAGTTTGAGGCAGGGCAAGAGGCACGTGCACGCTCTTCTGGATGTGCCCTATGTGTCTTTCAGTTGTGTTGCTTTCCCTATTTTTACTGTGCCCAGCCCAAACCAGAAGGAAACTCCTTGGGAAGTAGTCCTTTTTTTCTGGTTAAATAAACACCCCTCTGTTTTGACATCACCTAGTCGATTTTTAATAATTGATGAAGCAGGTTTCTTAGAGGTCTTGTTTACATAGGAGCTTCTAAGATGCTCCAGGCTACATCATCAGGTGTAGAACAACATAAATCCACTGAAGTCAATTGAAATGTATTTTCAATGGACCTGAATGTTTGCCCCTTGGGGATGAGGAGTTTCCAAAGTTATATGGCAATATCTGAGATACTAGAGGTCCCTGATACTAGAGGTACCTTATTCGAGCTAGCGGTACTGAGGCTGGTTAAGGATGTATGACACTTCCTATTATAAAGAACCTATTTTTATAATTTATAACTTTATCATTTGTTTCCTTAACAATGTGGGTTAAAATGATCCATTTCACCTGTTGGCTGGCATAATCTGATTGCTCTTAATTCAAAAAGAGTAACAAATTAAACCAATAGCTGTGCCACTTCACAGCAGCTGGGGATCTGGTTTGTCAGGCAAGCATCTTTGGATAGATGTGATATCTTTTATTAAGACCAACTGAGTAGTTGGAAAAAAGTTCTTAGAAAGTTTTTGGGCACAGTCATCCTTCTACAGGCACAGGGACTGGGGAGTCTCTGGCATTTGTCACTTACTGATGTTCTTTGAGATACACGGGAGAAAATGTGTTAAATTCATATTTTTCCTTTTGAAATATCAAATCATGAATAACATTCAACAGATAATAGACTTCATATTTTTTTTAGAAGACATCTTAGTAAAAGGAACGCTTTAGTTGGATCTTTTACACAGATCTGTATTTGGAGAGGTTAAAATGTTCCAACTTTGTTAGATGGAGTGATTTGGATAGTCATGCCACTTGTACAAAGAAACCTTGCTATTGCCTCACTTGCTTTTCTCCTGTCCTCAGTGTTCCCTATCACGTAAAGGAGAAACAGAAGGAATTAGCAAGGGAAAGGAATGAGGTGAAAAATCTAGACAGATGGAAACCTGCTCCACCACTGCGTCAGACCTTGCTTATTCCTTCACCGCTACGAAGAATAAAAACATCATGAACTGCAATGGGAAGGTCTTTCTGAAGAATAATTTTGTCAGCTACAGAAAATAAAAAAAAGAGCTTTAATATCCCACTATGAATACCATTGGATGTGGTTTCTTACTTCAGTGGTTCATGTATCCTGATGTGGCAATTACTGTAGATATCCAGTTTTCATTTACTGGTTTCTTGTTGAGTTCTGGATTGTCACTTGCTCACTTTTACCCTGAACAAAAGCTCCAAACTGTTTTCTTGTACTAGTTGTTCAAAGCTAAATGAGATACTGAATAGGGATGGACTGAGAACGTAGTGCATCCCTATTTATAATACAAAAGTACAGAGATTTTTTGTTTGTTTCATGCTATGTTACTTCCCCAAACAGATTATTTCTATGCCACAAATCTGTTCCTCTGGAGTAACTGCTAGAATTCAAAACTTCCTTCTAGGGTTACAGTAGAGTCTCTGGTATATACTCTAACTTTATTCTATGGAGCCCTCTACCAAGGCATCTCAGAGAGCTTTGAACCTGAATTGATTTTCACAGCATTGCATGTAAGTGGGTGAACATTAGGTCACATTTATCTCCTGAAGCCCAGCTCACACCTGATTCAAAAACCATACACGAGTGCTAATATAATATCCCTGTTCCAAAGAGCTTCTTATCTAAATAAGACAAGACATGGACATGAACATAGACAAGTGGAGGAGAAAAGAGAAGGAAGACCAGAGGAGCAATGACAAGAGCACATGGTTACTTTCACCACTGTGTGACAACTAGTGAGTTGCAAGTCAGTAACAGTTAAATCATTCAAGTTTTTAAATGATTCAGAGAAAACAACAGTACCGTTTTTTGGGTATTATTTAATACTTTGCTCAGCTGTTTTTCTGCGCTGGAGCTACAGTGCATGCCGCCATTACAGCTTGACCTAAGGTTGCTTACAAAGAAGTGCTGTAACTGCAGGGCTGATTTTGTGCTTGCTTCTTTCCCGTTCAAAGAGCTTTAGCTGCTTCCTAAGTGCACCACAGAGACACTTTGCCAGTAAGAATGCTTTTTAACTTCTCTGTTGATGCATAATAGAAAGAAACAATTTTTAAGGGAACCACTGTACTGTGAAAACAATAGCACCGTGAAATACGTAATGGACAATGTTATCTTGGCTGCTTGCTTCAGTTTTGTTCCTTTTCTCTTGGCCAACGATTATTTCACCAGCTTTCCACTTTTCATTCTGTATGTCCCTGGGTGCTTTAGAGGACATGGTCTAACATCAAGGAAGTCTACTGCTTCTTTAGGGACTTGGGGAGATGTGGTGGAAACAGCTTTGGTATCGTAGAGCCATCTCACACTTGGTACTCTTAGCTGGCCAGGGATTTTGGGGTTCCTCAAGGTTAGGGTGCCTGTTTCTGAGAGACCAAGTGGAAGTCACCCAAAATCAGTGCTCAGTCCTGAAAACTGTCATGGGTAGTTAAAATGTCTGCGGTAACTGGCCATTCATAACATTAACTATTCATTTCAGTGGAGCAGAACAGGGATTAGCTATGGTGGCACATCATTTTCCCTGGGGGACCCACTCTGTAGTGGCTCTGTTTTAATAGAAAGGTAGGGGGAAAGGGGGAGACAGGGATAATTAGTAGCAGTGTTTTTCTCTATGTTTCTGGAGCCGTACTGAAGCAGTGGTTCCAGCAGAAACCACACTGAGAAGCTGGTGAACTCAGAGAGCTCACTGCACATGTACAGTCCAGTTGAAGGAGAGTACAATTGCACTGCTTAGATCTGACCGTGGACCTTGACCTTAGTACTTGTGATCATCATTTAGAAAACCCATATCTACCTTTATATTTATCCAGTGAAATATTCTGGCCTATTGAAATCAATGGGGGTCTTGACCCTAAAGTAGAACCTTACTCTGTGAGGTAGTAACATTAAGATTAATGGCGCAATAAGGTGATACTGAGTGTGTCTACATGAGTCATTATGGTACAGTAGCAATGTACTGTAGCTCACTGCTATGGTGCAGAAGCATTGGGAAAATATGTGCAGTGATGGTACTGCGCAGTAATACCAGCACTGCGCAATAATGCTTATGCGAGTACTAAATGACTACACAGTAACAATTGCACAGTCTGCTGCATGTGTAGATGCGGCTGCTCAGAGTAAGTAAAGGTGGTAAACTCCAGGTTAATACTAACGCATGTATTTGTATATAAAAAACTCGTTGAATAAATTATTCCCTGCCAGGGAGGGATGGGGAGAGGAGAACCCTGGACCTGGTTGTAGCCTGCCCTTTGCAGGTCTGACAACACCCCGGGGCAGAGCCTCCGGGAAGAATAAAAGGAGCTGTGTGCCCAGCACGAGAGATGTGTCAAGGGATGGAGAAGAGGATGGGCTAAGAAGAGCTGGTGTGAGCTGGCCAGTGGGCAGAACCAGCACCCTGAGGCGCCCAAAGATGCACCTTCACGAGTGGGAGTGGCAAGCGGCTGCGTCCTCAGCTGCACCGTGGGGAACATGGTGTTGGTGCACAGCTCAGTGCATGGAGCCCAGACCCTGGGAGCTACATAAGGCAGCTGGGGTCTGAAACCCCAGCGAGCGGCTGGGACCGTGGTTCATGCGGTGGTGCATGGAGCCCAAACCCTGGAAGCTGCACGAGGTGGCTCAGGTCTGCAATCCCTGGCAAGTGACCTCAGTGCAGGTGCTGCTGCATGGAGGGTCTGGAAGATGGATTGGGCCCCAGCACTGCATGAGGCTGCATCAGGTCTCCAACCCCCAGCAGAAGGCAGAGCCCTCAGTGCACATGATGGTGCACAGGGCCACCTGCGAGTGGCAGCCCAAGGGGAGCCAGTGGCCAGGGAGGCCATGCCTGTGAGTAGCAACTCGGGCATGAGAATGAGGACCACCCATCCAGGTCCTGGAGCCATGAGTTGTTTGGGAAGGGATTTCCACAGGGGAGGGGAGCTACCCCAGCTGCGGGGCAGTTTATCCCCAGGGAAGCTTGTGCTAATTGGTTGTTTAGACACCTTGTATTTTGTGGGTCAGTGCCTCCTAGTCTGTGACACTACCTGTGCCTTATATTTTGTGGACATTTTAACTTCGTGTATTAGTAGTTTAATAGAGTCTTAAGTTTAAACTCCTTAAGGGACACTGTTGGGACCCCTTCCCTGGTGCTTATAGATACTTATCCATGTATATTTGTGTTTTGACTGCTGTTTAATTATATTTATACATGCTCACCTGTATTTCCCTGTTGTTTGTCTATTCTAAATCCACTGTTCATCAACACGTTGTTTGGGGCTATCTGGAGGGGTGCAATCTTTCAGCCTTTATTGGTAGGACACAGTATTATATGATAACTGTATATGTTTTTTAATATATATCTGTATACTTTATTAATATATATCTGCATAATTTAAATTGTAATATTTATCTGTTTATTATTTGTATATCTGTATAAACATATATATGTGTTTTTAAGAAACACACACATGCATACATATGTATATATGTTTATTAAAAGCAATTGTCTTAATTCTGGTATATATTAATACATTTGTACATACTTAAGTACCTCTTGTCTTGGCTCGACTCTATAGGGAGTAGAGGGATCTGGCCTGCATATCGCAGATCCCTCTCACAGCACTCTTGCCTGCCCCCATCCTTTCTATCTGGAGAGGGGAGCAGAGTACTTGGGTGCACCCCGGTTACAGTTAGAAGACACTTTCCTTTTTTTTTTAGAAGTCAGTTCAGTGATGGCAGATAGCACTGGATAGGCAGATGTGGAGAAAGTGGTCACTAGCTGACCAAAGGCATCTGCAGCAAATGCTGTGACCACGCAGACTTTTCCACCGTGTCCTGCTAATGCAGGGGTGGGGCAATTATTTTGGGCAGAGGGCAGCTTATTGAGTTTCAGCAAGCCATTGAGGGCTGCATGACAGGCAGCCCAGGGCAGATTAATATTGATTTTCTAAATTTTTTAGGGGCCCCATGGGCCGGATAGAATGGCCTGGCGGGTTGCATCTGGCCCCTGGGCCGCATTTTGCCCACCTCTGTGCTAACGTGTCTTAATCCTGATGCAGGGGTACCACTTCTGCTCTTAGGGAGGGAGCTCAGTCTTCAAAGCTCTCTCAGCCCTTGACCTTTGCGCTGAGAATGACAGAGATGCCGATCACAGGCAATGATGTTTGTGATGTGGAGCGTTGTGATATGTTCCACGGAGGTTTTCTGTAGTCGTTGCCTGTCTATATCTTGTTTAAAATTGGGCTGTAAACTCTTTAGGCAGAGACTCCCTTGTATTTGTTTTTGTACAGCACCTAATTCAAATGTGTCCTCTGTCCATGACAATCACTTCCAGACACTTCTGTAATACAAGCAATAATGAAAATAAATACAACTGCAATACACTGAGGTCAAAACAGTTGGAGGTTTAAAAACCAAGAAACAGGATTTGTTACATAGTGTCTTTTAAACAACTGTATAGTTGGGAAAGATGTTAGACACATTTTAGGACTCAAAATGCCCCCTTTTTTATACACGCGAGACCAGAATCTAGCTGTCAGAATTTGTTTTGACCAGATGCTTGTATCTGAATTTTGACAGGACTGCCTGATTTATCACAACGCATTGAAAGCCAAAATTTGACTCCTGTTCCTGAACAATAGGCATAGCCAGACCTACAAATGTAGTAAGATTGAAACCTGTACCAGCTAATATTTCAGCAACAGAAGATTTCATAGATTTCATAGACATTAGGGCTGGAAGGGACCTCGGGAGGTCATCGAGTCCAGCCCACTGCCCAAAGGGCAGGAAGTCAGCTGGGGTCATAGGATCCCAGCAAGATAAGCATCCAATTTACTCTTGAAGGTGT
>NW_017728918.1:380095-389413 GCF_001723895.1 Crocodylus porosus
CCTCTGATCATGCGCGTGGCTCTCCTCTGGACTCTCTCAAGCTTCTCCACATCCTTTTTGAATTGTGGAGCCCAAAACTGGACGCAGTACTCCAGCTGCGGCCTCACTAAGGAAAGTTCTTTAGAGTTGAGAAAGATACTTAAAAAAAAAGAAATAAAAAGTCTGTATGTTCATGTCAGTGTTATTCTTAATTTAACTTGTCTCTGTCCTTCCTTCAGAAACTTCAGCTTTTTTCTGCTGATCTTTGCCAGCAAGGCTGCCAGCAAATGACAGTCAATCGCTAAACAGAAATGCAGACCGTATGGTGGAAAAATTCAGGAGAGAGAACGGAATGGATTCCAGCTCATTTATACTGGAGCAAGTCCATTCATGCCCCAGCTCTATGTGAGCGCGGCCGAGATGAGGATTGGGCCTAGCGGATCTATTTTCGATTATATGTGAATAACTGATAAGGTAAATGGCAACGAGAGTGTGTATTGACTAGACGTGCAGCTGCTAGATTGCAGAGGGCTCAGGAAGCTTGTGTCCTCTTGAGCAGAACTGCCCCCCTTGGACCAGCAAACTAAGTGACATGGGATAGAGATGTCTAGCAAAAGTTTTAAAAAATCCATCTTGTAAAAAAAACCAACCCCACAAAACAACAACAACAAAAAAAAGTTTGCTTCCCCTAAGCTTAAAATATGATTCCAGTCTGCAGAAAAGATGGTACTTACAGAGGAGCTGTGTATTCAGTGTATATTCAGAATGTCTGTCGACTGAATAAAGCTGTGCGAATAATGCACTTTTTGGATATCTGGCAATTTAAATAAAAACAACAACAATAAAAGAAGGAGGAAAATTCATACGGTCAAATGGAAATTCATTAAAAAAACCACAAAACATTTTCAGTGAATTAACTGCCTTGTCCTTCAAAATGAAAAGTTCACAAGATACCATAGGTTGAATAAAATATTCTGGCAGGAAAAAAGACATGTCATTTAGGAGTTTAATGGGGGGTAGGCAATAATTTGAAGGACACTTTGACATGGTCATTTTGAATAAAATATTGAAAGGTGTCACCACCTCAGCCATGTGTGCATGTACATGCGCGCGTGCACACACACACACACACACACACACACACACATACACACACACGTACATTGAAGGATTTGGACTTTTTCTAGTATTTGTTTTTTCTAACAAACAACTGGGTGAAATCAAAAGGCTTTCAGTAAATAATTTGGTGTTGCCAAATCTGCCTATTTTTCCTAAACATATGGCTGAAAACTCTTGGCCAGCCCGACTGCAGGTTTCAGTGGCAAGAATATATTTCCACTGCTTTCCCCTCCTTTTTACTCTGAGCTGCCATTAGCAATGGGAAAGTAAGCAAGATCCTGCTCCATCTGCCCCTTCAGTTGTCAGTGAAGTTGCTTGTGAAATAGCATTAGCAAACCGATGGAGGGGATGAGATTAAAAAAGACAGCCATGGCTGTAAGTCCATCTTGACTTGCACCCATTTCTGTTCTTGATATATAAGGAGGAAGGAACCTGCTTTGAGAACACACTGGTCAGGCTGGGTTTGCAGGCCCGGCTGTTAAGAACCTATTTGCTTTACTTATCTCCTGAAGCGTTTTTAGATGGGAAAAACCATCCTTGTTTTACATAAACTTGAAGCTCCATGGTGCCATTCACAGTCATTTTTCACAGCACAATTGCACTGTAAAGCAATGAGTCTGATTCTTAGCTCATAGGAACTGACACTGCAGTACGGACTGCAGGGGAACTACATTTGCATTTGCTAGCTGAGAATAGACCTCCTCTTTTTTTTCTCATTTTTAACAATTCAGTAGATTGCTTAGAGCCATGACACAGGGGTAGCAAACTATGCATATTGCTGCCCGGGGAATCCTGGTTCCAATTTGTTTACTGCTCAGTATATATACCATTGTAGAAATGCCTGCTGCCTGTTGTAGCAGATCAGAGATGCCAGGCAGCAAACAGAGCAATATCAACCATGGTACTTACTGTAGGAGCACCTCCACTGGAGCTGCACCTCCTTATGCCAGAGAGCCAAATTTAAATCAAATTCTTTACTTCAGGATATCTGCAAGGGGAAGGGATGAGTGGGTTCAATACAGACAAGCAGGCACTGAATGGCATGTGGTTGTTGTACCGGAGAGCCTTGGCTATGGGTCAGAGTGAAAAAGGGAACTTTTTACTTGCAAACATGAGCAAAGGCCGATAATTTCTGATAGGTCAATACAGTAAAGTATGACTTGGTCAAGGGGTGGGTAGATACTAGCTTTCACCACAGGCTCGCTCTTTCTTTACCTCCTACTGATTTATGAACTACATCAGGCAGTGGCTGAAAATGCTTCTATGGGAGACTTACATGAGCATCTGAGTCTTTGCAGTGTCAGAGCAAAATTTTGAGTATGTGCTGCCAGTACAGAAGAGGTTAAACTGACATGCGCGGTTTGAAGCTGTGAGTGGAAATTTCCAAGGCTCACCCAGTCCGTGCCCCCCCGGGTGACCTGTGGAGCTGTCAATCATTGCTGACCTACTTTCCCCACAGACGCATGCTCAGACTGTGTCAGCTCCTGACTGAGAGCATGCTCAGTCAGAACCTGACATGAGGTAATCGGACTAGAAATTTCTCTGCGGAGAGCACGCTGATTGGCCACTAAATTGATATAAAAGTTCTGTGAGCCCCTCCCTGGGGGTGGTGTGGTGGTGTGTGGGGAGAGATCGCGTGGACCAGAGACAGAGGCTGCTGCTGCAGGGACTGTCTCTGAGGCAGGCTTCAAGGCCTATTGATCTCCTCCTTTGACTCCATGGCTTAGTACTCATTGTATTGCGGTTTTTGACTACGTTCATCTGGCTTCTGACTTACCCTTGAACGAACTAACGGCTTACGATTTTGGATCACCCTCTGGACTTTGTTTAACCCGGTTCTGGATCATCGACCTCGGCTTTCCTCACCAATTACGACTCTGCTCATCCCTCCAACTGACGTCTCCGCTGCTTCATCTTCTGGCTACTGACCTCGGCTTTTCGTATTCGACTACCCGATTTGTCCATTGCTGTGGACTGGCGTCACGCAGTTCATCATCACCGTGTTACAGTTCATTTTGTTGTTTGTGATCCGCATTTATGAGCTGTTGACCAGCCCTGGGACTAGGTCTTCGGACTGAACCTCGTGGGCCAACAGACCCCTTTGTTGTTAATTGTTAGTTTGTGTTCAAAGTTGTAACTGAAGACCTTTCTGCCTACGCCTGAAGCGTAAGTCAAATAAACTCACCTGTTCTTTCTCAATCCGCTCCGAGTCCCTATCTCCAGACTCTACGCCGCTAATCCCACCTGTCCGTATCTAATTGCCACCCCGGCCCACCGTGACCTTGGGGCCCGATCCTTCGGTTTTCCCCGACATGCAGAAAACTAGACAAGTGAGGGAAACAGATACCGAGAGTCTTAATCTCATAAAATCAATGTTTTGATCCCAGTTTATATTGGCACAAGGCAAAAATAAATTCCTCCCCATGCAGTGTTCCTTAAACATGTGCAATTTCTAGACCACGTTGTATGCGAGACATGTCACCACTAACTCTCCTCCTAAGGCCTCAGACTTCCACCATCTTGTTATCAGGGACAATAATTGCACAGGACGCTCCTTCAAAACACTGATGCTCCATAGACTGTGACATAAGAACGAAGGCCCTAAGGGCTACTGCTTGGAAAACTGGCTCCTTGTTTTAGTCCCTTTTCTATTGGACATGCTGTAAATCCACTTAATTAGTAGTCTCATCACTCAAGTCAATTAACCTCTTACCCCTTGATAATTGGTGTATTTACCACATTAACTATATACAGCTGTGAAGAGGAAGGAGGGGAAAGTTAGTGTGTGAGATGAGCTCTCTATTAAAGCATTTGGGAGCATTTGCACTAGAGCACGCTGGCTCTGCAGAAGAAATGTCACATCAGTGCATTGCACAGGAGAGCATCAAAATAACTGGGCTAAGGAGTTAGGTGTCAGCCTGAACAAGCATGATCTGATGGACATGATGTATCAACACATACAGCTGTGAAGGTCCTGACAACTTCCACCCCAGAGTGCTTAGAGAACTGGGCAGGACCCCTGGCACAGCTTTACAAGCACTTGTGGTGCTCTGGTGCGGTGCCTGACAACTGGAAAAGGGCCAATGTGGTTCCCATTTTCAAAAAAAGGGGGGAAGGAGGACCCAGGAAACTATAGGCCTGTTAGTCTTACCTCGGTTCTGGGGAAGCTCTTTGAGAAAATTATCCAGGAGCACACCTGCAAGGGGCCAGCAGGGGAGTTTATGCTTAGGGGCAATCAACACAGGTTCATTAGAGTAACATCCTGTCAGACCAACCTGAGGGCCTTCTACGACCAGGTCACAAAAATCTTGGATGCAGGTGTTGTGGTGGACATAGTCTTCCTGGACTTTAGGAAGACCTTCAACACTGTCTCTCACCCCATACTCATTAAAAAATTAGGCAACTGTGGTGTTGACACCTATACTGTCAGGTGGGTCGCAAATTGGCTGGAGGGCCACACCCAGAGAGTGGTGGTGGATGGGTCATTTTTGACCTGGAGGGATGTGGGCAGTGGAGTGCCCCAGGGCTCTGTCCTTGGCCCACACTATTCAATATCTTCATCAGCAATTTGGACAAGGGCGTGAAAAGCACCTTGTTCAAGTTCACAGATGACACTAAGATGTGGGGAGAAGTTAGCATGCTAGAAAACACGGACAGGATACAACTAGATTTTGACAGGTTACAGAGGTGGGCAGATGAGAATCGGACAGGTTTCAATATGGATAAGTGCAAGGTGTTGCACCTGGGAAGGAAGAACCAGCACCATACCTACAGGTTGGGGAACTCCCTTCTCGTCAGTGCAGAGGCAGAAAAGGATCTTGGAATCACTATTGATTCCAAGATGAACATGGGCGCCAATGTGGGGAAGCAGTCAGGAAGGCTAACTACACCTTGTCATGCATCCACAGATGCATCTCAAGTAGGTCCAAGGAGGTGATCTTTCCCCTCTATGCAGCACTGGTCAGGCCACAGCTGGAGTACTGCATCCAGTTCTGGGCACCGCACTTCAAGAGGGATGTTGACAGCATGGAGAGGGTCCAGAGAAGGCCACTCACGTGATCAGGGGGCAGAAGGGCAGGCCCTACGAGGAGAGGCTATGAGACCTGAACCTTTTCAGCCACCACAAAAGAAGGCTGAGAGGGGATCTGGTGGCCACCTATAAACTTGCCAAGGGGGACCAGCAGGCAATGGGAGAGTTCCTGTTCCCCCGAGCACTACCAGGGGTAACAAGGAACAACAACCATAATTTTATGTGCCCCAGTGCCAGGGGGCACTACCTGTGGCTCCCTTTCCTCCCCTACACCGCAGCCCAAGCCTCACAGATGGTACTGACGTGGTTTGACCTGGGCCCTGTTATGCCCTGGCCCTCTCCTTTACTTCTGGGGCTCCTCACTGCCTCCTCTTTTCTCTGGGGCTCCCCACTGCCCCCTCTTTTCTCTGGGGCTGGGGTCAATGCCCCCCAAACACTGTGCCCTCTCTGGTGCCAGGGTCCCCACGCTACCGTGGAGCTCCTATGAAGCCTTCTCCAGCCCCTAATAGCCTCACCTGGTCCTCCGGTCAAAACAGTAAACACAAGAACACAAAGCACCCTGGCTACAACATAAAAGCTAGACAATCCGGTCAAACAAGATTCAGTCCCTCCCAGACAGAGAGCACTCCAACCCCAGCAGCGACCAGGCGATGTTCCCACCATCAGAGTTCTCTCCGTTGTCTGTACTAGTTGAGTTCCTCCTCCCTTGGCCGCCAGAGGGGAACTGCCCTCCTGACCTCCTGCCTGGGCTTAAGAAGGGCTAAGCCCTGCCCCTTCCTGTCAGCTGGTTTCACTGGTTGCCCTAGCGACTGGCAGCTAAGCCTCCACCTTCTCACCACTAGGGGTCTCTCCCGAGCCGGTTCTGCTTTCAGGCGCAGGGCACCTAAGTGCTCTGACAGTGGACAATGTGTGGAGAGGAAGGGGTCTGACGGCCTGATGGATCCTGATAGGACCTGATGCATTATGCTTTACTAATCAAGCTGAAGGTATGTAAAAATGTCCCCAGTCCATAGGCATCTAGGCACCTCACAACTTTTATGTATTTCTCTTAATAGTATGACTGTGATACAGGGAAGTGTTGTTAGTGTTATTATCCTTATGTTACAGATAGGCCACGGAACTCTTTAAGAACTGAACTACCATTGATTTCAGTGGGAATTAGGTGCATAAATACCTTTAAAATCTGACCTTCTGAGACAGACCCAAGGTCGTGCAGTGTCTGTGGCAGAGCAGGAACCAGTGTGCAAGATTAGACCTGAGCTTGGTACATCTCTTACTGGTCTAGTTTCTTATTTCTTGCAAACTATATCTATTTAATCTAGCATTTATTAATAATTCTCTGTATTGAGGTAATACTGAGAGCTCCAGTCACTGATCAGGACCCCATGGTGATAGGCTTTGTACTGACTTTTTACAGGCCACACAGTAATGTACCTTTGTTTTGAACAGGAATTGAAGAATACCAACCATAAACTGTCAATATAAGTAATACACACCTGCAATTTAGTATATTCAGGCAGTAAACAGATTATCTCATTTGAGGCATTTTGTCTCACGTTTTGACCCTGATCAAAACAGGAACAGCACAGTCATAGTTTTCATAGATTTCATAGACATCAGGGCTGGAAGGGACCTCGGGAGATCATCGAGTGGGCAGGAAATCAGCTGGGGTCATAGGATCCCAGCAAGATAAGCATCCAATTTGCTCTTGAAGGTGTTCAGTGTAGGTGCTTGAACCACCTCCGATGGCAGGCTGTTCCAGACCTTGGGGGCTCGGACAGTAAAGAAATTCTTCCTTATGACCAGCCTGAAACGGTCTTGCAGGAGTTTGTGACCGTTTGACCTCGTCATCCCTTGGGGCGCTCTGGTGAACAAACGTTCCTCCAGATCCTGGTGGTCACCCCGATAAACTTATAGGTGGCCATCAGATCACCCCTGAGCCCGCGCTTTTCCAGGCTAAAGAGCGCCATGGCTCCTCAGCCTGTCGTCGTAAGGTCTGCTTTCTTGACCTCTGATCATGCGCGTGGCTCTTCTCTGGACTCTCTCAAGCTTCTCCACATCCTTTTTGAATTGTGGAGCCCAAAACTGGATGTAGTACTCCAGTCATTTACACAGTTAGGCCTTCCCAGCTGAATTGCTTCTCCTCTGCCAGTAGGTGGCCAGCAAGAGTAGACAGCTGGACAGCCTTGTCCCTAGAATCACTTGCAATTAACTTTGATGACCTGCATTTAATTTACAGGTGTGCGAGGTGATGTCTTGGAGAAAAAATGTTAGTGCATTTTATCTATCTCACATGCTTCATGGGTACTTGAAGCAGGACAATGGATTTCATGGTTGTTTCATAGTTGTTAGGGGCTGGAAGGGACCTTACAGATCTGTGCATCTTCAGGATCCCAAGAAAGAAGGCTTCTCTTGGGAGATATACAATGTCTGATTACAGCCTCTGTATTTGAATTTAACCTCAAATATACAACATCGCTAGAAAACCTCTCTTAGTCACTGGTGATGGATCAATCACCTTAATGGCTTGGACTGAAACAGTAAAAAAGATGCCCTATATTGCCAGAGTAGACTAAAGCCAACATTACTTTGTGTAACACAAGCACATTTGAAAAATAGTTTCCTGTGAATCCATTGCATGAATTACCTATGAGCCAGGTTATGCATAACATTATGATTCTCAAGAGATTATTAATGGAACTCTTAAAGCAAGTGTGTTGAGCAATAATCCCAGCTGGACATTATAAAACAAGGGTCATAAAGTATTTCTCCAACATTTCAGTTCAACATGATCTAACTTAAAAAAATTACTGCTAAGAAAATCAAGTGGACTCAAGTTAATGCACATTAATGATAATTTATATGGAGCAATGCACAGGAGACATAAAATGGAAAGGGTGCTTTAAAAGGGTTGTGGTATGTAATATTGTGATAGTAAAGGCTCTTGACAGCTGAGTGAGATTGGATTGGAAAAATATATATTTGACACATCTCATGTTAAGTACAATTTCCAGGTGAAGGTTTAGATTAAAGGCATTCAATTGTAATGCTTTCTGTGCCGAAGATGCCTTCTGGCAATTCTTTTTCTAAATTTACACAGTAATATGGAGAGTGAGAGCTGTCTGTTTAATATTAAGTCAGTTAGGGGCTTAATGGTTGCTACAAACATCTTTACAGGCAATTAATGGGATTGTGGTATTCGCCCTGCCTGCTATGTTTAGGTATTTTCTGTATTAAGTACCACATGTACTATAATTACATAGAAACATTACCCATTTCCAAAAGCAGCACTAACGATTTTAACTGTGAGCTGCTCAGAAAAAATTCACCAGTTCCAATGCAGCTGAAGTAGCAGGGATTCATAGTTGTTTCTGCACAGACCAGGTTCGAACTGCTGTGCTGGAGAGGAGAAAGGCTTGAGTTGCTCCTCACAACTGTTTTAATTATAACTGCTCAGATAAGGGCCTACTAAGGGCTACTCTACAGTGCATGTAACCATCAATGGCATGTGCCCCTGGCAGCTGGGGGTGGCAAGCGCCAATCAAGGGCCAGTGACTACCTGCTACTACCACCGGCAGCAGTGGTGGTGGCTAGCGGGAACCGCGGACCACCCGCAGATGCCAACGGCAGTGACGGTGGTGGGGTGGCGAGCAGCAACTGCTCGCAGGTGCTGCTGACACTATTGGCACCTTTGTGCAGGGGGTACACCACGACGCTCAGGGGATGCATCCCCTTACATGTAACTCCCCTAAGCTCAGTGAAGTTATACCCATTCTTACACCAAGTTGGCCTTTGCTGTATTATTAAGTCCTCACCACAAGACTCCTGCAGTTGTGGCCTCTAGCAGTGTGGGGCAGGCTGAAGTAGCAAGGAGTCAATATTCTGGGTGGAGGCAGGAGGGCTGGAGGCTCTGAAGCAGGTTGTAGGGGAGGGAGCCTGCAGGCAGGAGGTTATTCTGCTGAATTTAGAGCACACACCAATTGCAGATGATTCCTCAGCCTGAGGAAGGGCATTTATTACCGAAAAGCTTGCAAGGAAATTTTTTTCCAGCTATATGACTTCATCAAATAAAAGATACCAAATTTACCCAAAGAACCTGTCGACACCCACACAGTCAAATGGGTCACCAACTGGCTGGAGGGCCGCATCCAGAGAGTGGTGGTGGATGGGTCATTTTCAGCCTAGAGGGA
>NW_017728918.1:390113-392534 GCF_001723895.1 Crocodylus porosus
TCACGGTCAGGGCGGCTAGGATCTGGAACCAACTTCCAAGAGAAGTGGTGCTGGCTCCTACCCTGGGGGTGTTTAAGAGGAGGTTAGATGTACACCTTGCTGGGGTTGTTTGACCCTAGTATTGTTTCCTGCCATGGCAGGGGGTCGGACTAGGTGATCTACTCAGGTCCCTTCCGACTCTAGAAACTATGAAACTATGAAACCTTGTTGAGCTTTATATTGGTGCTTTGCACGGCTTTCAGCGGTAGCCCTTGGCTGCTGGGTCCTGGCCATTTGCTTTCAAGTCATGCTGGTAGGGTGCCTATCTGTCTCAGCCTCCAGCCCCTCTGCCTTTGTTTTAGAGTCCTCCTGCCAGGCATACCTCTGCTGCCCAGGGAGAAATACTAGTTACACCTCAAGGCACTCCTACTGGAACACAAGGAATGTAAATGGATGACTTGCAAGGCTGCTTTCTGCAGTGCTACTCCCAGGCAGGTGGCTTCCTTAGAGTTTCTTTTCTTTCTAGAAGCAAGGATTTATTCTCTTGTTCTTTATTCACAGCTTTTGTTCACAAGCTCAGCTGAAAATACTAAAGATATACTTCTAGTATTAGAATTAGGTACTAAATATGCTGTAACTGGCACTATCTTTTACGTGACGCTAATGTGCAGTAGACTAATTTTACTGCACATTTCCATTTCTTTTGCCATGAGACATTACTGCTCACTAGAATTAGTCTATTGCACTATTAGCATCTCATGTAGACATGCCCATGACGAGTATAGGTTTTAACTCTGTAGACACCTAATTCTAACACTAGAGTTATTAACTTTGCTAGAGTTATTTCATAGAATAATTTCCTGTACTAAATGTAATGCACCATAATTACGGTGCATTAATGCACGTGTAGATGTGCCCAGTAAGATCCAGGTTACTCCTGATATCAACTGTATTCACAGGTAGTTTGAAAGCAGACAAAATGAATATGTTAGGACCCAATTCCACTATTATTGCATCTCCTGCAATCAAAGGAACTGGATCATGTATGATGCTCCTACTTAGCTCAAGGGATGATGTAACTGCTGAAGGCTCTTGTGTAGTGTAGAAGTATCTGCAGTTTGCCTGAATAAGCTAGGTTGGGTATTAAATTAGTTCAGAAGCACATAGTTGAGTACAAGCTAATTTATCTTGCCAACCAGTGTGGAGCCCTGAGCTGCTAAGACTACCTTGGTTAGAGTTCCTGCGTTAGCCTGGGTCTCTCTACACCGCATTGTAGTGTAGAAGCAACCTTAGCATAGCAAGAAATGGGAAAAAAAAAAAGATTGTTTGGATGGCACTGACTTTAGAATCAGGAAGCCTCTTTCTCTACCCAGCTCTGTTACTAGCTGCATCACCTTGGGAGGTCACTTCCCCTCTGTTTTCCTTCCCACCTCCTGACTAAGGCCATCTTGCACTATGAGTTTGTTCAGTATTTGTAGAAAATAGGTCCTTGTTTTCTAAAATACAGGCAACAATAAAACAAGATAAAAATGCCTTCTCCGTGAAAGCCTTGCTAATATGCACCGGAGGCACATTGCTTTTTGGCACCCAGATTGTTGGAGATACGGCTATGCTTGAAATGACCTGTTTGGCATGTCCTTTGGAACCCACCCATCAAATGGAAACAAGTACATTGTCAGTGTTGAATTCCAACAAAGCTGTTAACACCATTAGAGATTCAATGGGCCATATTCTGATTTCAGAATAGACTTTATTGTGTTGACATTAGTGTCATTATGACCTAGGGTTACTATACATTTGGGCTCTCCTGGACATGTCCTCTTTTTGGGTTCCCCAATCTCCATCTAGATGGTTTTTAAAAATATGAACAAAGATCCAGGATTTGGGTCCACTCAGATTGAAGATTTCCCTGGCAGTTTCCAAATTTCCCTTGCAAGAAGCTGCTTGGGGCTGGGGGGGTGGGGATTGGAGGCAGGGGGTGCCATGTGCTTTTGTTGTGCACACATGCATGTGGCCAGCATGCAGCTGGCAGGGTGGTAGAAGCAGCCCCTGGCAGCTGAATGCAGGTAAGTCTATGGGAAGTAGGGGTTGGAGGGCCAGAGGTTGGGGACTGCCCAGGGGGCTGGGGGTTGAGGCACATGAGTCTGTGTGTGTGGCATGGGTGTGTGGAGGGGATAAGTATGTTTGTGTATGACAGAGGTGTGTGGAGGGGTTGGGAGTGATGGGTACCAGCAAGGAAAGGGGGCTGTGGGTTGTATGTGATGGGCACCACCTTGGCTTGGGGGGTGGTACTGTGGGTCAGGAGTGAAGGCCACCAGCAGGGCCCGGGGTCTGTGGGTCAGGAGTGAGGGGCAACAGCAGGGATGGGGGGTGGTGGTGGCCTGGGAGTGAGGGGCAATGGCATGGGCAGGGGCATGGCACTGGCATATCACTGCCCCGCCC
>NW_017728918.1:393049-401276 GCF_001723895.1 Crocodylus porosus
AGGCTCATGTTCATCTTGTGGTCAATGATGACCCCCAAGTCTTTTTCTTCTGTAGTGCTAACCAGCGTAGCACTGCCGAGCCCATAAGGGTGCTGCAGGTTTTTCCTCCCAAGGTGGAGAACCTTGCATTTTTCGGTGTTAAACACCGTCAGGTTCTCGTCTGCCCATTTGCTGAGCTTGTCCATATATCCCCTCCACAGGTGTCCTTTTTGTTGAAACTAGAAATATAACCCTACTATGACCAGAGAGTCTGGATCAATTTATTGCTTATTCCTCTTGCCTTCAATTTTTTGTCCAGAAAGCTTAATTTAATGACCTATCTTTTTATCCCATGGGACAATACATTTTACTCCAATTACCTTCTGAACTGATACAGTAGCACATGCATTCTTCATACAGTTAGGTTGCTTAGCCCTTTGGCAAAAATGAGATTTGTGAACTAGCTGGGGGGGCAGCGTTACATGAGACTGCTTAGGTTCTCCAGCTATTCAGTTCAGCTTTTATTTCAACAGGCACCACGCCCCCAGTTAGTTGTGTGGGGCCATTGATGAGCTTTTTGCAGAGTGGAGAACTAGTTCTCCTTAAAGTAAAAGCTGAGCCACTCATCTTTAAATTAGCAACTGGCTGTGAGTTAACCAGTTTGTGATCCAATTGCTAGGAAGAATCAAGGCTTTATGGTAGTTATTTCATTATTGCTTTGAGTTTTCAGGTAGAATAAAAAAAATCACCAAGGATATGTCAGTGACTACGGAATGAAAGATTAAAAATGTACTACATTTTTTAGTTGTACTGTGAGATTAATACTTTAAAAATGATTTTAAAACAATGGAAATGTCTTTGTATAAACTGGCAGTGGTACTAGAAGAATGCTGCTTGAAGAGTATTTCTTAAACAGGATTTTATGGAGGATGAGTTTAGCTCAACATTTTCTTTAGACATTGAACATCCAGCTGAAAATTATACTTGTTCCTTATATATTTGTTCCTTATTGTAAAAAGTGTTTTCTGGGCTGACTGTGGATCATTTTCTTGTTTTTTTATTTTTGTCCAACATCCACTGTGTTCTGAGAGTACCTAAAATTGTTTTTAAACAGTGCAGATGATTTTTTAAATACAGGCAAGTTTACATGACAGAGTTTTTGGTGCTTAAAAAGCCACTGGAGCATGAAAGTGCTTGTACGATAACTTTTCCTTAATGTAGATTTCTGTCACATATTACATTTTTTACAACTCTTGTTCACTTAAGTGAAGAAACCTGCTTTCAGGCTCATCTGGTTTGCTGCCAGGAGGAATGGCTGGAAATAAAACAAGTGCAAGTAAAAACAAAAGAGAACAAGCACATCACCAAACCAAAACCACCTCTGACAGTTGTGTCCATCTACATCTTCTACAACAATTGGTGTTGTATGCAACAGTCTAGATTCATTATTATTATTTCCCATGCAAGTTTCTAAGGACTCCCACCACACTTAGGGAACCAAGGCCCCCAGAGGTCACAATCTTGATGTGGTGTAGTGGCTTGTGTACATGGGTGACTAGTACCTCCGGGGGGGGGGGCACAATTTGTGGGCAGGCCCTGGGGTGGGCCAAAAGCTGTCTTGGGTGCTGGGGGGGCCCCACACACCACAGCTTAGTGCCCCCCTACATGCCACTGACCCACACGGCAAAACAGCCCCCCCCAGCACTTTCGGGGGCCAATGTTAACTGACAGAGAGCAGATTTAGGTTAGATATCAGGAAAACTTCACAGTAAGGGTGGCCAAAATTTGGAATGGGCTTCCAAGGGAGGTGGTGCTCTATGCTACCTTGGGGATCTTTAAAAGAAGGCTGGATGGGCATCTGGCTGGGGTCATCTGACCCCAGCACTCTTTCCTGCCTAGGCAGGGGGTTGGACTCGATGATCTGTTGACCTTTCAGCCCTAGCATCTATGTATCTAAGGTGGGAAAGTTTCAGCCCAGTCGGCCAGAGCCCAATACTGACCATACTGAGATACTCTGCACCTAGCTCATAGCCAAGACCCATTCAAAAAATTGGCAGTACCCTGCCTTTCTGATCTAGCTCCTGATCTAGTAGGCCTGCACAGAACATGCCCAATCTCCTCCATAGCAATGGCAGAGGCAAACTCTTTCTCCCTCCTTTTACTTACTAGTCCAATGGCTATAGCTCTAATCCAAAATCTGGGTGTCACAAGTTCAAGTGTCACTGCTGTTTGAAGGGATTTCAGCCTGTGCGTGCTGACCAAAAGTGACTGCTCTAAGCATCAGGGCATTATCCAGTATAGGATGATACTATATCAGGGAATCCTGTTTCAGGTTACACCCACCCACCTACCCAGATGTGCACACAGACACACACACAAGATCCCACCGTAACATGTTTCAGTCCCTCCTGTTGTGACCACCAGCCAGTGCTGGGTCACCAGGAGTTACTCTGGACAGAGGTACATAGACTTCTGCTTGCAGAAATTAGCAGAGTGAAATAGTGCAGAAGAATGCTTCCTGTCACAATACATTGTGTCAAGCCAGTTAATTGATTATCCCACGCTTCACTGAAGTCATGGTTAGTAGAGGCATGGGAAAAATGGATCGCTCCTTCATTCCAGTTTTCCAATTCATCCCACACTGGCTTCCTCATGGTCTCCGCCCTTGCCCTCTGACTTAGATGTAAAAAATTCATATTATTAGACCATGGTCCGTAGTTCAGCCAAGAACTTAGGCCCAGCAGTAACGTTGAAGCCTGATAGGCTTGGATAAGCATCGCAATGTCTGTATGTTTAAGAATGAGGATAGGTTGCAGAAAGCCCATTATTTAAACAAGCTAGTTTAGTCTACTGCACGTTAGTGTCACGTAAAAGATGTGCTTGTTGCACTAATGTGCAGTAGACTAATTTTAGCTTTTATAAGCTGTCATCTCTTCTTCTATAGCCAGAGTCTTAGGCCTTCATCATTATTTCCTGGCTAGTCCCTCCAGGTTTTTGACCCAATGGACTTTGGGCCATTTTTCCTCAGCTGAGGTGAAGACAGACCCAGGAACTGTGAATCCATCCCTTACTGTATATCAGTACCCATGCTGCTTCTCCTGCTGGTGTAGGATGCAGAGGTGCCGAGTACGTGGGGGGCCCGAGGGCCCTGGCTCCCCACGGGAAGGGGGCTGTTACCTGAAATACATAAACCTTTCCATATGTTCATCATCATAGACTCCCACCCCTGACAAAAAGAAAAGTCAACACCTATGGTAAGATGGTTTCATATCTTCTCGGTTCCACACAACTTTAGTTTTCGCCGAGGGCCAAATCAGCCCCTGGAAACTGTGGCACAATCCCTTCCCCCCTTGAGTCCTCCATCAGGATAGATTCCCCCCTTGTTCCCCTTGCTTTTGATTCCAGTTCTTCCATGAGTTAAAGTTTGATAGTAGGAGACAGTCCAGCTCCCCGCCTTCCCCCGATTTTACTTAATTAATTACATTATTTTTGAAACATGATTCCTTTAAGCATTTGCTGTCACAAATGTAGCAAGCCTGGAGAGTCTAAGCTCCACTCTCCCTCTCACAAACATATGCTTTGAGCCCAAACACCCTGTCAGATGTCCAGGGGGAGATTGCATACCGAGAGATGGGGCAGCCTGCCAAAAACAGCTTCCAAAGGAAAGTTAGAAGCTATTGCAGGCAACTGTACAGCAAGTTATTTCTGCAAGGTGAAGGACAAGGCTGTTCTGGAATAGCAATAGAAATACTGGGGGGACTGGGGTGGAGGGGGTTTCCAGGCAGGCAACACAGGCAGGTGTTTTGACCCTCTCAGAGATGAAGTTGGACACAGCTGTTGATGCTGCAACCATACTGACCACTTACAGTTTTGGGAAAGGGTATTATCTGCTTAATTGGGTTAGATAAAACATGAAAGGAAAGTGCCCCTGGCTTAGGAAGCTATAATACACTGTTAACTCTATGGCTGCATCCACATGAGCGTGGATGTTTGTTTCCTCTGGGACAAGAAGCAGTGGCACACCCGTTTGTGTTTGCTGCTGCTTGTCCCTGGGGAACACTCATGCCATGTGCCCTATGGTAGCAGGTTACCCCAGGTGGGGTAGGGGAGGCTGGGGCCAGCAACTGTGCTGGCCTCAGCAGTCTTACCTGGGGTCATGGGGGCCTCCTGGGGCTGCAGCCGTAGAGCTCCTGCAACTAGGAGCCTGGCTGGCAGTCGCAGCATGGCTCCAGCAGGCCAGGTCTCGGCTTTGGGCAGTGTACGCTGCTGCCACCTGTGCTGCCCCTCTTTTTTAAGGGAGGGGTTTTTTTTTGACCCTGGGATCTCCTGGGGTCAGCCCTCCTCCCCTCCCCCCCCGTTGCAAGACAGCAGTGCGGGGGATGCCTGCATTGGTGGTGTATGGCACTGCAGATGTGTCTGCAGCACCACATACTACAGGTCTACGCTCGTCTGGACATGGCCTACGAGAGCAGAAATAGGGGCCTGTAGTTGCAATTTCAGGTAGCTAGTGCCTCTGGGGAGGCTGAAATCTCAGCAAACTGTGCTGACTTTTTAAACATATTTTCTACAGCTATATCTATATTTCAAGCAGTAATATAGTGGGAGGATAGCTGAGCTATCTTGAAACAAGCTAGTTTTGGTGCTGGAGGCAATCTAACCACAAAACTCAGTTTGGGGAAATTGTTCTTTTTCTCAGACTATATAAATTCATATGGCTAGACTGATCTAGCCTGGGCTTTTCTGCAGTTCACTGCAGTCAGCAGCATAAACACTCCTTGAGTTGTGCGACTTTATTAACTCTCACGCAAACTCAGCATCCAACCAGCGTTACGGCACCTGTGTGAGTGTGCGTGCGTGACAGGTTACATATCTCGTTGCATTTTCCTGGGTAGAGCTTCCAAACTTCTTAGGCCTGCGTATTTATGCTGCCCTCGATTGGTTGCCTCAAAATGACAATAACACACGCAGCTTGACTAATCCTGGTTCTAGCTCCTGGTGCTTCTTTTTCAGGTCAAAATACTTTGAGTCTATACTTTTGAAGTGGGAAATCCAAGCCAGTGTGACATATATACAAGCTTTCTCATAACCAGAGAGCCTGGTTTTCTCTGATTAAAAAAACAAAAACAAAACCTCAGCGATATTCAGGTTAAAAAAAGTAACCTAACATCCACATTTTTCCGTGATCAAAATGCAACAGAAAAATGTGGATTTGGTGTTAATTTTTAACCTGAAAATTGGGGATTTTTTTTTTAATCAGAGAAAATCAGGATCTCTGTGATAACCTTGACACATCTCCTGTGCTGTGTGTGGGTTCAGTATATAGCACTGTTGTAGGACAGTATCCTGCTTTGAGTTTTGAACTCCTGAGAAAACTGGATGCTTGAGGACATGTTTTGCTTAAGTGCAGTGGAAGTGTATAATTTACCAACTGAGGTTACTATTGCTTGCTGCTGGCAGGTCTGCTAACTGGAAATCCCATGCTATTATGGACAGTGAGTGGGGAGTAAAAGTATCCTGTGTTTCCAGTGGTGAAAGTCCTTGATCTTCTAACCTCTGCTGCACCGTTGTGATGCCACCACAACTCACCACTTTAGCAGTCCTGCAGGGGGGAAAAAAGTGTCGTCTATATAGGAGCTATTCCATGGGGTTGATTCACTTTGTAGGACAGGTGGAGCTTACAGCTCCTGACCTGTCCACAGTTACAGATGCATTACAGCAGCCAACGCAATATATTTCCACCTGGTGCTTCAATGACACGATGGCACAGTTCAGTGATCGCTTGTGACAGGATTTCTGAGCCTATGGGTTGTGATCCCAGAAGATATTGCCAGCCGCGGTTACAATCTGGCCTCCGTTCCTTGCACAGAAGATTCACTCAGACGTTTTCATCTGGCTTTCTTCCTCTGATACCAACAGCACCTCAAAATGCTTATTGCTTTTCGGGGGTAAATCAAATGGATGCAATGGAATTGTGAGATAAGCAATGGAGACTGGTTGCAAGAAGAGGCATAAGAGCTGGGACACAGCATGAGAAAAGCCCAAGCACTCTCTTATCCCACATTAGCAATGCTATTTGTGCACACTATACCCCATTCAAATTCGGCAAAGGCCACAAGCGTAGCTCTTTGCAGCAGGGACTTTAATCCTGTTGTGCTTGTGTACAACATCTAGCCCAGTAGGATGGGTCCAGATCCTGACTGATCTTTAGGTGCTACTATCTGACAAGTTTTAACATTTTTAAATTAATAGCTGCAGCACAATTTTCAAAGCAGCAGATGTCTAGGGCTCTGTGTAAAATCATGAGTGCAGTTCTGTCACTAAATCAATATATGCAGTCAGTGCGACTGAGAGAGAGATTACCTATTTGTGCCTGCCAACTGCATGTCGGCATCTATCTGGCAATTTGTGCATGAAATTTCAGTAATTATGCATAGAAAATGGAGCATAGCTGTACATGGCTTGGTAGCTGAGCCTGGGGCTTCTGACTTTTGGATCTAGCAGGTCTTATCTGTGAAACATCATTTTCTCTTTAATTTGTGCTGTTGTCCTTTCCAGCCTCCCATTACAACAGCATTGATGGTGGAGGAAACACCAACTTTATACATCTTGGCTCTTTTCAATTAGCACTGAACCAATGTTGAATGGTATCAATAACCCCATGTGGTTGTAGGCTGCTGAAATTTTTGTTCCACAATAATTGCCGCCTTCTGATACTGGATGCAATGACAAAGTCCTTTGAAAACAGCCTCAAATTCACTTTCAAAGCAGGCAATATTAAAGGGAATTCTGCAAGTTGGACAACAGGACCAGGGTAGAAGGTGATTATGTTAAAGCTTGGAGTAGGAAAACTTGCCAGTAAATTTTCCTTCTCACTTTCAAGACACTGGGTGCATCTACACAAGGTGCTTACTGCAGTTGCCTAATTAGCTCGGTAGTGTTACCAGATTTGCCCATTACTTTGGGGTGTGCTCATTTATTAGGGATACGTTTTGAGGGTCTTTGTAATTCTATTAATGTGCTGCTTGTGTTACTTGTGTTTCTATACGGAGCTGTATCTCTCCCTTCTGTAAGGCCTCACCCCCAATGGAGTTAACTTGCAGGACTCAGTTTCAGTGGGGCTGGGTTCCTCCAGTCCCCAAATCAGTCATACACACAAACACACACAGACTAACGTGACACGCCTGACCTACCCGGGTTGATCAGCATGGACAGGCTGACACCCTCATATGCCAAGAATCAGTTCATCAAAGCAACAATAACTACAGTCAGACACAAGCACACAGTTTAAACAGAATACCTCTGAATCTGGCTGGGCCAGCATTCAGTTCATTAGGGTACGTCTGAGCCAAACTGGGTCAATCAGCCTGTACAAACTGATCCCCTTATGTGTTTCAAACTCAGCACGTCCCAATCTTTTAGCCTCTTGATGAGCAGACCCCCGGGACTTTTGGGCTTCACAGGGATCTTTAGCTTAGGTGAAAGAAGTGTTGCTGCAGAGCAAGTGGAGAAGGGGAAGTTAAGAAGGAAAAATATACCCAGTTACTACCGGTTGGACTAAAAAGTTATTTATTGCTAAGTATATGAAATATATAATGTACTAGTAGTAATAGACATGCAAAGGAAAAACAAACACAAACAGTTACGGTATTACCCTGGATTCACTAAGTATTTGGGGAAACTTAGCTTAGCTTAACGAATACAGTTCAGGTTCAGAAATCTATGCTTAGAGAGAAGAGAAGAGAGAGAGCATTGGGATCTCACCAGTCCAAGCACTCGGGCTGCAAGGCTGACAGGTTAAAGTTCTCAGCATGATCGTTGAAGGGAGAAGATCCACCTCCTTCAGCCTCTTGACAAGAAAGTGGGTAGTATCAGCACACACACTGCCGTTTCTTTTACAGATTTTTATATCCTCAGTTCAGCTTCTTTCAAGCACTCTCAATAGTGTAAATCAAATTGTCTTTTCTCTTGACAAGGGGTTATCTGGTTGGAACATCTCAGGACACTGATTGATACTCGGGAAACACACACTTAGGAGCCAGCTTGACAGTCCTATGGATAGCAGATATACTGATGGGATATCTCCTGGTTTCTACAGAAACAATAGATAGCTTGCAGCATCAGGGTTTTGGATTTTTACTTGTGAACAAGCCTCAGCTTAGCATGACTTTTCCAGATCTTACTATAGTCTTTTAACAGACTTAAGACAATTATTGGAGTGTTCATAACCTGTTGTGGAGAGGACTTCCAC
>NW_017728918.1:401981-405960 GCF_001723895.1 Crocodylus porosus
CCTCCGCTGGCAGGCTGTTCCAGACCTTGGGGGCTCGGACAGTAAAGAAATTCTTCCTTATGTCCAGCCTGAAACGGTCTTGCAGGAGTAAACTAATTAACTCCACCACAGCATAGTACTGCTGGCAAGTCCTGCACTGTATCAAATTCGTGCCCTAGCCAGACCCTCCACAGCTTGTTGAGCCAGGGGGAGCATCCCTGGGCTGGCAGGCTGACCCCACAGGCCCCCTGCCAGCTGGGGCTGTGCTGCCCTTGCTCAACATGCTGTGGTCCCAGGTGCATGGTTATTCAAGCTCATCCCAAGAAAGACAAAGCTTCAAGTTTCTAAAACTATAGTCAGGCCCTGTATTAACTTATGGCAGTCGAACCTCGGTTCTTTTACAAGCAAACGAGATACACTAGATCGTGTTGAAAGAAAGATTTTACAGAAAATCATTTGTGCGTACCATGATCCCATAGTACAGGAATGGTGCATAAGAATGAATGATGAGTTATGTCAACTGTACAGAGACTTAATCCTAACACAGGAAATCAGATCATGATGACTACAGAGGCTGGGCCACATGAAAGAATGGAAGCAAATTAAGCACCAAAGAAAGTGCTCTTTGGGGAGATGGTCACCTGGACAACCAGGATGAAGATGGCTGGATGATGTAGTGTTGACCTACAGAAATGCAATGTGACTGACTGGAGGACAAAGACACGCAACAGGTGGGAATGGATGAAGGTAGCAGAGGCAGCCAACAGCCTGTAGGGTATATATAATGCTAAATTCTCCTTCTCCTTCACTGGGCCATCCAGCTCTTCTACGGGCTTGCACACATAGCAGGATGAATTCCTACAATGTTGTTTCCCAAGTGGTGTTTTTGCATTTAGTAGTTTTTGGCTAAAATGAATAGACCAAGATGGGAAAGCTTCTGCCCCACTGGGAGCAGGGACAGGAATCAGCTGCCCTCCCTCTCTCAAGGCACTGTCCATCTAATTAAACCACATTCACTTTGGCATGCTCTTCACCTAGATGCACATGGCTTCTCTTCTTGGCTGGTAGGGAACATCTTCAACAGGATGGGGAGAGGGTGCTCAAGGCTTTGCTTAGCCCACAGCTGGGAGGTTAGAGCACTTGGCTGGGCAATGTAAATTCAATTCCCCTCTTAGTGAGGATAGCTTAGAACCCAATTATCCTACTGTCTAAGCAAGTACCCTAACCAGTAGGCTCTTGGCCTAAAAAGAGCAAGGGCCTTTCTCCTCCATTGAAGGAATTTAGAGAGAGTTACACACCTTCCCAGGAGAAATAGGGTAAAAAAAATTGAATAAGTGGCTCCAAATGCCCACCTAAGCAATTACAGTTCCACATGGAAGTGTTATATATGAATCTAAAGGTTTTAGATCAGGCATTTAATGGTGCCTGAAGATCTGGCATTTACTGGTGTTTAGGTGCTGATGAGCTGGGCTACTAGTAGGGTTTATAAATGTGCCTGGGTATCTCTCAAATTAAACACTGCTCTTGAACACTCCACAAGGTGCCTAAATACCTTTACAAAAGTGTCTTACGTGCTCTGTAGCTTCAGTAAGCCCATCTCCTCTGTGCTTGCTGAACTGAGCAATGAGTTATTGGGAGAGAAAGTGAATGATATTACTGGGTGAGTGGATATGAGGAAGAGGTGAGTAACCCTGCTTGAATGAATGAATAAATGAAGTAGCGCTAGTAAGACAATGCTTCCTACTTCTCAGCCTCCACCCAGTGGATAATTACAAAGCACTTCTAAACATTAATGGATTTTGACAGCCCCCTCTGAAGCATCATTATTCTCAACTAAGGCATAGTGATAGTAAGTGACTTTATTTCTATAAACTCTTTATTTACAGAGAGGTAGAGTAGAGAAGGCACTAGGCTTGGTGTAGCTCCTAGCTCTGTCCCAAACTCCCAGCTAAAGACTAGAGGTTAAAGTAGTTAGATCCCTAACTTTACTGGGGATAAAAATCTAGCTTTACTTTCAATGTGTAAGTTTCTCTTCTATAAAGCAGACATAGAAATACTTCCTGACCCTCTAAGTATCTTGCCTAAAGAGGGATGACAATTCTTCAGACCAGACATTGACTCTTCTTGTGTGTTTGTAAAACTGCTGCAATGTGCTTCCCAAGTATGATGGAGCTGGTAGATTCTATGGTAAACTAAAGAAATAAAGCCTACATTAATGGGTGGGGAGCTTTGATAACAATCTTTGGGTGTGTCTACACATCGTCCCATGGTGATGTTGCTACAGCACTGTGCTTTAGTACTTCCAAAAGGAAGCACTGAAGTATGGCACAGTACGGGTGATTACTGTGCCGTTCACATGGTGCATGGTTAGATTTCACCAGTACATTGCCGTAGCAGTGCACTATACCAGGGAGCACACCACTACGGCGACATAGCTGGTGATCACACATAGACCCACATGGTCGCTACATTGCTATAGCTTGTCACTATGAGACTATGGGACAATGTGTAAATGCGGCCTTCAAGTACAAGGACGTTGCCTTGAAGAGGATGCTGAACATTGTCCTCTGTGTCTATGGGAAAGAGGACAACAAGGAATAGGATTAATTGTAACAGGGAAGATTCAGGCTGGATATTAGGAAGGACTTTCCAGTTAAGCACTGGAACAGATTGCCTGGTAAGGGAGTGGACTATGCATTCTATTGGAAGTTTTTAAGTGTAAGTTAAACAATTGCCTGGCATGGTTTAGACTGTAATGATCCTGTCCTGAGGTCCTGTCTATGATTATTCAGAAATGGAATCCCAGGAAACTATCGTGGAAACGTAGCTTCTTTTACATAGCACACTAATAAACATACAGACTCCTATATACATACACATTAAAAGATGTTAGGTGTCCTTTGTGTCCCAAATCCACCAAGAGCTGAGCATCCTCAATTCTCACTTAGGTCCCTTCGATAAAAAAATCCTACTATCCCAGGCCACTGAGTATCTCACAAATATATGGCACAGTCTACTGGAGCTAAATAAGCAAGCCAGGTACTTACTGCATTTTCTTTTACCATTTTTTAAAGGATCTGACATCGGAATGACTCTGAGCTTTAATATCTCTGGTTGCTAGCAATGGGAAATAAAAGAGAGTGTGATAGAATATGAAATATTAAATACAAAGGCACAAAGTCCCTGGGTACGGACAGTCACGGCACGCAAAGAATTCAGATGCAGCTAATGGAATATAGAAAATCGAAGACTCGCAGCTACTGAAACGAGGAGATTATAACAAAAAGGCATCTTAGAAAGTTGGACAAAACACTATGACTTAATACAAGTGCCAGGAAGAACCTTTCACAACAGAGCGGCACCCCAGGGACCGAGCACTAGAAGCTCAGTGAATCATCGGTGGTGTTTGTTCCATTATTGGGAGCAGAGTGCAGACTAGCACGCTCCATCCGTACTTGATCCATCAGTGGACATTGTCTCTTTCTCGGTTGGGAGCTACTTGTCAGTGCTTCTGGGCAGGAGGATGCTAGCATGATGTGGTTCAACAAGGACAAGTGCAGAGAGCTGCACCAGGGGAGAGGGAATCAGCATTATG
The DNA here is from genome assembly GCF_001723895.1 of Crocodylus porosus. NCBI lineage: Eukaryota > Metazoa > Chordata > Crocodylia > Crocodylidae > Crocodylus > Crocodylus porosus. Next base: position 405,556 of record NW_017728918.1, read on the forward strand.
GTTATAGGTTAGGGGCTGACCCTCTCAGCAGCACAGAGGCAGAGAGGGATCTTGGAGTCAGGATTGACTCCAGGATGAATACGAGTCGCCAATGTGATGAAGCAATAGGCAGAGCCAACCGCACCTTGCCATGCATCAACAGGGGCATCACTAACAGGTCCAGAGACATCTTGCTTCCCCTCTATGCGGTGCTGGTCAGGTCGCAGCTGGAGTACTGTGTCCAGTTCTGGGTGCCACACTTCAAGAAGGACGTGGGGAACCTGGAGAGGGTCCAGGGGAGGTCACTCATATGGTTGAGGGCCTCTGTGACCAGCCCTATGAGGAGAGGCTGAGGGACCTGAATCTCTTCAGTCTCCGCAAGAGGAGACTGAGGGGGGATCTTGTGGCTGCCTACAACCTTATCAG
>NW_017728918.1:406901-408561 GCF_001723895.1 Crocodylus porosus
GGGGCTGCGGATGCTCGACCACCTGGGTGACAGTGATCATCGCCTGCTGGAATTCACCATCCAGCGCAAGGTGGCAAAGGCAAGCAGCAAGGCAGCAGCCCTAGATGTCAGGAGGGCAGACTTTAATGAGCTAAGGAGAATAGTCGGGGAAGCATTGTGGTCCCAGAGGGGAGGGGAGCCAGGTGTCCAAGAAGAGTGGTCGTTCCTTAAGGAGATGATCCTCCAAGCCCAAAGGGAGGTAATCCTAACACAGATCAAAGGGGGCAGGAGGGCGCAAAAGCCCCCATGGCTCACCAAAAGCATCCGGGAATGTCTCCTAGCTAAAAGGGAGGGGCACACCCAATGGTAGGGAGGGGCCATTACCAGGGAGTATTATACTGCGGTTGCTTGGGAATACAGGGGGGCAGTCAGGAAGGCCAAGGCAGAGATGGAACTGGGACTAGCTTTCCAGATCAAGGACAACAAGAAGTCCTTTTTTAAATACATAAGGGGCAAAAAGAAGGTTCCGGGTAATGTGGGTCCCCTGCAGGACAAGCTAGGAAATTTGGTCGTCACACCAGACGACAAAGCCAACATATTTAACAATTCCTTTGCCTCTATTTTCCTGAGCATGGACTGGAACAGTTACCTCCTCTCTGGGCCCCCCTTCAGACACCAGGGGAGGCACACCTAGGCCATGGGTTAGTGAGGAACTAGTCAGGGAACTTCTGGAGGGACTGGATGTATTCAGATCAGCTGGTCCAGATGATCTCCACCCTTGAGTACTGAGGGAATTGGGTAAGGTCATTGCGGGACCCCGGCACAGCTTTAAGAGCACTCATGGTGCTCTGGTGTGGTGCCAGAGGACTGGAAGAGGGTCAATGTGGTTCCCATCTTCAGAAAGGGGAGGAAGGAGGACCCGGGAAACTGTAGGCCAGTTAGTCTTACCTCAATCTTGGGCAAGCTTTTTGAGAGAATTATCCTGGTGCATGTCCACAAGGGGCCAGCAGGGTAAGTTGTACTTAGACGCAACCAACACAGGTTCATTAGAGGCAGGTCCTGTCAGACCAACCTGGTGGCCTTCTACGACCAGGTCACCAAATCCTTAGATGCAGGGGTAGCAGTGGACATAGTCTTCCTGGACTTTTGGAAGGCCTTTGACACTGTCTCTCACCCTGTTCTCATTAAGAAACTGGGGGACTGTGGTGTTCACAACTACACAGTCAATTGGGTCACCAACTAGCTGGAGGGCTGCACCCAGAGAGTCATGGTGGATGGGTCATTTTTGACCTGGAGGGACGTGGGCAGTGGGGTCCCCCAGGGCTCGGTCCTCAGGCCTGCACTGTTCAACATCTTCATCAGTGACTTGGACGAGGGGATAAAAAGCACCCTGTTCAAATTGGCTGATGACACTAGGATGTGGGCATGCTAGAAGAGAGGAATAGGCTGCAATCAGACCTAGACAGGTTACAGGGGTGAGAATAGGATGGGATGCAACACCGACAAGTGCAAGGTGCTGCACCTGGGGAAGAACAACCAGCTCCATACCTACAGGCTGGGGAACTCCCTTCTCGTCAGTGCAGAGGCAGGAAAGGATCTTGGAGTCGTCATTGATGCCAACATGAACATGGGCCGGCAGTGTGGGGATGCGGTCAGGAAGGCCAACCGCACCTTGTCCTGC
>NW_017728918.1:408711-416160 GCF_001723895.1 Crocodylus porosus
GAAGTCCCTGTTCCCCCGAGCACTGCCAGGAGTGACCAGGAATAACGGTCACAAGCTGGCAGAGGGTAGATTCAGACTAGATATCAGGAGGTGCTACTTCACAGTCAGGGCGGCTAGGATCTGGAACCAACTTCCAAGAGAAGTGGTGCTGGTTCGTACCCTTGGGGGTCTTTAAGAGGAAGCTTGATGTACACCTTGCTGGGGTTGTTTGACCCCAGTACTCTTTCCTGCCATGGCAGGGGGTCAGAATCGATGATCTGCTCAGGTCCCTTCCGTCCCTAGAAACTATGAAAGTATGAGAACCTTGGATGAAAGACATTATATGAAACAAAGAGTTATTGTTTTTCCTAGCATAATCAGGTATTACAATGGACCACATACGCTTATTGGTCTTTCACCTCTCTATGCAGTCACTGTTCGGCAAGGCCCATTTATCATCTCTTGTACTTGACATTCCTGTTTAATTACCTGTTTCTATTTTTACTTAATGGTAACTGCGGCATTTCATAAACCAATATAAATACATTTAAAAACTAATTAGCTGGAACTACTGTGCTTTCAAAAAGCTTAGGTTTCCATATGCATATTGCATCAGATACTCACTTTGGTTCCTATTATGATGATGGTTTTAAATTAGCTGTAGACAGCCTGGCAGGCAAAAAAAAGTGAGGAACAGAGAGGGTTGCAAATGCAGCTTTAATTGATAAAATGGGTAATCTGGAAGTTTGGATGCTGCACCAGCATGTTCTGCAGTCACATGGTGCAAGCTTCCAGCTCCTGAAGTACTTTTTGCAGGTTTTTTGTAGTGCATAATTTCGTCTTGATCTCTGAGCACCTGCCTCAGAAGCACCTGCACACACAAAATGACTGACACACTATGAATCAAAGTGGGAAGACCCCCCCCCCCCAGCTTTTAAAACAGACTAAATTACTATCTGAATTGTACCATGGCACTTCCAAAGAGCCTCCTAGGATGCAAAGGTTGCATTCAAGGGACTGAGTTCACTACTTTTCCATGCCAGTGAGCTGGACCTTGGTCTAACTCTGTCTTGAATAGATTCAGGAAGCCAGATCCTCACTTTGTAAATCAATGTCATTCAGGTGATTTCAACGGGATAGATTTATACTGGCTTGCCCACAGGTTTTTAAGACCAGAAGGGATCATTATGCTTATCTTGTCTGACAACACAGGCCATAGACTTTCACTCAGAAATTCCTGCATTGTATCCAATAACTCGTGGGGGAACTAGAGCGTATCTTTTAGTAAGACATGTAAGGCCAGAAAACTCGGCTGGTATAAGTAGCTCTATCTCCTGTGACTTCAGTGGAGCTATCTGGGATTTACAGCAGCAGAGAATCCAGTCCTGATCTTGATTCAATGTCTGCAAGTGCTGAAGAACTGATCCCATCCTTCAGTAAATGATTTCCATTGGTGACTGTCCTCCAGAATTCAACATGTCATTGCCAAAAACTGGGGACCTTACTTCCTGTTCGAAATATTCCAGCGAACTTCCAGCTATTGCAATGGGTTCAACCCTTGCTGGCTCAGCAATAGCAATCCTGAGCAAGTCATGTGGTATCAGCAACACCATGCTTTTCTCTCACCATCCACCTCAATTTTTAATTTCCTGTTGTTTGTGGTCACCTCAGAAGATCACATAGGCATCATCATATCCAAAACATGTGAGGGTGGGACCACTGTATTTGTCTATGTTTTTGTCTCGGTTTTTTTATGAGCCCTCTCATGTCAGAGATCTTCTCTGTGTGTGACACTTTAGTTTTGATCAAATCGACTCTACTTTCTCTTCAATACATTATGATGCTTCTGAAGAGCTTCTGAGTACTCCACCCATCTGAAAATCAGGCCACTTTACAGATGAGGCAGCCTAATTTTAGGCACCTCCATTTTTTCTGTTGAAAATGCGGGCATTTATCTGACAGCAACCAGTTCATTTATCCTGGCATTGCTTGTATTTCAGGTGCTTATTTTCTATCTACTTGCATGCCAATACTGTGATTACATCATGGTCCTCATACAATAACTTATACTTTATGGTGTAGCTTTTTTCTTCTGCATTTGTACAGAGGCAGTAGAAGTAGGACCTGGTCCAAGATTCTGGCTCCTTCTCACTAGATGAATACAACGATCAACTAATAATATCTAATACTACATCAGCAAGAGGTTTCAGGGGCAGAACATTTAGCTACTAGCGATGCTACAAGCCTGCTACAAGCCTGCTACATAATGTACCATAGCATCTTGTATGTCCTTTACATGAAATATCTTGCTTGTATTTGAGGCACAGCATTTCCATTATCGAAGTGGATCTCAGAAGACAGACACTGAGTGGAAGAAGATAGTGATGGAAGATTTGTGACCTGTACCTAATGCAAGCTTCCCTGTATTGTAGGACTTGAATCTCTGCAAATGTGAGTACTGGAAGTACACTGGAAATTTCCTGCAGAGGCAAAGTGAGCCCAATGGTTAGCAACAGGATGGCTAAAAAGAGATACAGGTATTTCTTGCACTGACTGCAATGAAGTAGTGCACAAATCAATTCAAAATACCTTTCTCTGAACTCGGTAACATTTTCTGGAATTTATCTGCCTCTGAGGACAGCATGGTAACCAGGTGCCCCACACTCCTTGCTACTGAAGAAACCAGTATCACTCTGACCCCGCAGAGTCCCAGAGGAGAAACAGTAGACACCTAATTCATGAAGCTTGCAATAGAAGCAGTGAGAAGACAGACAATGGTTACCCATCAATATTGCTGGCTGTACTGTCTCCAAATGCCTAGAGTAACACTATCTGCTGGGGATCCACTCTTTCTAAATACTCGTTTTATACAAAACAACCCCAAGCAGTAGCGGTGGTTGGTTATAAGGTCTTAAGTGAATCTGAACTGGTAGGCCCTATTAATCATTCAGAATTGAATACCATTTGCTTGGTCAGAACAATAAAAGTGAAATATTTCCCAGATACACAAAAGGCCCTCTTCTGGGTCTCCTCCAGTGGCTTTGAGTGAATTTGAGGCACTCTACCCTGACTCCCTATAGTGTAATGCTGTAACGGATACGTTACCATATACTGCTCTGTAGAAATCCTTCATGCTCCCAGGTACTCTATTCAAAAGGGCATCAGGAGGGATCTGAGGTAGGGATAGCTGAACCTGGGGAGAGGTCTGCAGAACAGCATCAGTATGGAGACATAGTGGGTGCCTATACACCCAGACATACTAAGATGGAGACATTCAGGGTGCCTATACACATGACAGCTTTTAACATTTAAAGCATTCTAAAGCTGTCAATACACATATGTGACTTCAGAATATTTTTAAGTTTTCATAGATTTCAAAGATTTCATAGACATTAGGGCTGGAAGGGACCTCGTAAGATCATCGGGTCCAGCCCCCTGCCCAAGGGGTAGGAAGTCAACTAGGGTTAAAGGATTTTCTCAGCAAGACAAGTATGCAAATGTTTCCTAAAAGTGTCCAGAATAGGTGCTTGCACCACCTCTGGGGGGAGTTTGTTCCAGGCCTTGGGGGCTTGAACAGTAAATAAGTTTTTCCTTATGTCCAGTCTGAAACAGTCTTGGAGAAGTTTGTAACCATTGGACCTTGTCATCCCTTGGGCTGCGCTGGTGAACAGGCGTTCCCCCAGATCCTGATGCACACCCCTGATCTACTTATAGGCAGCCACCAGGTGCCTCCTGAGCCTGCGCTTCTTCAGGCTGAAGAGTCCCATAGCTCACCGCCTCTCTTGATAAAGTCTGTTCTCTTGCCCTCTGATCATGTGGTGGAAGTTACCTTAATTAAACCTCATTGCATGTGTTTTAAATGTAAGGCGAACTACGGTAGCACATCTCAGCCTACCTACTTTGCCTTTATTACACATGTATTAACTGGGGCTTCCCTGCAGCCTGAGGTGGCATTGTGAAATGTCCAGCACCCCCTGTCTCCTACTCTACAGAACTACAGCAAGGCATGAAACTCACACCAAGCCAAGGAACATCTATTCATTTTTAAGGTGCTTTAAGTAAAGTGCAAAAGGAAGTGTCTTTGGCAATAGTTGCCCGGCATGTATATAGGCACCTTCATATCCTTAGCTGGTGTAAACCAGCATAGCTTCATCCTCTTGGTTCTGTATATAGACAGACATCTGCGGAGCCATGCTGACATCCACCAGCTGAGGAACTAGTAGCCATCTATACTTCTCACAGCCTTGTGCCTCCATCTATGTGGGTGCAGAATGGGTGGTCTGGTAGCACTTTACATAGATGTAAATGACTGTATGTGATATTAAGATGTGGCGAACCTGCTTTTATACCAGTCATAGTCAAATAAAGATATATAAATGGACCAAATAAATAATTACATAAAAATAAAGCCTGAATCACATGCATAGTCAACAAACTAATCTGAACACTCATGTTACAAGCCTGACAGAAAAGGAATTTAACTGAGCAGAGATTAACTTAATTGGCTGGTTTGTTCAGGCATTGCCCTGAGCTATCAGCTCTGTTGATGAGGCGCTCTACCATTTGCTTCATGTGAATCATCGCCAGTAGCAGCTGGTGTAGAACAGAATGGACAGAATCACAAGTCCTAATTCCTTCAGACGAAGTGTTCAACACTTCCTGCTCCATTTTGGGCTGCCCTGAAACTGCCCAACTGCTCAGATAATGGATCCTAGTTGCCATGGCTTTCTGACTTGAAAGTATGGAAACCTGGTTTAAAAATCTTTGTTCTTCCTCATTTAGAGCTGTAACTGATGGCATTCTTGGGCCATGTCTCAGTCTCTCTTGTACTTTCTTACTACACCAATGAGAGATGGACTCCACAGTTAGGGAATATGGATATGAGAGACCCAGGTGCAAGTCCTTGTCCTGTCTCATTGGAGCAGGGATTGGAACAAGAATTTGGCTCTTCAGGAACACTCTAAAAACACAGCAAGGGAATCAGTTTCTCTCTTGAAGGGTCTATTTTGTATAAGTAATTAAATATTCATTGGACAAGAAAGAGACTGATTGTATCTTTCAGATATTAGGGCACCTACCAGGAATGTAGCAGACAGAGAGATTCAAGCCCATTTCCTAAATCTGGCAGAACAGGAACTTGGATCTGAGTCTACCAGCATCTTAGGTGAGTAACCTGACTACTAGACTAATATGTTCTCTTTACGTGTTTTTTTCCACCCCCCACTCCAAATTCAGGACCCTTTAAGTATGTTCCAACATAGAACAAAATAAAAGTAGAAACCACAACATTTTTTTTTGTGTGCAAAACTGAGTTCTTGCTTTTCAGGCATCCCTCCAGTCAGCCAAATCTCAACAATAATGGGCCTCTCTAATAGCTTACTCCTTTCTATGCTGAATCAAATGCAGTGTATAGAAAATTTAGGTTCAGCTTCTAGCCCTTCAGCTCCCCATCTGTGAGATCAGCCTGTGCGGTTACCTTGTAGGGCTGTTGCTACACTAAAATTATATCTACTGCACTACCACATAAATGCCAGATGAATGACACAAACTTTGTGTTATACTATGGGATACATACAGAAAGTGGCATCTGATAGTCTATTGCTTTGTTTCTTAAACTTGCTGATGCCACATCTTCAGGATCTGCTCACTCAGGAGTTTTGGCAAGTACAGACTGATCAGCTGAAGTTGTGCACCTACCAGCTGAGCAGCAGCTTTCTTCTGCAAAATGACCATGTTGTTGTGTAACGTTAGGCCCTTTAATCTTCAATCTCCTTCATCATCTATACTAAAGCTTGTGGAATGGTTTCAGTGGAAGTGCACCTTTCTGCCAGGGTCTAGTCTGCTAATGGGAGCTCCTTTATACAAGCACAGATTCTGATCCAAAAGCCATTTAAGCCAATGGGAAAACTACTATTGACTACACTAGGTTGTGGATGTGCTTAGCAACAGTTTGAGTAGCATATTTGTGCTTCAGGCCAAAATGTGGAGCAACCTTTTTAAGATCTATGCTGTGTGAAGCCCTCTATCACTGTCAGAGAGAACCTGTGACCTCTTCTCTTTCCTGATTAAGAATAGGAGAAAATTAACTTTGTTACAGATTAACCTCCTCTTTTATAAATAAAAGACTAAAACTGTATCAAAAGCACAGCTTGGGTTTTTTTCCTGTCAAGAGGGCTTTGTCCTCTAAAGGTCCATGGCTCTACCATCCTAGAGAGACTGGATTGAGGTTTAGGACAGATACAAAAGGGATTTGAGGAAATTTGTATGAGAGAAGCCACAGAATTGGGATCAGTTGCTGCCCTACTTGTTCTTCACTTACATGTGAGATTTCACAGACTTTCACAGGTTTTTTGCTCCTTGAGTTGTTATATGGGAGGCAGCCCCAGGATATGCTGGACTTCCTGCAAGAGTCGTGGAAGGTCCAGGGGACTGCAACACAAAACATAATTTATAGTTGTGGAGGAAGTTAGATTTGGTGGGGACCCTTGAAAAGAAAAATCTCTAAGCCATCCAGTAGGAGCAACAGCAGCAATATAATAGAAACTAGCAAATTGCCCATCAAGAATGATGGCGGGGTGGGATAGCCAGGGGCATAGTACCATGCACCACCACCCCACACCACCACCGCCTCCCAGGAGCAGGGGGTTGTGGGGTGGAAGCTTGCACATGTGGCTTCCACTGCCTCTGTTCTGTGTCCAGCCACGTGCTGCCCTCCCCTCCTCTCCATGTTTGGCTCTGCGACACTCCCCCCACCCCCATGTTCGGCCATCTGTCTGTGTGGAGTGCTCTGATTGGCTGTTTCAGTAAGCTTTGTGATCTAGCGTGGGGGATGGAAAGCAGCCCAGCTGGGCTGCCTCCTGCCTGCCGTGTGATCTAGCGCTGGAGATGGGAAAGCAGCCTAGCTGAGCTGACTTCCAGCAAAACATCGAAACAGCATTGAAACAGCCTTTCTGTTTTGATAGAACGGAACAGAACAGCTGTTTTGACTCAAAATGAAATTCAAAATGGAACACTGTTCCGTCAAACCATCGAAACTCAAGGTGAAACGGAACGGTGCCATTTTGCACAGCCCTATTATATATATAGAATGCTTGGCTCTGTGTCTACCAGCGGGGGTGTAGGCCACTGTATTTATTGCTTGCAGACAGTGGAAAAGTTCCAGTTCTAGCTCTCTAAGGCTGAGTCTGCCCAGATACAGAGAAGGTGGTGCACAGATTTTTGACAGCTTGTCACAGTGGCCATGGGCAGTGCTGGTGACAGAGTTCATGAAGGAGAGTTTGTGTGGAGGTTTTTGAGAGAGGGTAGCTGTGGTGTGCAGTCCCTGGTGTCTGAGGAGTTTGTTTGATGCTCAGTTGAGTAGTGTGAATCTTGGTTGCCTAGCTGAATGGTGAAGAGTAGAGAGTTTGTTGGTAGTGAATGGGTGCTTTTTACCCCCTTGTCCAAATCGCTGATGAAGATGTTGAACAGCAC
>NW_017728918.1:416295-417651 GCF_001723895.1 Crocodylus porosus
GGGTGAGAGACAGTGTCAAAATCCTTCCGGAAGTCCAGGAAGACTATATCCACTGCTACCCCTGCACCTAATGATCTGGTGATCTGATCGTAAAAGGCCACCAGGTTGGTCTGACAGGACCTGCCACTGATGAACCCATGTTGGTTGCTATTAACTATTAACTATTACCGTGAGTTTGTGGATTTTTATAGCTTAATTATCTTGGACCTCCACTCAGAGTACCTACGGGATGAAGATGATAGAGGCTGCACGTTATATGTAGGTCATTAATCCATCCCACTGAATCACATAAGTGGCTAGAAGGGGAAGCTTGTCCCAGTTTGTCCAAAACTTAGATCCCCTGTTAATTCTAGCCAACAGAGGTAGTCCTGCTATTATTCCCCTCCTGTGAGAGTAAGTTATTAGTGAAGTGGCAAGGGCCTTTTGAGGCCCTGTGGCGAATACGGCAGGTAAATTATGAGGTTTGCCTAGTGGGGAAAGGGCAATGGTCACAAATATATCATGTTCATTTGCTAAAACTCTGGAAGGCTCGAAAGGCTGGTCTGATCCCTACATATCTACTGGAAGCTGGCCTAGGGATCTTAGATGTTGACCCCAACTCAATGGGTGAAAATAAAGAGACTCCTGGTGAAATTTAAAGAGATGTTTACTGGGAGTGTGGGTCCAACTACATTAATAGAACACCAGATTACCCTCAAAATGGGGATTATCCTCAAGCACTTCAAAAGAGAAGTTAAAAAGATGTCGGACTTAGGGATAATTGAGGAATTGGGCAATAAGGAGAGTGGCCCGACTGTGTTGGTGCCAAAGCTCAACCACACCATACCATTTTGCATTGACTTCTGCAAAATCGATGTGATTTCAATATGTGATGCATGCCCTATGCCCTGAATAGATGAGATGGTGGAGGAAATAGGTAAGGCCAAGTATATATCCACCTTGGATCCAGTCTTTTGGGAAATTACAGCCTTTTCAGCACCCTGGGGACTCTACCACTTCAAGATCATAGAATCATATAGAATCATAGAAGTAGGGTCAGAAGGGACCTTGTAGATTTTCAAGTCTGACCCCCAACCTGGGTGGGAGAAAAACTGGACTCAAATGAGTCCAGCCAGGTAGGCATCAAGCCTCTTCTTAAAGACCTGCAGGGTAGGAGCCATCACCACTTCCCTTGGAAGTTGGTTCCAGCTCCTAGCCGCCCGAACTCCGAAGTATTTCTTGTGGATGTCTAATCTACACCTACTCTCCAATAACTTGTGTCCATTATTCTTTCTTATGCCAGGGGGCGCTAGGGGAAACAGTGTCTCCCCCAAACCCTTCTGGTCCCCCCTAGTGAGTTTATAGACAGTCACCAGG
>NW_017728918.1:418406-419603 GCF_001723895.1 Crocodylus porosus
ACCTGCATCCATTGCCTTTGTGACCTGATCATAAAAGGCAATCAGGTTGGTCTGACATGACCTGCCCCTAATGAAACTGTGCTGGTTGCCCTTGAGCATCATCCCTGAAGCCGGCCCATTGCAGATGTGCTCCTTGAGGATCTTCTCAAAGAGTTTCCCTAGGATTGAGGTAAAACTGACGGGCCTATAGTTGCCTGGGTCCTCTCACTTCCCTTTTTTGAAGATGGGGACCACGTTAGCTATCTTCCAGTCATCTGGCACCTGGCCCGAGCACCATGAGCACTCATAAAGCCGTAAAGATATTACCTTTAGGGCTACACAGAGCCCCAGTGACCTTTCAATGGTTAATGGGCAAAGTACTGCACCCTCACTGGGCATATGTAGCTGCCTATTTAGATGACATGGTAATATTTATCAACACATGGGCAGACTACCTCTAGTGGGTAAAAAGAAGTGTTGCAGTCAATATGAGTGGCTGGTCAAGTGGCTAACCCAGCTAAATAGCACCTGGCATATACAGAGACCAGGTACCTGGAATATATACTAGGCTATGGGAAAATCAGACTCCTAGTCAACAAGGTAAAGGCCTTGGTGGAAGCACTGGTGCCAACATCTATAAAACAGATGAAGTCATTTTTGGGCTACTACCAATGCTTTATCCCATGATTTGCAGCCATCACAGCCCTACAGACTGACCTGTTGAGGACGGGAGCACCACAGAGGGCTCAGTGGTCACCCAAATGTGAGATGGCATTTGGGGCAGTACAGCTGCTATGCAGTGCACTGGTCCTGTGCAATTGGGACTTGGCCAAAGAATTTATATTAATGATGTATGCCTTGGAGCTAGGCTTGGGGGCAGTTATCTCTCAAGAATTTGAAGATGGAGAGCACCCCATTCTGTACCTGAGTTGGAAACTCCTTCCCCAGGAGCAGAAGTAAGCTGTCATAGGAAAGAAGTGCTTAGCAATTAAGTGAGCAGTTGAGGCTCTCCACTACTACCTCCTAGGGGCCTGGTTCCATTTGGTCACTGGCCATGCCCCTTTAGCATGGCTTAATGCCATGTAGGAGGCATTAAGTTGACAAGACGGTTGACAAGATGGTATCTGTCTCTACAACATTTTGATTTTATGGTACAGCACTGCACTGGGTTGGCACATGCAAATGCAGACTTCTTCTCCTGGGGGTGGGAGATCGGAA
>NW_017728918.1:419712-439370 GCF_001723895.1 Crocodylus porosus
TGGTAATTCAAGAAAGGGAAGAGTGTGTCCTGGACTCCACTCTTAGGACAGGGAATGGGTAATCGGGCGCATGGCTCAGGGGCTGCCTGATCAGGGCAGCTGACACCGGTGAGTGCCTGGGTTGGAGGAAGTTCAAAGCTCCCAGAAAGCGGAGCTAAGACAGTGGTGCCAAGGAGGTAGCCCCAAGCCACGGCGTCTTCCCTCTGGGTCCAAAGAAGGAGCGTAGCCATGAGTTAACCCTTTGTTGATTGGATAGTTGTTTGTTACATGCTTGCTTTGTTTTGGGTCTTCTTTTCCTTGTGGGGAGAAGTTTGCCCCAAGAAAAGTAAAGAACCAAGTGACAACCCACTACACTTCCCCTTCCTCCCTCTTGTGAACATACAGTCCAACTCCAACCCTTTGCAAGTATTTTGTTAAATACATTTCTAAAGGAACAATACATCTCTTTTATTAAGCAAATAGGCTTCCTCCCTCCTAATGCCATATTTATTGTTATGAAAATAGCCTGCTTCCTCAGGACTGACACAAATCTAATTTTGGGGGAAAGAAATTAGTTGTAAAGTGTATTTACTATTGCACCCTCCAGCTTCAACAATCTGCCAGCAAGCAGATGTACCATTTGACAAATGCTCCACCACTGTCTCATCATCATCTGGAGCCCCACTGGTTTGCATTTTCAAATGGTTTGATGCATGGTTTGTAAAATGGGAGAAATGCTGTTTTTGGAAACTTTACAACTTTGCAATCACAAGCAAAGAGTGTTTTAACTGACTAGTGTTGGGGGACCTGATGGAGAGTTAACCAGATGTGCCTGTCACAGTGTAACCACCCTCATTTGTAGCTACACTTCCCTAGCTATAACTTCATTAAACTTTAGCTAAGTCTACAGAGCAGGATTTACTGACAAAAAAGGACCTACCAAAAGACTCACCCAAATATCACCCAGGGCTCTGTAAAACCACAGAAAAGATGATAGCTCCTGCCTTGAAGAGACATAGCATGGGGGAAGGGCTGTAACACATTAGCTGGATGAACAGTCTTATGGCAGCAGATGGCATATTACTTCTGCAGCTGCTTTTGGCTGGGTTTAGTGAGCAGGACATAAGGTAAAAAAAGAAAAATGAAGGGGGAGAGGGCATGGAAAGGAAGAAATTTGGGTGGTAGCCTAAGAGGTAGGCCTGGAGTGAAGGATACCTGTCTAAGGAAGTTTAGAGACACTGATCAAGTGCAAGGAGAGAGAATAGCTGGAAGACAACAGATGGGAAATGCATTTCATCTAGATTTCATGTTATTAATTAACGTGCCATGTCCCTGGTTTCCTGAAAAACATGAGTGTTTATGTGTTGACAATTCATAACAATATATACATTTCAAAAGGGTTGGTGTACCCATTTGGCTGAGAAACCAGGAATGTCAGGAGCTCATCTCTCCTCCTCCTGCCCCATTGCCTTCAGTGCCTCATTTGGTGAGTCCTGCTCCCCATTCCTACTTCCATATTTTTATAGAGGAACCTTAGATTTCAGTCATTAGCCTGTTTCCTTTTCCCTTTGCAGTTTGTTTTTTGGTGATGTATTTGCTCACAGGGCTTTAACTCTGCTCTCCATACTGATGGCTTAGAATCCTAGCTTTCCATCTTTGACCTGCTTTCCCTCACGCATGCATTCATTCCCTCTGTTCCTCCAATATCTCCTCCTAGGTGCCTGGCTATTGACTTGTCTTCATGGGATCTGATCCCAGTGAATCAGGGAAGGGGGTGAGACCTACCCCACCCCTGCATCTCTTTCCGAGCCCCATGCCTTGGTCACCTAATCAGGGCATGGGGCTGGGACCTGCCCCTAAGCCAGCTCCCAGCTTCCACCTTGCATGCTGGGCAGAGGCCTACCTAGTGAAACCTTGGTTGCTGCCTCTGTTCTCTGCTCTCAGTCCCACAGCCTGATCTGTATTCTGAGTGGTGAGAATCTCTGCTTGGTGACTAACTTTCCTTGTTCACCTTTGACCTTGCCCTTGTCTCAACACTTTTCCTTCATCCCATGCATCTGATCTGCACCCTTGAATCTCCACCACTGTCTTGAGAAGGATGCTATTGTCACTTCTGTAGGTGAGGGTTTCTGCTTATTGCCTTATCCATTTATTCTTTGCCTTCCTACTTTTTTCTCACTCTTATGAGGGAAGCCGAGCATAGCACAGAGGCCCAGAGAGATTTTCAGCCCCCAACTCCTGCAGACATGCGTTGGAATTGGGTAACAATACTTTAGAGAATACTGGATCCAAGTAGTAACAGCTTTAATCAATGCCTAGGTGAGAGGGAAATTTTATTCTTCTGCCGATTATTACAGGTCATTACAACAATGTCATTTTCTTAATTGGGAGTTTGATTAAACTATTATTCTCCTTCCTGGCTGCCTGACTCAGTAATTAGGTCCTTTTCAGTAAGGGTCAGGAAATTATGCAGATTTTAAAATAAGTCAAACTATAAATCTCAGCTAGGCTTATTTTAAGTTGATACAGCTCTCCCAGCACTGGCCCTGGGACTGCAGAGCTGGCACTGGGAGGTAAGGATCTCCCAGTGCCAGCCTCATGGCCATGGAGCTGGTACTGGGAGATAAGGGTCTCTCAGTGATGGCCTCACTGTCAAGGAGCTGGCACTGGGAAATAAGGGTCTCCCAGCCCAAGCCCCATGACCGCAGAACTTGGGCTGGGACATAAGGGTCTCTCAGTGCCAGCCCTGTGGTCTGGAGCTGGCACTGGGAGCTCTCTGGTAGCAGAGGCTGGGAAGCCTGTTCCTTGCAGAGGCTGGGAAGCTCTGTGATTGCAGAGCTGGATGGGGAACACGTTAGAGAGCTTGTTCTTCTGCACCCATGGAGCTGAGTGGGGAAAAGCTCCCTGGCCTGTTCCCCACCCAACCCCATGAACATGAAGCTGAGTGGGGAACAGGCTCCTCAGCCTCTGCCCAGCGTGCGAAGTGGAGGCTGGGAGCTGTCTTGGTCAGGGGCAGGTCTCAGCCTCATGCTGTGATTAGGAGATCAAGGCATGGGGCTTAGAAAGAGCTGCAGGGGTGGGGTAGGTCTCAGCCCCCTTCCCTGATTCACTGGTGAGGCAGATTGGGGCAGGGGGCTGGGATCTACCTCTACCCTGAGGCTTTCCAAGTTCTTTGTCCCTGGTCAGGTAGTCAGGGCCAGGAGCATCTTGTTGCTGGGGCAGGGGGACATTGTCCCCATCCTGGCAGCACGCAGCCCCTGAGAGCAGGGTGTAATGTCCCAGCCCTGGCCAGGAGACAGCTGTCTCTTGGCCCAGTGCTCCCTGCCAACCCCTGGATTGCACCCAGGGGGAGCCTAGAGCTGCCCCTGATGGTGTCAGGGGCCTATTGCAGGGCCCCAGGCAGCAGGAGCAGTTTATTGCCATTAGCAGCAAATCTGATTCCACTTCCCTGCATATGTAAATGCCTTCCTGAGAGTGTTTGCTCATACGCAGTTTACTCACAAGTAAACCTATCTTGGATCATACGCATTGTAGGCACACCCACTAACTACAAAGCTGGTCAAGGAACTTATGAGTTCATAGATTTCATAGATTTCATAGACATTAGGGCTGGAAGGGACCTCGGGAGATCATCGAGTCCAGCCCCCTGCCCAAAGGGCAGGAAGTCAGCTGGGGTTATAGGATCCCAGCAAGATAAGCATCCAATTTACTCTTGAAGGTGTTCAATGTAGGTGCTTGAACCACCTCTGTTGGCAGACTGTTCCAGACCTTGGGGGCTCGGACAGTAAAGAAATTCTTCCTTATGTCCAGCCTGAAACGGTCTTGCAGGAGTTTGTGACCGTTCCTGACTATCTGGCCCACTAGGCTAATATAACACAATCACAGGGCCTCAAGGAAAAGTAGGTTTGCTCACTCAGTGACACAAAGCCAGGTTTAGGTTTAGACTTTCCTTTTGCTGATACATTCACTTTGGCTAGTGCTCAACTAAAAACCCAGGCTATGGTTCTCACTTGTCTGAAGTACTAAGTGCCAAGATTTTTTTTTCTTAAATTGTCAAAGGCTTTTAGTTTTTGTTTTGCATTAGACCTTGAACCATGGGAACTGGTTCAGGTCCCTGCATCAAATATTTACAACCGTGAAATTCAGATCTGAGATTCTGGTTCACTGCTATGAACTAGTAAAGAACCTCCACTTCATCCTTTGCAAAATCTGATCTTGCATGTCCATATTACTGATTCCAATTCATTTAGTTTCTGAGAATATTAACTAAAGAAAGAGGTACAGCAATACTGATTTTCAATTACTAACTGTGGAAATAGCTCTCTATGATAGCAAAAGCTAATGTTCAAAGATGATTGTATTTGAGAGGAGAGGCAAACTCACACTGAAGAGGTGTCAGAAGAGGCAAAACTAACAAGTTTTTCATCCTTTGCCTTGCAGGGGTAGGTGCTGAGCTCCGGAGAATGAGAGAAGTAGGGAGAAGGAAGAAGGGTGGTCAGTATTACCTGTCCCAGGGACTCAAAGGGACCTTGACTGCTGTGACCATGCAGCATGGGGCTGTTCTTGCTACAACAAAGACTCTTGCAGGAGGAGGAGGAGGATGCCATTCTGGAGCTCACTAAATCAGTACCTGGGTTTGGTGTCCTGCTCACCCCCTCTAGTTACACTACTGGGTGCCAGGCAGGGAAAAGTGAGACTGGTCTGAGAATAGCAATATACGTGCTTAGTAGGGGTGTGAGAAATGGGCCGTATTCAATTCAGATTCGGATTTGGCCTGATTTGGGGGACAGAGATTCGATTTGTTGATTTGGATTACTGTCCCAATTTGATTTGGCCTAATCTGAATCTGAAGGTTCGGCCATAGACACACCTTTAAATGATTTTTCTACATGCCTCGAGGAACCAGGCACTGCTCATGAACACTGCAATGGTGGGGTGGATGGAGGATCCCACAGGAGCACGGCCCCCCCCCTCCCCCCATTGTGCTCAGTGGCAAATCCAGAGGTGGACCAGAAGTACTTCTGGTCTACTTCTGAGTCTGCTGCTGAGTGCACTGGGAGTCCCTCCCCATGCCCCCTGGCTCGGTGATCAGCCATGGGGGGGCCCCCGGATGCCCCTCCAGACCTAAGAGGCACCAGCCGCTAAGCCGGGGGGTGTGGAAAGGGTCCCTTGCGTGCTCCCTGGCAGACCCGAAAGTGGACCGGAAGTGCTTCTAGTCCACTTCTAAGTCCACTGCCGAGTGTGCTAGGGAGCCACCCACACTCCCGTGGGACTCTCCATCCGCCCCACCATCTCAGCATTCATGAGCCTCCTGGTACATTTAAAACATTTAAAGCTGTGTTTTTCTCCAAATCATCGAATCTCTACGAATTGATTCGGAGAGATTAAAGGGTCTCCTGATTCGATTCAGAGATTTAGCTGCCAAATCAGGCTGAATCTCTACCTAATCAGGCCAGCAACTGAAGCTTTGAACAGCCCTAGTCTTTAGGCCCATCACTATCTGTAAGACTCCTATAAACACTTCAAGGATACATTTACTTTTTTATTCAAATATTCTGGACAAAAGGAGTCGCTTAACTTGTGCTTTAACAGGAACCTGAATTAAAATAAAATAGCCAGTTAAAAAATAATCAGTCTGACAACTTTTATTTAAAGTATTTCCCTCCAGAACCAGAGACATGGCTGGCATTGTGACGTATGCACACAAACAGAAATCCCAAAGCCCAGTTTTTCTGGTTCCTTGTATTTTCAGTTACAAACCCATCTGTTTTTTGTTAACCTGGCTTAAAGTTGCTTTGTGACCATGCCATTTTTTTCTCCAACTGAACAAAATACTTCTTTATAAAGAACAACTCCCAGCCAACCAGCCAAGTCACATTTCACAATATTTCAGAAGAACAAAGAAAGAAAGAACAAATCTCATAGACCTCAGAGACGTCATTCTGTGGTTAAAAAGGTCCTGCCTCCTTTGACCTAGTCTACAATGCATCCAGAAGCCAAGGCCAGATTCATGCATATGAATTACTGCTGATATATAGGATTATATAACATGATTATATACATGATTACAACATGATGTACAGGATTATATACATGATTTAAAAATATTTTATATTAATTTAGGTAAAGGTTGTAATTGGTGAAAAATTGGTTCTTCTGACTCTTCACTCACTCATGCCATTGTGGATGGGGAATAACTATGCAAAATGTAAGTGGAATTATACTGGTGTAAACCTGTATAAGAGCGTCTGGTTTCTGGCTTTAATCTTGACTCTTTCCCTTTAATATCTGCAGCTGTTCATCCTTAAATCTCAAGTGATCTAAGTCCATTTTATTATGTTCATTACTTGACACTGCAATAAGCTTCTAAAGAGGAGGAAAAAATAGTTAGACCAAGGCATCAATTTAAACTAAACAAGGTTCACACAAGAGTACTGACTTTGCTTCCAATAAGCCAATGGACCTCGTTTCCATAGAATCAGATGAGATGGAAAGATGCTGTCCTGGAATATTGTGGTACAATATAATGATTATTAACTCAATTCCCTGACACAATTACTGCAGTCCATTTAACTGCAAATGTATCTCCTGTTGATGCCCATTGTATCATTAGCTCTAATAATGTCAGTTTGTATAGTTAAGGACACTGCAAGTTATAACAGCAAGAGAACTGTTCTTTCTCTTCCCATATATAGGAATATACCATGTATGTGTGGTAGTCATTGGGTGAAAATCTAATAGTGTTTCAAGATCTAGGAAAAGCATACACTGAATGCAAATGGCAGGCAAGCAAAACAGAAACAGTGGGCCAAACTGGGCCTTACTGATGAGCAGTTACTTATATGAACAATCCCAACCTGCCGGTCTCCTACTTCATACCATCACAATGTTCTTGTTGTAAATGAAGTTAAAGATGAAAACAGTGCTCCAGGATGGGTTCTCCACTCGGGTAATATTCCCTGAGAACAGACTTGGTTCTTTGATAAAGGGTGAAAACAATGAACATGTACGTAAAATACATCAGTGAGTTAATGGGAGTATGATTAGCCTACACTGAAGTATGTAGGCATACTGATGTTAATAGGACTACTTAAATAAGGAAGAACTAATGTGTTGAGTAATGCCTTGCAGAAATGAGTGCCAATTTATTCATGTAAGAAGGGGGAACAAAAGAGTCACTATCTGTGAATGAGAGAAAATTATAAATACCTGAGTCTGCAAGATGCTGAGTTCCCTCAACTCTTTCTGAGGAAGCATTTAAGAAGGATCGGATTCTCTGTGTTGAAAATGTAAGGACCCACATGACACCAAGAATATAACAGCTATGAAGAGTCTCTTACAAAGCTGAGGTCAAACTTTATGGCCTTGTGTGAGGGCTGGCATTCTGGCCAGCAGCCAGGCCTGAACCCGAGACCCACAGAAATAAAAGCATGGGACGTCACACACCAGCTGGTAGAGCGGGCTCATTTATAACTGTGTAATGTGAATGTAATGCGTATTATAGCAGGAGGAACCAGGGGTCAGTTGGCAGAGCTTTGCTGCTCATTTGGACCACAATTCCCAGAAACGCCCAGGGGCTAGGGAGCTAGGGAAAAAGGATGAGGAAGCTGGAGACTGGGTTAAGGGGAAAAGAGAGCAGTGTGCACGTGGGACCTGGCCAGCATTACACAGAGGAGCGCGCAGCGGAGATATCACTGGCTCGGTCAGCCAGGACTGTGGCCTGAAAGAGCTGGACTCAGATTTCAGGGCAGCTGCAGGCTGCTGTTTGAGTGCTCTAGAGACTGATGGCCTGCTTGGGGACACCGCCAGAGGCATGTGCGTTGTGGGGAGTTAAGGTGCTGAGTATATGTTATCACTGTGTTAATACTTCTTTACCCATTCCCTCCCTTAGACCCACTGGCTTGTGACCCTAACTCCTATGATTTTCTGTATAAATGGGAGCTCTCCCTTTCTTTTTGTGCCAATTTCTGGGGCTGCAGGGTTGGCACAAATTGGTGGGAGCATTGGGATTCTGGAAGGGGGAAGTGAGGCAAGTGGGGTTCGGTGGTCATAGGCCAGAAGGTGCTGCAGTGAGTGTGTCTATTTTGTTTGTTGTGTGGGTATTTGATCAGGGAAGATGAGTACCGCAGAGGAGGGGGGACCCCCTGTGGGAAGGGAAAACACACACACCCCATCCAGTGTCTTAAGATCTGTATTCAATCCAGCACCCTGCAGAGGGGAGCAACAAGAAAGGGGGGGGGGGGGCTGTGGTGTGAGCCATTTGAAATGGCAGCTTATTTAAATGGGTGGAATGAGGATACAAAGCTAAAATCCGTGAGTCTGTTGCTCACAGGAAAGGCCAGAGCGGTCTACCATGGGCTTAGCAGCGAAGCCAAACAGGACTAATTGTAAGAAGACTTCAGCAGAATCAGTGCAAGAGTTTGGCATTGCCCTAAGATGATTAACTGCAAAGGCCTTCTCACAAGTCAGCCCAGATACAGGACCTGCTGTTTGTGACTACTTGGTCAGCAATGCCTTGACTGGGGAGAAGCGGGTCCAGCTTCTGTTGGGGAGGCTCCATAGCCTGAGTGATGCCATAACACTAGCCACTGAGATGGAGGTGATGAACAGGCTGGAGGCCCTAGATATCCAAGGTGCTGAGGCAAGGGTGCATGTGCATGCCAGGGAGAAGAAGTCAGGAGCACAGTGCTGCCAGCTGCCCCCTGGTCCCTTCTACAGATACACAAATTACGGACACATCACACCTGTGCAGAACTGGGGGGGAATGCATCCAGGTCAGAATGACACCACTTGCCTCCTCTAGCATGAAGTGGGCAGAAAGCCTGTAATTGCTGCAGAAAGGAGGTCCTTAGGTGATACCAAGGTGTTCTGGTAGCTGCTTTACCACCCCAATTAATCATTTTGGCATAAGGTGAAGTAGTGGATAAAGTAGGGTGCGACTAGGACATTCCTATACCCTGGCAGTTCCCATCTGTTAGTTGACCGCAGTGTCTGCAGAGCATGAAAGCAAGTGGAAGCATCCTGAATAAAAGGAATTAATGGAGGCATTTTCTGTGCTCATGATAGACTTTGCAATTTTCTTTGTTAATGAAATTGCCCAAATACCCCAAGCAGCTGCTAAGGAAGTGCTGAAGAAGCTCTTAAAAGATTTCAATAGCTTATTTAAGTTAATAGGAAAAAGACCTCCTCATTATGTAATTTGTTGATGAGCTCAGACACTTTTTGGAATGATTTCTTGCATAATTTACCTTATTGGTGTATTATTTATAAGTCTCCTTTCAGCTTGCAGCTCAGGACTTGGATATAGATCCCATACAGCAAGTAGTATGTGTTACCTGGTGTCAGAGAAGTTGAAAATGTTACTGACACCCCAGGGAAATTTGAGTAAAACAGCAACGTAGTCAAAGTTAACCTTTCAGTGTTTAATTAATGTAAAATGCTCTCTTGTTACCTCGGAGGAATCTAATAATTGATCAAGGTCTATGCTAGTTGGAGGATTATGACATTTAGAGCCAGAAAATGATCTCCTTAGGATGCCAGGCATCAATTTTTGACTGAATTCCCTGCTGCATCAGAGTACTGCAGCATCCATCCTCCCATGACTGTCTTAAGTGGAAGATTTCTGAGTGCCGCATCTAAAAACATATAATGATGGGAAAGCCCAAATGCTGCATCGCATGGGTGTTCAGAGGCTTGTGGGCAAATAGGTTGTGTATATCCAGAGCTGCCTAGCACTACTTAGCTGGTAGCTAAACATATTTTTCCTTTTTCCTGCCACTAGTGAACCATTCTGACATTAGCAGTCTTCTGTCAAGTGGTAGCAGATGGCAAGGGCCTTGCCTATGGGCTTCCCAGTGGAAGAGAAAGCAGTAATGTGGAGTTTGCATATAACCTAAATGTAACATTTTGCTTGCATGCATATATATCACACACCCAACCCTGGAATAGAGGTGGTGATACAAAGCCTAGGCAAATCCTCCTTTCAGGAACCTCAACTCTACACCAATGGCTCCTACAAAGGAACTGTGTTTCCAGAACCAATTATGGGAAGTGGGCAGAGGGAAAGCTCTTCTGCTTTTGTTCATCTCACCCTCTTCAGAAGCTCTGCAGAGAAATATACAAAGCACCAACTAAAACAGTAGGTCTTCCCAAGAAGTGAGCTAGCCCATCATCAAGGATATGAAAGGCCATATGCAATAGCACTAAGTGCTAAACATGGTACTAGCTCTCTGGAAAGTCTGTCTTGTAATGATAGCCAGAGGATAATGATAAGGATAGGAATAAGGATGACTAACTGCTAGGATACCCACACTACATTTGCAGGACCAGACTGAGAAAAAAAAACAAACCTGTAGTAGGATTGGAGTTTTCCATTCATCATCCTGTCAGAAATGGAATTGACCTCGCCAGTAGAAGTAGTAAGGTGAGCAATGGCTGCAGAAGCAATGAAACCTATGCAATGCATCAAGATTAGAGAGAATCTGCCCAAGGCCTGAACTTCTGATCTGTCTCTGGGACCCCAGAATTCCCCTCACTTCATTGGCAACATAAGTAAACGGAGCTGAACTGTTCTCAGTGGGAGCAGATGACAGAACAAGGAACAATGGGCTCAAGTTGCAACAGGGGAAGTTTAGGTTACATATTAGGAAGAACCTTCTCACTTGGAGGGTTGTAAAACACTGGAACAGATTACCTAGAGAGGTGGTGGAAGCTCCCTCCTTGGAGGTTTTTAAGACATGGCTAGAGAAGGCCTTTGCTGGGATGATGTAGTTGGGGCTGGTTCTGCTTTGAGCAGGGGGTTGGACTAGATGTGATCTCCTGAGGTCCCTCCAACCCTCATTTTCTGTGATTCTAAGATTCAAGAAGAAGCTCTTCATAGAAGAAACCATAGACTTTATGTGCCCTACCCAATCCCTTCTGAAGGGTGAACATCTCTGAGCCTGATCTGCCCTGAGCTGAAATATTTTGTTATTGCTTTGGTTGTTTTGTTGATTAAAGCAAGGAACAATTTATTACTTCAGTTTTACTGTATGAGAATTTACTACTTTGCGTGTCAGTCTTGGGGCCAGCTTGGCCCTACTAACATCAGACTCAGCTAATCAGAATGTTTCTTCCAAAGTATGCTCGATGTTTTATGTGAAATAATATCATCTGTCAAGCTTGACAAAGCTAAACACTGATGCATTTGCTGCTACCTTGGGGCAAACATTGAACCTGGGTCTTCACTGTATTTTCTTGCTCTACTTAGAACTGAAGGTACAACTTTGAAATAACTATTTTTACATAGTATCACCTATGAAGCCCCAAAGTCTTTTATTTACCACTTTCCTATAGATAGTACCTAATTTATGAGGCTGATCTGATGTGTAAATTTGAATAGAGTGACTTTCTCCATTGTTTTTATACGAAATCTGAAATTCATAGATTCACAGATTGTCAGGGGCTGGAAGGGACCTAGCAGATCATTGGGTCCAGGCCCCCAACTCTAGGCAGGAAGACAACTGGGGTTAGGTGGCTCCAGCGAGGTGACTGTCTAGTCTCCTCTTGAAAACCTCCAGGGTAGGTGATTGCATCACCTCTGGAAGGAGTTTATTTCACAGTCTGGACGCCCTGACTGTGAAGGAGTTTTTCCTAGTATTAATCCTGAAGCAGCCTTCCAGGAGTTTGTATCCATTGGTCCTGGTCTTCTCCAGGGGTGCCCTAGTGAACAGTTGTTCACCACGCTCCTGATGCACTCCTTTGTCATAGTGGTAAGCTGCTATCAAGTCCCCTCTTAACCTTCTTTTCTTTAGGCTAAAGAGGCCCAGGTCCCTCAGCCTTTCCTTATATGGCTTGCCTTGCAAGTCCCTGATCATACGGGTGGCTCTTCTCTGGACCTTCTCAAGCTTTTCTATGTCCTTATTGAAGTGCAGCACCCAGAACTGGATGCAGTACTCCAACTGTGGTCTCACCAGTGCTGAGTACAGTGGGAGTATCACTGCCTTAGTTTTACGTGAGATGCATCAGTTGATGCATGCCAGCATGTTGTTTGCCCTGCTGACCATTGCCTCGCACTGGTGGCTCTTATTCATGTGATGGTCAAACATTACCCCTAGGTCCCTTTTGGCTGTGGTGCAAGTCAAGCTGTCACCACTGAGCCTGTATGTATGTTGAGGGTTGTTTGCCCCCAGATGGAGCACCTTACACTTGGAAGTGTCAAAGTTCATCTGGTTCTAGTCTGCCCAACTCCCGAGCCTGTCCAGGCCCACCTGTATCAGCAACCTGTCTTCTGGCATGGCCACACTGCCCCATAACTTGGCATCACCCATGAACTTGGCCAGAGAGCTTTTCACTCCCACATCCAAATCATTGATAAGGATGTTGAAAAGCACCGGTCCAAGCACAGACCCCTGAGGGACACCACTGGCCACTTTGCACCAGGATGACACAGATCCATTCATGAGAAGTCTCTGGGTCCTGCCCTGAAATGAGTTTCCCACCCACTGAACTGTCGAGCAGCTGAGCCCACAATCATCCAGTTTTCCCACCAGGGTATTGTGGGAAACTAGATCAAAAGTCCTTTGGAAGTCTAGGTATATAACATCTACCTTGTCTCACATGTCCAGGTGCTGAGAGACCTGGTTGTAGAAGGAGATGAGATTGGTAAGACAAGACCTACCCATGACAAAGCCATGCTGGCTGTTGTTCAGTAGTCTACCCTCCACGAGCATATCATACATAAATTTTATAATGAGCTTTTCCAGGATTTTCCCTGGGATGGAGGTTAAGCTGATTGGCCTATGGTTGCCTGGGTCCTCCCCCTTCCCCTTGAAGATGGGCACAATGTTGGCCCTCTTTCAGTCCTTAGGGATCTCCCCTGAGCGCCACAAATTCTGAAAGAGCTTCCACGATGACCTCAGCCAGCTCCTTCAGCACTCTTGGATGGAGTCCATCCGGTCCCACTGACCTATAAATGTCTAGCTTTTCTAGTTGGTATTACACCTGCTCAGCATCCACAGTGGGGAGGCTGCCATTACTGGCATGCCCCCTGTGATCCTTCTCTCGCTTGTCTTTCCCCTTGATCTGGTGAAATACCAAAGCAAAGTGGGCATTCAGTTCAGTTTTCTCCCGAGTGATGGTTACCAGCTGTCCTGAGGTGTTAAGCAGGGGTCCACACTTCCATTTCTTTTCCTTCTGACACCTACATCCCTAAAGAAGGACTTCTTATTGTCCTTGACTCCTGTGGCTAACCTAAACTCAGGTTGCCGAACTCATGAATCCCCCCATTTCATATCACATGATTCCTGATCAAATATCAGTGAGGAGAGGAAATGTCAACCAGTGACAACAGAGCAACCCCCTTTCCCTATGAAACTGCCACCTAAATAAAAATAACTATGCAGAGAAGGCAGAGCTCGCATTTTAATGGAAATGGCTTGGGCCAGGCAGTGAAACTTTCATGAAGTGGGGGAATTCGTGAATTCCCTTACTTCATATTACAGGAATGATTTTCAAACTTGTTTGGATTTTTTTTTTAATAGTATTTTTGCTTCTGGGCTCTTAGCCCTTCAAGGTACACTGTAACCACATTTTCAAACCTTCCTTCACAACTGTGATTACTATAAACTTTTTTTGTTGATAACTGAAGCTCAGATTCTCTTACGTCCACTTTACTCAGGCTCTGAGGCCTAAGGAAAATCATTTGTTACAGTACCATCTGCAATAAAATCAGCATAGCTGGCAGCACTGCCTTTGTCTAACTATTTTGCCAAAGCTTTTCCTTGCTCTGTGATCATTACAATGATTCTTCCTAGATAACCAGTTTTAGAAGATGACTGGTTTCAGGCAGGTGAGTTAGTGTATTTTTAAAAGAGCACCCAGAGCTTTGGATGGGCACTTGTATTGCAGAATGGTAAACACCTAGAGAGAAATACTCAATCGACCACATTCAAATCAGCTAGTAATAGCCCAACTATATCAATTTAATTTCAGGCCTTACATTGAATCCCAATTGGAGCCTCAATCCTTTTGTTTTATAGGCTCTACAGGTAATCGCCCTCCCACACAGCAGCACAGTGGGAATTAATTATGTAGCAGATATAGTTATGTAAATGCAATGGCTTCTCTCCACTCACATTGCACTGCAAACTTTATTTTCCTAGTGATGGCTGTTTGCAGCCATTTTGCATTCAGTTCAGTGCAGGCTGTCATTGTAAACCCTTGAAAAGATGGGTTGTGCAGCCAGGCCTGAAAGTTAACCAACTTGAGCTATTGCAAACCAGTAGTTTGCAAGATCACATGAGTATGCTCTAGCCATATATCCCCAGCTGAAGACAGTCTTTGCAAAAGACAGACATGGTAAAAAAGTGGCTTAGAATACTTACCTATTTATATTACAGCAGCATCTAAAAGCCCCTGTCATGAATCATGGTCCTATTTTGCTAGGTGCTGTACTAACATGTAGCAGAGATAGGGCCCTGTCCCCAAGAATTAACAATCCAAATACAAGATGAAACTATATGCAGCAAATGACTGGCACAGGGGAAAAGCAATGAGTGAATGTTGGCCAGTATGTTAGGCAGTAGGGGTAAGTATATCAGCTGCCTAAACTTTATGAAGCTTTAAATGGGAATCATAGCAATGACTTTTAAGAAGAGATTTGAATCAAGACAACGAGTTAGCTTTGAACAAGTTCACAGGGAGCTCTTTTCATGGACAGGCAGCAGGAGAGAAAGCACAAATGAAAGTTGCAGCGCACAGGGGGAAATAGCAGCACAGGTCTAAAAACACACCGTGAGTGACTGACACCCAGCAAATTCCTACGTTACTTCACCTCACAGGTGGGAAAAGGTGAACCAGAAAGTGGTTCACTTTCTGACCCAAGCCATTTCCATTAAAATGGGAGCTCTGCCTTCTCTGAATAGTAATTCATATTTAGGTGGCAGTTTCATAGGGACAAGGGGTTGCTCTGTTGTCAGTCGTTGACATTTCCTCTGATATTTGGTCAGGAATCATTCTGGGGCCAAGCTACATGGAAGAGCTGCTGTTCGTTCACTGCTCAGTTTCTCCCGACTGAGCATAACAGATCCAGGGCTTCTGCAGCATCTCTCTCCAACCTTATGTCCAACACTACATCACGTACAGGTAGTGCTCCCAGTCCCACAGTTGGAGTCTATGGTGTACCAGCTGTGTCATCCTCCACTGCTGTTTGCACAATGTTTGGGGATCCTCAGATATATTCTGCTTCTCATGATGTGCCATGGGCATATTCACGCTGACAATGCTAAATGCACAGTGCAATGAATGAAGTACTTTGTGACTAGCCATCACTCAGAACAAGGTAGCAAACCAACCCAGGGCTTCATTTGCTTTAATATCTGTTATTTATTGTCACAGCAAATTCTTCTGGTGTTCTCAGCACTTACCTTCAGTGGAATAAACCAAGTCTTAAAATGGCCATTTATAATCCAACGGCATATGGCGGTTAGTACAGCCACTGCAGTGGCATGGAATCACAAACACATTGACAAAAAGCATCCCATTAATTCGGGATTCGTGTCTGGGGCATTGGGAGATTTGAGGGGTAGTTATTGCTGCATCCTTCCCAAAGCTGTTCCATGTGCTTCCACCAGTGCAAGCAGAGGTCACCTGGTCATTGAAGCTGGGCCTCACCCAATCCCTTATGTACCCATGTCCCTTAGAGCAGTGATTCTCAGCCAGGGTGCTGTGGTACCCCAGTTCGCTGTGAGATCCTTTCAAGGGTGCTCCGGTGTGCCATGTAGGCTAGGGACAGACACTGATTCAAACAGCCTGAGGATGAATTGATTCAATCTTTGGAGGTTAGCCCAACCTGGCTAGGCTGAACCAGTTCGTAACTGCACAAACATCCCGGCAGTGGCTCACACTAGAAGCCGAGGGGCATTAAAGCAGCCCTCCCTTCTCATCCATAGAGCTGAGCTGGGGGAGGGGTATGGCTGGGCCCCAGCAGGATGCTCTGTTAAGGGGGGATTCCCCCCTCTCCTTGATAATAGAGCATTTATCAGTTCTGTTATTAGCATTTAGCACCCCATCAGAAAACAAAGCCTCTCTCATTAGTTCAAGCTCTTCTTAAACAACTTTTTTCCAAGGAAAGGAACATTCTAAGGAACATTACCATCTACCTGTTGATTAGCTCCAAAAAGCCCTAAACTGACACAGTCTTGTCTGCCTTTGTCCTGTAAGCCTTACACAGACGTCTCTCAGCATTAGCTAGCATACCACATACTGGCTATGGTCCATGCTGTGGGATGGAGGAAGGGGAGAATCCCTGCTGGAGCAGCAGTGGGGTGGGCAGGGGAAGCCAGGCAGAAGCTGCTGGGCTTGCAACTCTCTGCCAGAGCTGTAGCCAGGGAGCAGAGGGGCAGGGCTAGCTCAGGTCTCCGAAGCAGAGAGCCCAGCCCAGCCCAGAAAGCATGCCAGGATGCTGGGGGCTCTGATTTAAATTTAAACCAGGAAGGGGTCTGGGACAGACATTGCATAAATCAGTTTGACTCAAAGCAGTTAAGGCTGATACTATATTCAATCAGGTTTATCTCAAACTGGTTTCAGCCATTTTCAAACTGGTTTATATGTACTGAACGTCTGTTCTGTTACAGGTTTAAACCAGTTTCTGAACACTTAAACCAGTTTATGTGTAATGTCTGTCCCTAGCCACAATGTTAGCAGCGTCAGGCATTCAAACACAATTCACAAGATAAACACAGAGGTTGCAAATAGATATTTATAGTGTTAAAAACACTCTGACTTGCTGTGGTCTTTTTGAGATCTTTGCAATAGAAAAATTGCTTGATTAGTTTTCATTCTTTTATGACTACAGAACAATAAGAGTTGACATTTTCTGAGAATTGCCTTGAGCCTAATGGGTTTGAGAACCACTGACTTAAAGGGTAATTACCACCATGGGCAAAGCTAGGATTCCCAAGGAGCTTGCACATAAAGCAGGCTACCCCAGTTAAATGGAGCCCATGCTTGTGTCTGTCTCCTTGTGTGTCTTTTCAGAGAATCCAGAACGTGTCATGACTTGCTCTAGATTTCACTGAGTTCTTTGTGCAGAACCTACACTGAGCTGGGATTTATGATGAGCAAAATGAAAGAAATAGTACCAGCTCACCAACAAAATGGGCATTTGAATATGTGGACACCCAGTAGCTGAGTCATCATGACCAAAACTTGTATCCAGTTATTTTTATAAGCATAGCTTTGAAATATACAGGTGCATAGATCTTAAAATATGATCTTGCATGAGCTATTTATGTATAGACTTAATATATTTGCTACTCAATTCATCATTTACCTGTAGGGAAGTTCTGTGGTTTCAAGGCAGATTTTTTTTTTTAAATTTTATTTACCCCAACTGGCTAAATGCCAGCACTTTCCACAAAGGTACTGCATTTAAGTCCTGGGGCCTGGCAAAAATCTGATTCCACAAAGAACATTGCAAAACTTTCTTCCTGAGAGAACAGCTCCATTTACTACATCTGAGCCGTTACCATTATGAGGGAAGGAAGGAATGAAAGCTTTAATTAGTTAATTGTTGTTTTAAATTACTCAGAGGTGCTAACTAGGTCTTGCAGCCAAATCCTCTGTTTGCATGTTATTTGCCAGATCAAGTGAAAGGTCTCCATGATGAAAGAGGAACCGAGCAAAAAACTAGTTTGTACATAGAAATATGCCCCTTGGCTCCTGTTG
The DNA here is from genome assembly GCF_001723895.1 of Crocodylus porosus. Lineage (NCBI taxonomy): Eukaryota > Metazoa > Chordata > Crocodylia > Crocodylidae > Crocodylus > Crocodylus porosus. The sequence continues at coordinate 437,398 of NW_017728918.1, forward strand.
AAAGCTCTGGCTGGAGATTTAATGTTTCTAGTTCTGTTACATATTTGCTGTGTCAGCTGGCCCATCAGTTTTCCACATGTAAAATAGGGTTAATATTTTCCCATTGGAAACCACGGAGATGGATTCATTAGCACCAGTGAAACAATTGCTCAGATGCCATAGTCAGAAGTCCCATGCCTGTGAAGGAGCTATTACTTTTGTCACAATTGCTTTCTCAAAGCTGTAAGTCTGCCATCTTCTTTCCTGAACTTGGCCAAACAAATGGATTAGGACCATCCCTACGAAGGAGCCAGTATGAAATCCCAGGACTTGAAGGCCAGCAAAGTTTTCGGTGAGTTTGAATTGAAACCTGCTGAGTTTGCACCTCAGAAGACTTAGTCTGGCTTTGCTTAACCATCCCTGCAGGCAGTGTAAAGGGACAAAGGGACCTTTCCTTCAGCTTCATTTCAAAACTTATATTTGGTTACTCCTACTGAATATTTTTGTCCTGTTGCCACCTAGTATTTTTGAGTTAGAAAATGAAGTGGGGCATGACCGTTGAAAGGCATCTGCTTTGCCTTTCACTCAGCCACCTTGTCTGTGATCCATCAGGTCTCTGTCATAACACTTAGTCTCACCTCTCAGAAGTGTCATCTCAGCTTGGCGGCAGCTATAAAACAATTACCAGGCAGCCGTGCTCACAGGCTCTTTCCAAATACCAAGCCCACGGTCTTCACTCGCAGCCCCTCAGGGATGCTTTAAACTATGGTCTAATTCCTGTTACCAGCAAAAGACCTCATAAAGCATAAAGTAGAAGTGTAGTACCTTCCCATCATGCCGTCTCTCCTCTCTTATTCATCAACATCATCAAATAAATTCCCTGATCTACGGCAGGAGGGGAAGGTGTATGTACAGGCCTCAGCTTCAAGGCTGCTTTGGTTGGAAAAGGCCTTTTCTGCTCACTGCTCAGCATCTAGAAGTTGCCAGGGTAACATTATCAGAGAGCTCTCATCCTCACAGCACCCCTTTATGGCAAGGCTCCCCATTGCAAACTAAAGTCGCTTGTGGTTTTTTTCTCCTAACAGACTTCGGCATAAGGTCCTATGCGGGTCAGGTCCTATGGAGTCCCACTCTTCCCAGGGTCAATATTGTGCATCAAGAACCACATAGCATCAACCCTGCCTGGCAAATAACATAGCTATTCAAACCCACTCTGTTCCTGCACCCCCAGGGTTTCTGCCAATCTCACTTCTTCCATCAGGGAATAGCACAGGTATTTTGTGAGCAGCCAGTTATGCCCTGTCATTCTCTCTCGACAGTGTCTCAGCCAGGCACCTTAATCTCAGGAGACAGACTCACAGGTTTTGCTACCCTCTCCTTTCCAATAGTGTCCCCCCTGCCCCAAATTCCCTCATTTCAAGCTCCAACCCTGCCTTGAACTCCTTCTTATTATGGCCTCTTGCTCAACCAACCGCACCCTTTCCAGGTGCACCCTGGAAGCTTAATTGGCTCTCCCGGTGTTCATCACTTTCCCCTTGGCAGCCTGGCTCCAGGCTTGTCACCCATGACTTTGGACCTGATGCTCTTAAAGGGCTCTTTCGCCTTGTGAAGGAGAGCATCAGCCCATTTGCATTCTGGATTCGTGCCTCAGAAGGGAGTTTGTCTTGTTTCCCTTGTTATTGTCTCATTTCCCTCCAGCTTCTCCACTCTCCTCAGGTCTGAACGCTCACGTAGGTTCTTGGCCAGAGTGCAGGACCTCCATCTAACCCAGGAGGTGCACAGCCCCACCAGGGGGGGCGCCTTGTTGAACCTAGAGCTGGCCACGGGTGATGACCTGGTGAGGGGGCTGCGGATGCTTGACCACCTGGGCAACAGTGATCATCGCCTGCTGGAATTCACTATCCAGCACAAGGTGGCAAAGGCATGCAGTAAGGCAGCAGCCCTTGATTTTAGGAGGGCAAACTTCAACGAGCTAAGGAGGATAGTTGGAGAAG
>NW_017728918.1:440751-453672 GCF_001723895.1 Crocodylus porosus
AAGAGAAGGCTGAGGGGGGATCTTGTGGCCTGTTATAAACTAGTCAGAGAGGACCAGCAGGCATTGGGGGAGTCCCTGTTCCCCCGAGCACCGCCAGGAGTGACCAGGAATAACGGTCACAAGCTGGCAGAGAGTAGGTTTAGGTTAGATATCAGGAGGCGCTACTTCACGGTCATAGCGGCTAGGGTCTGGAACCAGCTTCCAAGAGAAGTGGTGCTGGCTTCTACCCTGGGGGTGTTTAAGAGGAGGCTGGATGAACACCTTGCCGGGGTCGTTTGACCCCAGCACTCTTTCCTGCCATGGCAGGGGGTCAGACTAGATGATCTGCTCAGGTCCCTTCTGACCCTAGAAACTACGAAACTATGAAACTGTGATTTTCTGAGGTCAGTTTCGACTTTACGACGCTTGATCCGATGCTACTCCATGCCAGCGGACAAGTTCACTGCATCACTCATCTCCCTGAAGAACATCTGTCCAAACTTCCTTGGACACTTTCTTTAAGAAAGCAGACAAGACTCCAGAAAAACCCGGGGCCAAGACTTCTGAGAAGACTCCATCCAAGAGCCCTTCAAAAAGTCCAGCAAAGTCACCTCAGAGAAGTCCTTCCAAATCAATATGATTGCTGTTTACAATATAAATACATTAATGTAGATATATTATTCACCTATAATTGATTGAGTACAAAATTCTGGGGTATTTTTGGTGAAAATAGGGTATCAGGCCTTGGTTCAGGAACCGAACCCCCATTTATAACATTGCTCCTATGGGAAAATCCATTGGAGTTATGACGTTTTGACTTAAGGTGTGGTTTTCAGGAACCAATTGTGTCGTAAGTCTGAGGACTGCCTGTATTAACTAAACAGGAGCCTTTTCTTCCTAGTCAGCTTTAGTCAGAAAGGGCTACCTTTGGTGGCTAGCTAGAAGTAAGTTTTCATTGATGTGAAACCTTTGGTGGCTAGCTAGAGGTGAGGTTTCATGGATGTGAATCCTCAATGCATCCCTCCAGTCAGGAGGAAGATGGTTAAACCTGCTCCTTGTCATTTCCTATCATCCAGCCTCAGCAGCTTTCCACTCCGGGTGCTACTATTGGGGAATCTTATTCTTGGGTACGTACCCCTCCACATGTGCTGTTCAGGGAGCCTCGCTCAGGGCCGTGACTTCTACTGTGTATCGTGGGACTTAAATGTTATGCACTATGGCACGAGCATCCTTTTGCACATCTAGACTGTAGCCTCTCTGTGCCTCAGTTCATCATCTGGAAAATGGAGACAGGAGCCCTACCTTTCCTTATGGGGATGATACGAAGATTAACACTGAGCAGATTCTGAGGCGCTCTGATACTGTTGTGGAGGGAATGGGGTTACTGAGCATCAGTAGCCAGTTTGGACAATGTCACAAGTAGGACCTGCAGCTCCCCTGTTGTGTGCTGGGGCTGTGAAATACTCCCACTGCAATATGGCAATGTTAAAAAACTTACTGTGCAGACAGGTATATGACTCACAAAGTGAAAGACAGTGAAGAATCAGGTTCTTGTGATATAAATAAAATACCCCAGACCACCATTTGGTGACTCTAATGCAAACCTAATCTTGTGAGAGGAAATGAAGCGATATTTGTTTCTGAACTTTGGTGCAGGAAAACAGTTTATTGCAACTTCCCTCCACTTTATGACTAGAGCAAAACTTGTACCTGGAGGATACAGTATGTATTTTTATCCCAGGTGGCAGTGCATTGGATGAAAAATAAATGAATCCCACAAATCTTCACTAATAAACTGGTTAATAAAGTATTGATCTTTGTATTGAGGAAGCCAGGAACAAATATCAATAAAGCTTTATTTCTTTCTGGAGAGTCAACCTCCATATTCAGGCATTTTCTTTGTTTACTCCAAATGCAATAAACCTGCCATATTAAACACAGTACCCATTGGAGACTCAAGCACAGGGTATATGCAGCCATGCACCCAGTGCTTATTGCAGGATTGCCTTTTGTGACATTTGTTTGCAGCTGCACATGCATACTAAGCAGAGGGATCATGTTCTGATATCAGCATAATAACAAAATCCCATTAAAATAATAATAGTTAGCACTGATAAGGGCCTTCTAGACCAGGCTGGTTCTCCTTATTCATGCAGGTATCCTGCAGAACTCAGGTAGGATAAGCATGAATTGACTCTTCTGGTTCAGAGTACTGCATTAGGCAGCTAGCTAGGCTATGGACCAAACTCTCCTTTCAATATCAAAACAATGACCAAGCTCCTAATCCTTGCCACAGACCTGTGAAACTAGTAAGTATTGTTATTCCCATTTTACAGATAGAAAATTCAAGCACAGAGAGGCATATCAGGTTGTGGAAATAGGTGACATTGCTGGAATCAGCACTGAGGGGTTTCTGACTCACTAGTGTTATGCATATTATACCTGTACATGAACTTTAACTTCATTGTAACTATGTGTACACTGAACTCATGTCTAGTTGTCCTTGCTAATGTTTATCATAGGATATACATAAAGTGATATCAGGCACCTCCTCATTTAGCACCAGTCACAATCCAACACGACACAGTTCCAGAGGGGTCGGACTGCTCTTAAGCTAGTCGCATGAGATGGTCTTAGTTTAGAGTCACCGAGTCATTGTTAGGCTTTATATTTTTGACAGATTGCAAAAGTAGAAAGAAAAGTGTGCAGACACGCAGAGCATTAAATCAATAAGGAATTCAGAGCACAGTAGGGTTTCTCTCTCTCCTTTTTTTTATTGACCGTTTTATACTTGGAGTCTACTTGTACCAAGAAACCTGCACAGAATTTGCAAGCCCAAGCATTGGTAGCAAAAAGGAAAAGGTTGGAGGAAGCATCAGATAGTCTGTATGCATAGGGCTTGAATGCTGTGTGCTGGGGGTGCTTAAGTGCAGCCTTGTCATCTAACCTGCGAGGGCTTTCAGGCCCAGAAATTTGGTGGTGGGGGAGTGCTCACAGAGTTAATTGCTGTTCCCCTGCTGCCAAATTTCTGGACTCATGGGGAGCGCCATGGGTTGGATAACATGGTACCATGCACTAGATCACCTCAGTATACAGCCAGATCTGGGATCAGGTCAGGCCAGTGCATGGCTTCATCTGGATGCGTGGCGTCACACGGACCAAACCCGTATGGGATCTGGCCTGCTGACTGACCCTGTGCTACTCATCTGGCCGATGGGGCCAGAATTTTGGGTGTCACCGCTTTGCATGATAGCACACCATAGTTCTCTTAATAAAGAGCTAGTTAGTTGTACAGTCATGGAGTCCTGTCCTGTTAGTACCTACCCCATGGTGCTTGAAACAGCAGCAGATGAGATGACCTTTTAATACCAGCTGCACTTCTGGTGTCAATCAGCTCTGGCATGCAGCCACTGCAGAGAACCAAACTCACTCTGTGGTCTGTAGCTCCTCATTTTCCATTCTTCCTTCTAAGGCAGCCAGTGTGTAGATGATAACATATGGGAGCCAATTCATTGTTCCTCCTCCATTTTGTAATTTGGCCTCAAAACCAGGTGTAAATCCTGCTAACAGTACCACGTGGGAAGCAAACACTGCCGTTTGCATGGTAAAGGGACATCAGTGTGTTGGGTGCATGAGGGATAGGCTTTGGACCCTTTCTCCTCCTGGTCATGATGAGGGACTGAGTACTAAGCAATGCAGTATGTTGGGAGGTGTTGGAAGTCTTCAGAAGAGAAGTGCAAATTAGCTTTGAAGTATATGGCTATTCTCTAGTAGCTCCCCAACTCGTCCAGGGGGGCCGATAGACGCAGGCAGATTTTGGCTGTTTTGAAATGACTTTGCTTAATTGCCTACTGCCTTTTCATTAAAGGCATGGGGTAATTAATGGGACATGGAAAGTGGCCATATCCATCAGACTTAGGAGCTAAGTTGTTCAAACCAAATGCAATGAGTGCTGGAGAAATGAGAAATTAATGTTTCCTTATCAAACATTCCTAAGGCAAAATGCTGCATAGTGTGTAGGGGAGAGAAAAACACATTTCCAGGATGTAGCAGTACATTCTGGAAAGCATAAAATTAAGTCAGGAGCACAAGCACTCTCCATTTCCTCTGACTTCCTGAACTTTGTGATTTATCTTGGTTATTATTTCATTATTTTTGGGAAAAGATACAGGTAGCTCACAAGTAATGTACACATTAAGTCATGGGAAATGAACTGGAATGTATTCATTCCTTAGTTATGGTATTCTATATTATAAAGAGGCACAGGTTCACATGTATGTGTGGTTGCATTCGTGTTCTGCATACTTTTACATACATAGATATCTGATGCGATACGATGCTAGGTTGATCAACATAACATTTAATGTGCTTAGATAGGAATGTGTATTTAGCATAGATTTGTCATGTTATAATAAATATGTTGGATGCTGTATTCAGAAAATGTTTTTTTTTTAAACTGGAATCTTTCCACAGGAAAAGATCAATTTGGCAGAATTTTCTGTTAGCAGAACCAATTGGAAATATTTAGTTTCTGGATGATATTAATATTTATGCCCATCTATGACAGCATTGCTCACTCTCTGGCCTGTGGGCTGAATCAGACCCATGGAGTGCTGTTATCCAGCTAATGGAGCTCCCTACAGGTCTGGAAATTTGCCAGCAGGGGTGCAGAAGAAGTGTTAATAGCTCCCAGAGCCCTGGCAATTAATGCTGCCACTGTTCCCTGGCTGCTAAATTTTGGGCCAGTTGACATGGCTTCATATTCAAAGTCACTCTGTGGCTGGATCTGGCACATGTAGCTGCACTGGCAGGTAGCGTGCACCTGATTGTACCTGAAGACCAGTCCCACAGACAGATCCTGTGCTGGGTCAAGTCCACAGACAGACTCTGTGTAGGATCTGACCTGTGGTCTGGCCTTATGTCACTGGCCTGTGGGGCTGGAGGGGGTTAGCACTACTAGTGGTGGCCTTAGGGTTGTTGGGGCCCTGGACAAGAGAGTCATTTGGGGCTCCTTAGAGGCTTAATTTTGATGACCTATAAGCAAGTTTGAAATTAAAAATGTCCATGTCACATTGCCCTATCCATGAAACTTCTCTTTTCTATCCCCCCTCACAACCTTCTCCTTTCCAGAAAAAAGGATCCTAGATCTTTCAGCCTTTGCTCTTAAATCACGTTTCCCAGGTCTCTAATAATTTTTGTTGCTTTCTGCTGGAATCTTCCCAATACTGGAATTCCCTTGGGACCGTGTAACAGGGGGCCTTCTCCAGGCTGACTTCCCAGTGGCCTGCCCACCTGTTTCTAGGCTAACCGCCCTCCTTCTCACCCACTATGCCTTGTTGGTAATTAATTAGTTGATATAAATTAAGCTGGAAGCTGCCCATTTCCTGCCCTGATGCCAGGGGGGGCTATCTGTGGCTCCGTTCCTCCCCTACACCACAGTCCAAGCCTCGCAGATGGCATCCACAGTTCTTACAATCACCGGCCCCATGCTGGGCCCCAGAATTCTCCGATCAGGACCCCTCTAAGATCCCTCCATTCTGGCGGCCTAATCCGCCTTCATGCAGCATAGCTCCCTGAACTGCTTCCCCTTTACGGGTTTGGTCCCTCTGGGACCTTTGGCTCTACTGGCCCTGGCCCTCCTCCAGGCCAGCTGGAACCCCAGGCCCTTGGCTCTGGGCGTCCGTCATGGTGGGCCCCTGGCCCTTTGACCGTTCCGGTCCTGGCCCCAGCAATGACCAGTCAGGGGATGTCCAGACAGGTACGAGTCTATGGCCCCACTCTCTCTCTCTGGGAGTCCACCTTCCAGATGCTACAAAGGGGTAACCCACCCTGGTGAAAGGAATTGATTCCTTTTACCAGGGTGGTAAGTGGCCTGGCATTTCCTGGGGGCTTCCCCACCACTGGGAGCCCCACCAGGCCACCCACTCCCGGCAGGGTGCAGTTTTAGGTCATGTCCAGGACCAGAAGCCTCCAAACCATCCTCTACAGCTCCTCCCTTACCTCCAGATGATACCAGCAACCCTGCAGCCAGGCAATGTTATTGCCTGGCCTCCCAGCAGCAAAAATGCCCCATTTATATGGGAAGCCCTGAATCTAAAATGGCTGCCCTCACCAGGCACCTGCTGGCTGCTGTCTTCTGGCCCTTAAAGTGGCAGGCACAAACAGTGCCCTGCCACAGAGCGTAATTCTATTTTTTGATCCACTTCAGTATTTATATTACTACAGGAACAGGAACATGTACATGGCATTTTACAGTCATTTCCAAGATGAACAGATCCTGGTCCTAAAGAGCTTGCTTGACTAACTGCCAAAGTACTGCCTCCAGAATATGGTGCTTCTGAATATCATAACACAGAACTGGCTTGTCTATATTTCTGGCACTTGCATCAAAGCCTTTCTGGCAGCTCTTTGTACAGGTGAACGAACCTTGTCAATGACACAATCCGACAGTTACTCCATTCTTCCGGAAAGGGGATGATCAGCATTTTTCAGGGTAGCTCCTGATCTCCTTTGGGTAGAATTTGTGAACCTGATTCTTTATTCAGGTTCTTAGACCTCATGGTATTATTTCCATTGATGTGAAGTGAGCACATAGTAGGCATGACCCATTGGTAGACATGCTATCTTCCATAGAAGTGCAGGCGACTGCACAATGTAGCTCTTAGATATCATCTTACATGATTTGCTCTCATCAGTGTGATTTAAGTTAATCAACAAAGAGCTCTAGGATTTTTAAGTAATGGTAATGGAATGATAGAAGCCAAAGTGTGAAAAATTAAAGGCCTACACACAAGATCACATCTTTCTTAAAAAACATGTAGACCCTAAGCCATGTATAAAATTGAACTTTCTCTCCAGGAAAAAGCCATTGACTTCCTGGTAGTTACCCTAAAGACTGATCATAGCCCACAACGTCAGACTTACCAAAGAACATTGCTTCAACAGTTCCTATTTAGGCATCTAGAAAAATGGTCAGTTTTTCAAGAGAACCCAGAACAAATTTACCCAGTCTGAGAACAGTGAAAACTGCTCCCTGCTGAACGTGTTTGGAAACCCAGATTCGGGGACCTAAATGGGATCGGAAATCTTTAGCATATCTGTCCCTAATCTTGCCAGTTCCAAGAATTTTTGTGATCCTGCCCCTTTGCATCTAGCTTTGTCAGTGCTTTTGCCACAGGCCATGTGCTGCAAACATACACTGTGCTGAATAAGTATAAGCAAGACTGTTTACAGAAGAGAATCGATTCCAAAGGCTACAGTTAAAAAATGTAACAATGATTCTTACTATGTTTACCTAGTCATTTCTGAAAAGTGAACATGTATATTTGATGGTATTGCTCAGATTGCACCTCCTGTGCTCTTTCTTATTGCTGTGTAGCCAGCTTCTTTCTTTCATGCCCTGAATTGCTTTCTGCTTGGTCCCAGAAAGAAATCATAATTGTTTCTGGCACCAGCATATAGTAATGGTGACAGACTGTGATTTCACAAATCCAGCCCTCACTACTGACATTTCAGCTGAACCCAGGAGTGCTCGGTATATGCTCCTTTTCCCCAGCTTGAGTCTTTCTCAGATTTTTAAAGGGCAGATCCTAGTCTACCTTTGGGTGCCTAATTGGATGGAAGCACCTAAATGCAATCCTGTTTCACCTCCCACAAGGCCATAGAAACCAGTTGATGAAAAATATGGGTGGGTCTTCCTCTTGCACACTGTTTTTTTGGCTTAGTCTCAAGGCTGAGATGATAGTGTGTGACAAAATAGGTGGGTTAATGTTTTTTCAGGTGCTTGAACAGGGTAGAATAGGCACACACCTAGGCACCTAATAGGTGTGGTACAATGAGCCCATAAATTTTGGGGGGCAGGGACTGCCAATTACTTTGTGCTAGTACAGCACCTATACAGTGAGGACTCTTCTTGTCTGGCTTCTAGCCATTACAGTAATAAATAGGACTAATGATTAACTCAGGAGAAAAGGTGGATCCAGCAGCTCCTAGGGGCTTCAGCTTATTTTATAGCAACCGGAAGATTACTTTCAGTTGCGCCTGTTTGTGAAGGCCCCCATAGGCCATTTTGTTGGCAAGGATCACAGGAGTGCAGGGTGTTGTAGGCCCCCACCAAAACATACTTCGGTGAGCCCCTTTGCTCATAGGCTGGAAAACAGGAATGCTGAGCCCTGACATAGCTGCTTACAGGCCTAATGAAAATTCCCCAGCTGCACCGTTAGGGCTGCTTTAAGATCCCCTTGAATTTTTAGAGTAGCACAAAATGCCTTTATATTGGCTGAGATCTGACTCTATGGTTTCTACATGGAAAGAGAAATCAGCTGAAGTAGAACAAATTGCAGTTTTGACATGCAAAGCTCATCCAGGAAAATGTCCAGCATGTTAAAGCACATATTATGTGCCGAAAGCCTGTTAAACCTTTCAAGCTTTTTTGGTGAGACTCTTTCCTTCTTTCACCTACTGAAGATAGGGCACAGTAGAAACTCAGACATTGACTGAGAGAGGCAGGAGCTCTTGTAGGCAACAGTCTACTTTGAAAAATGCTTTACCAGTAGGTTATTGCCCATGAAAACTCATGCATCTCCGAATGAATTAGCTTCTAAGGCTCCTGGCAGAAGTTTAATTAAAGGTGCAATGGGATCTGTGAGCCCAACAATCACACCTCCTGCCATGCTACACATGCCTGACTTCAGGTTAACATGCCTAGCTACCTGTCTTTCAGCTGCTGTGATCCTTGGATGAGTAGTCCCAATGAGTTCAGTTGGCTTATTTCATAGATTTCATAGAAATTTGGGCTGGAAGGGACCTCTGAAGATCATTGAGTCCAGTCCCCTGACCCAGGGGCAGGAAGTCAGCAGGGATCATAGGTTCCCAGCAAAATAAACATCCAGATGTCTCTTAAAGGCGTTCAGAGTAGGTGCTTGAATCACCTCCGGCAGCAGTCTATTCCAAACTTTGGGGGCTCGGACAGTGAAGAGGTTTTTCCTTATGTCCAGCCTGAAATGGTCCTGGAGGAGTTTGTGACCATTCAGCCTCATCATCCCTTGGGGCTCTGGTGAACAGATGTTCCCCCAGATCCTGGTAAGCACCCCGGATAAACTTACAGGTGGCCACCAGATCACCCCTGAGCTTGTGCTTTTCCAGGCTGAAAAGTCCCAAGACTCTCAGCCTCTCATCATAAGGTCTGCTTTCCTGACCTCTGATCATGCTCTCCTCTGCAACTTCTCAAGCTTCTCCACATCCTTTTTGAATTGTGGAGCTCAAAACTGGATGCAGTACTCCAGCTGCAGCCTCACCAAGGCTGAATACAGGAGGAAGATGGCTTCCTGACATTTACTTGAGAAGCATCTATGGTTGCAAGCCAGAGTTTGGTTGGCTTTACCAGCTGCAACATCGCATTGGTGGCTCATGTTCATCTTGTGGTAAAGTGATGACCCCCAAGTCTCTTTTGGCCGTGATGCTAGCAAGCGTAGCAATGCTGAGCCTATAAAGATGCTGAAGGTTTTTTTTCCCAAGGTGGAGAAACTGGCATTTTTTGGTGTTAAACACCATCAGGTTCTCATACGCCCATTTCCTGAGCCTGTCAAGGTCAGCCTGGATCACCCTCTTGTCCTCAGGTGTGGATGCTTTACCCAGAGTTTGGTGTCATCCGCGAACTTGGCCAGTCCACTTTTGACTCCAATGTCCACATCATTAATGAAGATGTTAAATAGTATAGGCCCAAGGACAGAGTCTTGGGGAACCCACTGGTCACAGCGCACCAAGACAATTGACTTCCATCAACCTCCACCCTCTGGGTCCTACCATGGAGCCAATTCCCCAGCCAGCAGATCATGGTGAGGCTGAGGCCACAGTTAGCCAGTTTTGCCCAAAGGTGATCATGGGATACCAGATCGAAGGCTTTTTTGAAGTCAGGATGTATGACATCAATCTCTTCTCCCTTGTCCAGGTGATATGGCACCTGGTCATAGAAGGAAATATGATTGGTCAAGCAAGACCTACCTGCAACAAAACCATGCTGGCTATCCCTAAGGATGTTGCCATCAGCCAGTCTGTTAAGAACGGTCTCTTTGATAATATTTTCTAAGACCTTCCCCAGGATAGAGGTCAGGCTGATGGACCTATTGTTTGCTGGATCCGCTTTCCTCCCTTTCTTGAAGATAGACACCACATTGGCCTTCTTCCAATCTTCAGGCACTTCACCAGAGCACCAGGAGTTCTTTAAGATCCATGCCAGGGGCTGAGCTATGATGCTAACCAGCTTCTTGAGCACCCTGGGGTGCATTTGAAATTTAAGGTCTGGCTATACCCTGTACAGGCAAGATCATACAGATAAAAGGGGTGGGGGTATAGCTGTCTCTGTCAAAGACAGCTACCCTCCCCTCCAAATTGACATTGACACCCAGGAAGGATGACTGGAGTCTCTCTGGGTCAAAATACATGGGGGATGTGGCACAGGGACATCATGGTAGGAATCTACTACATACCTCCAAACCAGAACCAAGAACTGGACCAGGAATTCGCCAGGGAACTGGCTGAGGCTGCACACTCTCAGTGCATGGTTGTCACGGGAGACTTTAACTACCTGAACATCTCATGGGAAGAGCTCTCAGCCAAATCCGATTGATCGCAAAGCTTGCTTATGTGTGTGGATGAGCTCTACCTGACTCAAGAAGTCTGTGGGCTGACAAGCGGTAAAACATTGCTGGACCTGGTACTGGCCAAAGGGGATGACCTAGTCAGTGACCTAAGAATCGGTGGAACACTGGGTGATAGTGACCATGAGCTGATCACCTTCACTATTCTTCACAAAGCTGGCAAGTCAGTCAGCAATACAGAAGTCCTCAACTTCAGGAAAGCTAACTTTGACAAGCGCAGGAGGCTCATTGTTGAGGCCCTAAGGGACGATGACTCGACAGATAGACCACAAGATGAATATGAGCTTACAGTGTGATGCTGTGGCTAGTAAAGTGAGCAAAATGCTGGCTTGCATCCATAGATGCTTCTCAAGTAAATCCCGGGACATCTTTCTCCCATTGCACTTGGCCTTGGTGAGGCCTCAGCTGGAGTACTATGTCCAGTTTTGGGCTCCACAATTCAAATAGGGTATGGAGAAGCTTGAGAGGGTCCAGAGAAAAGCCATGCGCATAATCAGAAGTCAGGAAAACAGACCTTACGACAACAGACTGAGAGCCATGGGTCTCTTTAGCCTGGAAAAGCGCAGGCTCAGGGGTGATCTGGTGGCCACCTGTAAGTTTATCAGGGGTGTTCACCAAGATCTGTGGGAATGATTGTTCACTAGAGCACCCCAAGAGATGACAAGGTCGAATGGTTATAAACTTCAGCAAGACCGTTTCAGGCTGGACATAAGGAAGAATTTCTTTACTGTCCAAGCCCCTGAGGTCTGAAATAGCCTGCCATTGAAGGTGGTTCAAGAACCCACATTGAATGCCTTCAAGAGAAATTTGGATGCTTATCTTGCTGGGACCTCAGCTGACTTCCTGCCCCTTGGGCAGGGGGCTGGACATAATGATCTTCTGAGGTCCCTTCCAGCCCTAATGTCTATGAAATCTATGAAATCTGTGACAGGAAAATGATTCCAAGAGGAGTGGCTGCTCCTCAAGAGAGTGATCCTGACAGCACAAGGGATGGCCATCTTATCTTGGAGGAAGGGTAGCAAAAGGGTTCAGCAATCCCCTTGGCTCAGCAGGGAATTTGAGGACCTCCTCTGCTTCAAAAGAGAGACTTGAATTGTGGAGCCCAGAACTGGATGCAGTATAGACATATAAAGGATGGAAGGCAGGAAGTACCACCAAGGAGGAGTACTCAGCACTGGTCTGTACCTGCAGGGAGCAGATCAGGAAAGCTGAGGCTGCAACTGAGCTCCATCTGGCTTCACATATCAAGGATAACAAAAAGTCCTTTTTCAGATATGTAGGGAGTCAGAAAAAAAGCAAGGGTAACATTGGACCCCTGCTGAACCAAAACTGACACGCAGGAAAAGGCCAATCTGCTTAATGGGTACTTCGTGTCAGTCTTTCATCAGTCCAATGGGACCACTCTGCCTATCAAGATACGGGATGGCCAGCATCAGTGTTGATCTAGTAAAGGATTGCCTTGAGATGCCAGACAAGTCAGCTGGTCCTGACAGATTACACCCTAGAGTACTCAAGGAGCTGGCAGGTGTCATAGCCCAACCATTGGCAAAAATGTTCGAAAACTTGTGGTGCTTAGGTGAACTACCTGAAGACTGGAAGAAGGCCAATGTGGTACCCACCTTCAAGAAAGGGTGGAAAGTAGATCCTGGGAATTACAGGCCAATCAGCTTGACTTCAATCCCCAGTAAGATTCTGGAGAAAATTATCAAGGAGACCCTTCTGGATAAGCTGGTTGAGGGCAAAATCCTGAGGGACAGCCAGCACGGGTCTGCTGCGATTAGGTCTTGCCTGACCAATCTCATCTTCTATGACCAGGTGACATATCACTGGACAGGGGAGAAGAGATTGATGTCATACTTCTGGACTTTAAAAAAGCCTTTGATCTGGTGTCCCATGGCCTCTGTGAGGGGGCCAGGACCCCAGGGGACCCGGCCCGAGCGCGGAAGCCCGGGGTTCCGTCCAGCTTCCGGGATTCGACCCGGAAGTCTGACCGGGGCTTTAAAGTTTCCCGGAACGTAAACCGGGCCGGCGTGGGACTGGCCCGGGCAGATAAAAGGAGCACCCCTGCCCTGGTTAGAGGAGGACGGAGGCTCCGGCGGAAACCTGCCCCGGGACCAGCGGAGCCGGGAGCGGCGCGAGGGACGCCGGCGGCAGAGGCGCCGGCGGCGGCGGTACCGGTAGCAGCGGAACCGGGATCGAGGCAACGGACGCCGGCTGCAGCGAAGCCGGGAGGCGCAGAGCCGGTAAGCGCCGAACCGGGAGCAGCAGTGCCGGCGATAGCGGG
>NW_017728918.1:453772-455850 GCF_001723895.1 Crocodylus porosus
GAGATTAACGGCGGCACGAGCGGTCCGGCGCGTACCCACTCCTCTCCAGGGGCCATTCGGGGAATTGGGAAACTCACAACCGGGTGACCTACCCCAACCCCCACAACTGGTGCATTGGCCGGGAAACGAACCCGGCCCGGATAACCAGAGCACCAGAAGACCATGGAGCTCCCCACGGGCCCGGAGGTGGCGCCACAAGCGCTACACCTCATTGCTCAGCTGTTGCAGCAGCAACAACAGACGGCCTTACGACAGGTGAGCTTACAGGAGCTCATCCTCCAACAGGGACAGGCTAGGGGGGGCCTATATAGAGAGGAATTGAGCATGCCTCGCTTGACTAAAGAAGATGATGTTGAGGCTTTCTTAGAGTCATTCGAGAGAGCTGCATTGGCCACAGGGCTAAAGGAAGGTGGGCCAGCAGATTAGGGGTCCTGCTAATTGGGCCGGCCCAGGCAGCCTACCGAGCCCTGACACGGGCAGAGGCCGGGGATTATGATCGCGTGAAAGCGGAGATTCTCCAACGCCTAGAGATCACACCGGAAAAACACAGACAGGCCTTTAGGGGAGTCAAGGCCAAAGCGCAGAAGACCCCTAAGGCGCTGTGGCATGACCTGAGGGATGAATTGACGAAGTGGCTGAGGCCCAATACCGCCACGAAGGAGGAAATATGCGACCAGATCCTACTCGAGCAGTTCCTGGCAGATTTGGAGGACGACACCCAACAATGGGTAAGGTGCCACGGCCCCACCTCCTCCCTTCAGGCACTCCAATGGGCGGAACAGGCCGGGCGTCACCCCTCCCGAGGGAAATCCCGGGTGGAAAGTTCCCCCCGTAAAGGCAAGGGGGGCAAGGGAGAGAAGAATCACGAGGGCAAACCCATTAGTTGCTTCCGGTGTGGAGGCAGAGGGCATCTGGCTAGGTCCTGTCCGACTGAGGTCGAATATCCCCTTGTTAAGGTGACCCCATACTTCAAAGGGGCCAACAAGGAAAAGGAGGTTCCTCGAGAGGAGCCGATGGAGTGCGGGGTGGCAGGCCGAGAGGAGATTCCCCCCCAACCGTTACCCCGGGTTAAAGCCTGGGTGGGGCAGCGGTCCCTCGAAGCCGTAATTGATACGGGGTGTGCGCAGACTTTGGTTCGGCCCTCTCTGATTGAGTGGCAGCGAGCACCCCGGTGTAAAGGGATCTACCTGGTCTGCCTCCACAATCAGCGAACGTACTTTGAGCGGCGGCTCCTGGAGGTTCGCCTTCAGGGGGTCTCGCGGCGGCTGCCGGTGGGCCTAAGCGAGGATAATTTACACCCCTTGATTGTGGGACGAGACTGGCCCGAGATATATGAAGTCCTGGACACCCTCCAGCCACGGAAGGAGTTAACGGCAGGCTTGGCGGGGGCGGAGGCCGAGCAACCCTGGCCGGACGAGCTGAGAGGTTTGGCCAACAGTTACCAATTCCAGGAGGCCCAAGAGGAAGATGACGAGCTACGACCTTTCCGTGAGGAAGCCCTTCAAGCCCTCCAACAGCCGGTAAGCCCCTCCGCGGGTCTCGGGCGTGGCCCCCGGGTGGAATTGAGGCGGGGCCTGCTGTACCGTGTCAAGCCCGAACCCCGAATGGGGGCAGAGACGGAACAGCTTTTGATCCCCAGCCGGTATCGGGTACCTCTTCTACAGTTAGCCCATGGGAATCCGATGGGGGGGGGCACCTGGGGAAAGGGAAGACGGAAGCACGCCTGACACGGTGGTGTTTCTGGCCGCACTTGTATGACGACGTGGAAAGATACTGTAAGGGGTGCCGGGCTTGCGAACTAGTGAGTGCCCACAAGCCCTCCCGGGCTCCTCTGCAAGTGATGCCGATCATCCAAGAGCCATTTGCTAGGGTGGCTTTAGACGTGGTGGGCCCTCTACCACGTAGCACTTCCAGACACCGGTTCCTTTTGGTGTTCATCGACTATGCTACCCGCTTTCCTGAAGCTATCCCCTTACGGGCAGTGACGGGCGCCAAGGTAGCCGAAGAACTCATGAAGTGGGTGTCCCGATTCGGGATCCCAAAGGAGATCGTGATGGATCAAGGCACCAACTTCATGT